>NW_027175821.1:7128620-7563620 GCF_023055335.1 Clinocottus analis
CTGTCGGCCTCAGCTGAGCAGCCATTTTGAGGATTTAAAGCTCAGAGGTTCTGGGCCAGTGTCATGGATGTGAAGCAGCTGTGCGGTGAAGTACTACAAAGCCATGCTTTTTTTTTATTTATTTTTTTTAGCAAACTTCACCTTCAGGAGGAAAGGCTGAAGGTTTTGGCCCTTTTTCAATGTAAAATATTGACTCACGCGAACTTAAAGACCTCTTCTCGAATCACATGCGCGTGACTTCAGCAACTGGTTTTACTCAAACTGTCAAAGCTACCTCGACAAAGCCCTAACATCTTCAACTAGGTGATCTACCCTACACATGTGAAAGGCTGGAAAAAATAAGGCTCAACCTTTCACAACTGCAGGGCAGCCACATACACCCTAGAGTCTCCCTTTCCTCCACTTAAATCTTAAAGAAAACTCCTGTCTTTATTCTCTTTCTATGAACGTTACAGTCTCAATAAGCACAAATGTCATTTTTTTTCTGTTAGCTATGCAAAGGCTCCATAGTTGATCTGAGCTGTTAAAGCGTCTCGTCAGACTAGCGGTAAATTGGTACTCTGCCGCGGGGCAGCAGCAGGTTGGTGTGGGCCGGACAGTTGGTTTGGTTTTGGTTGGGTCCTTTTAACAGCCTTGCCGATTACTCTGCACTATGGTACCCGATTGTGGTGACATCGAGGCTGACCTTGGAGTCACCTCCCCCGCTGCCGCACTCTCCCTTGTCGTACCACCATTTGTTTTTCAATTTGTCCAAGAGGCCTTGCTCATTCAGTTTTAAAACTGCCAGGTTAACAGCATTTCTTGAAACGATAAAACATAACTTGTAAGAAAATGCACAGGTCCGTGAGAAATCTAATGCAAAGTAATAATTGTACTAAGCATTATAATGATAGATAATGGTCGTGAGACTACCACTGTCAAAGCAGTGCACATAATCTGATAATCATAAAGGTCTAGGAAAGGACAAATTGTTTAAGAATTTAAGGTATATGGAGAGATAAGAAAAGGCTCATAAGGTAAAGACAGTGTTAAATCTTGGAAAAGGTGGCATGAAGGGTTACGTAGTTTAGAACTGAAGTGTGCGGGATGGGGACACTTGTCATTGAGAAGAAAAGTAACAACAACAAACATCATGCAATTAACATTCGTCACAAGTGACGGCGCAGCTTTTAAAGGCTAAATTGAAAAACCATTGAACTGTTAAATTAAAAGTGACAACACAACAGTCAGGTAGGACAGCACACGGGACAGAGGGAGAGATCGAAGGAGAGAGAAAAGCAACAGTAAGAGAGACATAAATATGAAATGATTCTTAGCTTTAGCCTTATCATCGGATTTGATTCTTCTACTGGATATAACCATCTCTTATCCCATATAGAAAACATAAAACGTAAACATTGATTCTCATTTAACCTTTGTATACAAGTGCATTGAAAGGCATACTACCGTTACCTCTGTGTCCATAAAAACAAAACAAGAAAAGGAAGAGAAGAGAATGACAACAGGGGACATCAGGGTAGGTGGAATACTATAACAACATGGAGGATATTGTTATATTATTCCACCCACCCTAATGCTGAGCCTTTGGGCGTCGCCACACCGTATCCTTTCGAGTCGAGGTTCCCGCCCACTTTCATCGTGTCGCAGGGCTTCCGCTGCTCGATGTACTCGTTCATGGTGGACTCGAGGAGAAAGGCGAACTTTCCCTTTGACTTTCGTACCCGGGCTACGCCATCGGGCGTGGTCTTAACAAACACTGAGGGCTCAGCGGATTTCATGTATGACCACATCTTCTCATACACTGCTATTTTGGATCGCTGTGCAGGGAAATAAAAAAGGAGAAGTAGTTTAGAAAAATACAAACAGAAATCCAATGCGTTGAATGGATTTTGCATGATGTTTGTGCGTAATGATCACTTTATTTAAACTGGCATCATGAAGTATTTATAGACATCTTTGGAAAGTGTGATATCTTTAAATACTCCCAGAAAAATATAGCAGGTGGACATTTCAAGATCATGAAGTACAAACATTTACTAAATCCATTTCTAATCATCAGAATAGATGTACTCTTCAAATGTATTGTTGCAGCTTGAGTGTGAATGAGGCCCACACATGGGCCTTGGTTCATGGTCGAAATTTAACTCGTAGAACTTATTACAGTCATTAATTTCAACAACACTGTCCTTCATGTAACACCTCAACTGTGATTCAGTGGCAACGTGCATAAGATTCAAGAGAAGTGAACAGGGAAGCGGGTTACACAGACACAAGGCAACCCATCACAAAGATGAGCCTTTCCCCAGCGCCTAGGGTTAGGCTTAGCGAGCCTGTAAAATCAGTAGGAGTTGAACGCTATCTATAATAAGCATCAATTAAATTATTCAATGCCGCTGGATTTATTTTGGCATAGGCATTTCACACTTTGAACAGATCCTGGTCCAAGCAGCGCTGAGCCAGTTCCCGAGTGGCACTGTGTGTGCTGCAGACTGGATCCCACATAAAAATAGGCTGTCTTTTAGTAAAGGCCAGAGAGAGACCAAGGGGGTTGGATGGTTTTCGACAACCGGCTGAATCAAAAGATCGACTGTCAAACAAAGTGTTTGAGTATGGAATATGGACAAGCTGTTGACAATCCAGCATCTGCCGGAAATACTTCCCTTGTGTGTTTTTTTCTCACAAGGTCATCAATGTTATCAGTTAAGCGATACCAAAATGTGAAATCATTAGTCAGTGAATTCATTAGTTATGTGAAATAATCAGCAACAGTCCACAGCCACACTAGCAGCTCTGAGGCACGGCTCAGAGATAAATGCTAGCATAGCACGCTAACATGCTCACAGGGACAATGCTTAACACGTTGATGTTGAACAAGTATGATGTACAATTTCTATCACCTTGGAATTGGATTAGTTTTGCAGTCGTTCCTTCATAAACCAAAGCACTTGATAACATTTACAAATTGACACTGGCATTTTTAGCTAGCTAGCGTGGCCAAACATACCAACACTTTGCTACTTTCAGCTTCTCAAAAGTGTTTGATAATATGTCAACTTGACCTCTGGGAGAATGGTAACTTTTCCATATGACTAAATGTGCTTCATTGCAAAAGATAATCTACCAGTTATCAATAATCAATAATATCAATACTTGTTCCTTGTAACAATTAACAGGTATTCAGTTAAATGGGAATGCTATAAATTACCATTTGTTTATGAAGCTATAATATTGGTAGAGTTAGATAACTGCACATGGATACTCATAGTACTTAGACTCATCACTGCCCTCAATTGTTAAAACCGCCCTTAACAAGAGCATATCCATCTCTAATGCATTTCTATTAATAAACAAAAACATTAACCTTGACCTAACTAAAGTGCTTTACTGGCTTTATGTAATCATATACAATGTGTTTGTAGGCATCTGTCATAGAGCATCAGGCCAAAGGGTGAGGATGAGATGAGACAGCAACATAACACAAATTAAAAAGTCCGCACGATGAATGTCCTCTGCTCAGATGAAAAAGCCTTGAAGTTGGGGTGATGGCCATTCTGTGTTAATGCAACGGATGGGGTGGTCGGAGTTAGATGTGATGTTTTGTTGACAATTTTGTTAAATGTGTTCAATTTGCATCTGTCAAACATCATGGAAAGGACACAAGTTTAGAGGGCAATTTCCCAAGCTCATCTGCTCTGCAGTTGGAAAGCCGCAGACGCCTCCTCAAATGAAAAGAAAAGAATGGATGTGGGCATTGATTACTGACGACAGAGTGTGCTGCCTCAGTGCTTTATGAAGTCAATTCATCAATATCAGAACAGGGACGAAGTGCAACCAAAACCTAAATAGGCCGATTCCACTGCAACTCAAGTCACCGCTGAAATGCTTAAAGCAGATTCTGATAGAGGGAGAGAGAGAGAGAGAGAGAGAGAGAGAGAGAGAGAGAGAGAGAGAGAGAGAGAGAGAGAGAGAGAGAGAAAACAAGATACAGTGAGGAAGCCCAGGTGGGAAAGAAGGATATTTGATTGTTCACTGCTGTGGCACACACATGCATACTCACAGAAAGACACACATAAATATATTGTATTAAAAATCCACTCTCATCTCTTCATTCACTCTCCGGTCGACGGTGGTCATTTGAAATTCAATTCAGGAATAATGACTGCAAGAGTCCATCATCAATGAACAGACAATTTGTTGAGCAATTATAGTCGGTCATAAATACAGCTTTATACATGTGGCTCTCCTTTACACCATATAATTGCACTGTTAGCGCATACTGCTGTATCCTAAATGAGCTTCCACACAATTAAAAGGGAGTGGCTACATTTTTCGTTTCATTTGAATAGCTATTGTGTGTAAAGCAAAGTATATGTTGGGCGTCTTACAAACAGCCTCATCCTCCCCCTCCAAAGTGCTAAATTTGAAATTGAAAGCATATCTATTGCCTCAAAACGGCTCTCAACATGGCGATGGTTGAGCCGGTGTCGCCGCATTGTTAGTGCTAACAGCACTAACAATGCTAACAGCGTTAACAATGCTAACAGCGTCAACAACGCTAACAACGGCAACACACAGTGCTGACAGATCTAAAAGTGTAAACGCGCCGTGGTTGTAGACATTTCTTTACTATATCTTTAAAAAGTGGCTTGCTGCTACATTCATGTGAATTTCATAAAGTCAACCTTAACATAACATGTCTTTGAATTATACTAAAGCAATCATAATGTTGATCTCTTCCAAAATAGTCAATTTCAACCAACACTTCTACCTCGGCAACACAGTTACGTCATCTATGCAGGTGTTCCTCCTGCAAATCTGTCGAAAGCAGTGACTTTTCTGTCTCAAAGTGAGAGGGATATTCAGATAAAAAGTGGTGGGTGCTTATTATTATTATTATTATTATTATGGTAAGAAGTCTTACCTATCACATCGTCCAAATCACATGCAGATTTGAATCCACAGGCACTCTAATGCATGCACATACAAATCCAGGTTTTCTATGAGCAGGGGTTGGCAACTAGGTACAAGCATTGTCCTGCTTTCATTTCTCACTGAGGAGTAAATGTAGATTCATAGGGCTGAAGGATACCTAAATTATTTTTGTCATATTTATTATTTATTCCTAAACCTGCATTAGGTGATTTCATGGCCACTTGGGGGCAGCAGAAACAAGCTGTAAAAAAACAAAACTTATCAACTTTTACTCACATAGTTTGAATTTGTTAGCAAACAGCCGCCATGCCATTTACATATCCAGCACATGGGGAGTAACATTTGGATTAGGGTTAAGTTTCCTGGCACCTGATGAGTGTGAGTCTATTAGTCATCCTTTTAGATCAGTTTTAGTCACTGCCAAATCCTAAGGGGAAAAGTATTCTCTTTAGGTGCTAAATGCTCCACAACGTTCACCAGCCAGCAGTTAATTTTGTCTGTCTGCCGTTTGCGTCTGTCAGTGTTTGAAAATGACACTTTGACGAAACAATTTCTTAATATTACTAATAGAACTCATGCAGAAATATGCAGTCTGTGGTTGTCCACACACAATAATCAGTAGTGTGCTTCAGTTGTGGTTTAATAAAGACACTGTAATAAAAACACTGATTTTTCAAATAGATGCTGCTTGAGAAATAAATCAAAAAAGTGGATTGCATTATTCATACTTTGTTATTGTTATTTATCATTTATATTTCAAGGTTATATTTATTTAAATTCACCTGAGCTTTGTATTTACACAGTTAAATGTTTTAAAGAAAAAACTAATTATGTTTGTCACAGTGCCAGATTTGACCCACAGGCCACTATTTGCCTGCTACTGCCTTCGAAGAAACAAGTATTACTGTCTTTCTCTAAATCAGGCGACCCTGTAGGTATCTCTTCACAGTATAGAGAAAAGAATGCTTATTGGACAGAAATATAACGCATTTACAGTCTTCTGTTATGCACCGAAAGCCAAAAGGAAGATAAATGTGAGATTTTTTTGTGTGTATTTTTTTTTTAAAGACACATCTAGATTAGAGATTTCGTCATTCCAGAAATCTCCAAAAATGTCATTAAAGGGTCTAAGACAAGTGATTAAAGTCCAAAGTCAAAGCAATTGCCCTTTCCATTCTAAACAACCACTTAATCTGTATTGATTCTCAGTTATGCAGCAATTCCAGACCTCCGTCCACTACCCTTCGAACTGCAGCCTGCTTTTTATTCTTCCGTTGGCGTTGCAAGCTGCTTTCATTATGGCTGCTTCCACATACGCTCCACTGCTTGTATGGCATCTAAATACCATCTCCAAACACCCACCACTACATTTCCTTCTACTTTACTTGCTTTACATTTTGGTTTGTGGACATCACCTCTGCCCAATATCCTGCATGTCAGTACTACCTGTATCTCAAGCATGCTGAAATGAAAGTTGGAGCTCTGGGGGTGTACTTTGTCATTGAAGTGCCACACGCTACGCCCGGAATACCAATTGCTCGTCTTTGATGCTTGTTGCTGGACTCCAATGGCTCCTCTCGCGCCTGCTGTTGCTGCTCATCCGAGGTTTCGAAAAGACCCGCTGAGGACAGCGCATTTCCTCAGAGGTTATGTCTATCTTGCACTAGTCTATCATCACTTTTGTCAGCTTTCTCTTTTATGCAAACAGGCTCTAATCTTCCCTTCACTCTGCACTGTATTGAAACACAAAGTGACAAGAGCTCTGGGAATAGTGCTGCATGTGATTGCAGGACAACCTTCGGATTTCTTAAGTAAATCTCCTTGCCGGCTCCTCTTCATGCACCCCTGGCCTAATGCAGGTTTGCTCTGCATAAAAAAAAAGACTTATTAAACATTGTATTGGACCATGCAGAAGCTATAGTGTCTGTGCCACAGTAGCTGAGACGTGAAATTGATTTTCATGCTTAGTAAAATGCATTGGTGACTGCACTCAAGCTGTTGTTCCCATCTCCCGTACACCTGCAGATCAGCAAGATGCATGGTGTTTGCTGTTGAGGCTCGGGGTGATGTATAATCTTTTGAGGGGAACAGAAAACAATGCCGCCGTCTCATTTCTCAGTGCAATTATCATTCTTTCATTGTTACGCTGTTAAATGAGGTGCATGATGGGACAGCAGTGTGGTTGTCTTTGATGGTCTCTCACCCTGGTCTTTACACGTAATTAAACAGCCACATCAGCCCATTTTATCATCCCAGCCGCTATTACGATCCAGCTTCCCCTTCAAAACAATTCAAAATGTAACCGAGTCAAACCTTTTGATGGGATAAAAACCTCATCAAGGGGATAAAACATGGCTTCGTTGGTACAACTCATCATTTTCTCATCATCACCCAAAACACAAATATTCATCTGACTGCATGAAAAGATCCATGACAGGAATTAAAATGATGATACAAATCAAAGTGGTGCAGCGGCGCATGACAGCTGCTATGTTGAGGACGAGCCGCACAAAGCTTGAAGCTATCCGGCATTGTCTCAAGGTAAAGCAACAGACAGGCTGGAGACAGAGGAGAACAGGGTGCCCAAACAAGCAGGGCAGTCTGGGAAAGAAGAGCCAAGTGCGGGTAGAGCCGCTCTGCCAAGCGCCTAGAGCCACTCAGGCTTCCACTGGGCACGTCAACGGATTCCCAGACCATCTGTCCTAGTTGGTTGTGAGCAGCTGAATCAGGGGCTTTCTCTGGGCTCTACTCTAACACCTCTCTCTTTGAAAATTCCTCTGCAGCTTTCCCTCGTTCCCACCACCAAATCAAGACGCACACGGTGATGTGTATATTGTCACTGTGGGGCAATGAGCCGTATGTCCAAGCTGTCAATGTTGCAGGAGCTAAAAGAACAGAGGAGCTCAAAAAGACAGAAGACAATGAGATCGTTTGACTGATTTGGAAACATAAATCATCCTAATAAGAGTTAGAAGGTTTTATAGCTCATTATTACAAGCCATATCCATGTTACTGCATCATCATTTTTCACTTTATGCTTCAAGAGAAAGCAGAAAAATACATGTTGAAACATTACTGTGTTTGTTCTACCCATCAGGCAGTTTTATAACATAAATCATCAAAAATTGAAGCCGGGGGTGGAGGGTTCAGAGATGATGACATATGTCGTGTTTGAAATATTGGACCTGATTTAGAATTTCCAGCTGGCTGATGCCGTATGGGTCTAATTAAGGCTGAATGTCTTTCCTGAGAACCGGATCTGAAATAGAACTTTAACTCCTATTAATCAGTGTGTTTTTTGCTTGTCAGCCCTCTACAGCTTTAATTAAAAGTCCCTTAGAGTAGCAGTTCACACATGTCATTTTCTATTTGAAAACTTGGAGATGTAACTGGAACACTCATTATCCCGAATACAGGAAAACCCGACTCCTCGACCACTTCTCGGGTTTCTTCTACCAGCAGACCCGGGGTGGCTCCGTTGTCAGGCTGCAAATCTAATCTCTAATTGGCATCCATCCTGTCTGTGACACAAGGACCTACACTGTATATCCACCTGTGCAGCATCTCCGATGAAGGGGAAATTGATGAAAGGCTTTGTGAGATGTTGTATGGAGAACAGAGTGCTGCTGTCATGCATGTCATGTATCATAGAATGTAAAGTATTATCTTCACAGCCTCTTAAAACAAGCTCCGAAGAAACAAACCTCTTTTAAAAACCAAACTCTGCAGACGCCATCTTGTCCTTCTTTGTCCGAAAAGAATAAAAACATGAATTTGATTTGGAATTTCGTTGTTCTAAGCAATTCAACCCAGGGCTAATACAAATGAATTGCTCTTTCTGCCAACAGTCTGCAGCTGTGAAACATATGAATTGTTTCTCTCCTGCTGATGAGTAATGAGGGAGCCTTGGATAAAAGACTGTCATATTGCCTCTCCGTCATCACAGGCAGAGTGCTGTTCCATTAATTCTTTTTCAACTTAGTGCTCTGCAAATGCAAATGCCTGGACTGCTGTTGCGGCTATGCCACAAGCTCAGACATCTACGGATTTCACAGCAGAAGGGTGATCGCCTCACAGATATGCAGCACCGTTTAACTCCTGCCCAGTGAGCATGTGGTTGCCTCTCAGAGCCTAATACACTTTTGCTTCAGATTTTACCTAATTTATGACCTAATTGCCAGGCCAGTCCCTCATGCCGACAGACATATTGCTTATTCCATCTGAACCGTCTTTCAGACTGCTCTGTTTGACCTATAGGGCTCTTCTTCATCAGGTCCAATTTGCCAGCCATGGCCAGCTAGCTAATTATATTTCATGAGCTGACCCTTCTGAGTTTGAGCCTGATGCGGATGCTTTGATTAGCCTCCTGTTTTTATCACCTCTGAGTCTTCCACGTTGTTATCACACTTTCTGCTGACAGCCCCAGTGCCTCAAGGTTGCACACTGCAGTTTCTGCCGCATAAATTTCACGTTCGTGTCATAGGAGTTCAAGAACTGCTTCTCTGTCAACATGCCTCATTTGGAGCAATCTTGTGCGGGTCAAAAGTGCTGCACTGAAGGTACAAAATGGACAATCCGCGAAGAGGAGTTTATAAAGGACATTACACAAAGTCATGTTTATGATGCACTGTGCCTGAGACATTTGTCCCGGAAGCAAACGAGCCACTGGCCAATTATTAAGGTGCTGTATGTCCAACACTGTTTTCTTGTACTCACCCTAAAAAACTCCTTTGTGGAGCCTGAGTCCAGAGTGCCATATGCTATTTCTGTCTGCTTGGCTAAATCTTCGGCACTTTCTATAGGAGAGACCATCCTCTCCACTGTCAAGAAGGCAGCCAGGTTGGCTGTGTAGGAGGAGATGATGATGAGGGTGAAGAACCACCACACACCACCGACAATGCGGCCCGACAGAGACCTGCGAGAGGAGAAACACAGAATGTAATTACACAGGATATCTGGTACCCATCAACCATACTGAGATGCGAACGGTTGTGTTTAGTGTACCAAATTGCACCGGTAATCAGAATTTCCATGTAATTTGACCCGGTGCTACAACAGCACTCCAAAACAGCACATTTCTAAGAAAAGTTGCATGCACTGTTTAAAATGTACTCAAATCTAAGTCTTTAATTGGCTGTCAAAGTTGGGTCGAAGTTATTTGCTTAGAAAGAAAGAAAGTACTTCCCCATACAAACTGACTAAATTATACATATTATAGCTGACAATCATGTGAAAAAAACTTTGCTTCCAAAAATAACCACCTAAAGAAAGAGAGCAGGAAACGAAGACACTTGATTGACTCTATATAAATCTATGTGCAGCAAACGTTTCAGGTAGTTTTAATTTCTACTGTTCTCTGTTGTCCACTCTTGTGTTTTCTGTGAAGTCGACCCACCTCGGGGAGATGTCACAGCCCTGCTGCATGAAGGCGCCCAGTGAGAACCAGAGGGAATTGAAGATGCCAAAGTCATTGGGGGGATCGGGGGGCGTCTGTGGGTCTTTAGTCTCGTCCTGTTCCTCGAGATTCCACTCGTAAGGACTGAACCGACTGACCAGGAACAGGACCACGCTCACCCCAATATAGGCAAACACAATACACATCCAGATCTCATAGGCCAGCGGGTCCAGGAAGGAGAACACGCCAGGCTTGGACTTTTGTGGCTTCTTTATCATAATGGAGATGCCCAAGCTCATAAAGGGCTTGGAAAAGTCTATCACCTCCTCTCGAACCAGAGTAATGGTGAGAGGTGCAACAGCTATATCTGCTCTCTGGAAACAGGGACATGCACAGCAAGCATTAGTCAAGATTTGCATAAAGAAACATGCCACTTTAAATGTATGTGCTATGAATGACTGGACCTGGAGGAGAAGAATAAAACAATGTTGTTAGGACATTATATACACAATTATAAGAAATAAGCCACCGGCTGTGAACATTGATGGCACACACACACACACACACACACAAACACACACACACACACACACACACACACACACACACACACACACACACACACACACACACACACACACACACACACACAGAAATAGCTGAGTACAATTGGCACAAGGTTATGAACTGGGACGTTAGCTATTACATCTGAGACTGTATATGTATCAGATATTTGCTTGAATAGTTGTCACAAACGGAAGCTAGAAGAAGAAAAAGTTCAAGAAGGCCGTGCTAGACTTTCAGAGAGACAGCTTGGAAAGAATCTGCCGAGGCAGATGGGTGTTTGAGTCACGTCTGACCAAATGTTTCCTTAATCAGATCCAAGGAGATATTGAGGGTGAAACTTTTCAATTGTGCAATAAAACAAGACATTTTATACTGCGCCTTACTTTGAGACTTTCTGTTTCATTATTTGTTGTTTACATTAAAATTGGAGAATAAATAAGTAGTGATGGGTGCAATCTTCTAAAGAGCTTGCTGTCTACCAAAAACAGATTTTCTTTTAGCAAGCCATGGCTGTGAAAACTTCATCACATGCCATTCAGGAGGCTGGATTTCCCAAACACAACTTATTCTGGCATCGGCTTTATTTATTTTTTCTAAGCTGTTTCTCTTTATCTCCCTCCTTTGCTCCGCTGCTTCAATCACTTTATGTTACAAAAACACATCCACGGAGGTGGTGCTGCCTTTCTAGAAATCACTATGGGTTTCTTTATGAAAGCGGGATTAATTAATTAATCACATTAGACAGTTTTACAGCAGCTAGCATGTGTGATTCATAAAAAAAACTGCTCCTCTTCAAAGCAGGACCATTCTTGGTATTGTGCTGGATTGTCTTTAAATGTCCAAATTGAGAAAACATTGGATTGAAGCAGCGCAAGGTAGAACATGTCTCTTACAAGGTCAAACTAGGAGCACCACAAATAGACTCAATAAACATGGCTGTTTTCTTTACCCTGTCAACACAGCATTGTGAAGGGGCTATAACCATTTAATCCTCGTGCAGGCGTAAGCAGCACTCAATCAATGTTGAGGAAAAACAAAGCAATAAAGGACAGCCTCGAGCCTAACCTTTAAAAGACAACTAAAATCAAATTAATTTACTGGTCAAAAGGTCAAAATGTACAAAACTATTAGTCCCGGCCCACCTGCTTTAAAATTACAGACCGGGAAAGACTCAACAGCGACGTGAGTGGGATATTTTTTCCACCCTCCATCTGCCAGGAGTGGACTTTTCCCATTTGAAAGATAATTCGGTGGCGATAGCACATCAAACCAAGCAATCTCTCAGGCTGATAGTTGGGAAATTGAACAGATGAGGAAGCCTCACCCTCATGCATTTTGCATTTGGCCCCTGTTCAACTACTGTGGCCTCGGAGAAAGGCGAGAAAAAGGAGGGGCGTAATTTTGGAATGCCTGAGGTGTTGCGAAAGCCCGAGCGCTCTGTCAGATGTAAAACACGGCGTGACCCTTCCTTAATGTGAGAGGTTCAACCTTTATGAAGCGCAGCACACATGGATCTTGTTGTTTCCAACCGCAAACCACCATTTAGCTGTTGAATTCTGAGGCACATTTTCTCAGCTGTGAATTTACAACGTGGCATATTCATCATACACATCAAACATTTAACATAATTACACAATCACTTCAAAGGCATACAATCTTTCATTCATCAAAGTGATTACAGTGTGTTTGCCATATGGACTCAGTGTTTTCATGTACCTACCTCTGTTTGCGACTGTAAGGGAGAGAGCTTTCTAGGCTAAGCAAGAAGGATTAATTGCAGTGAACAGCCCTGAGAAATGATTTCATTTTCTCCGTCTCAAGAGGATCACCAACTCCCCCAATGCTTGGGGCTGCATTTGACAAATTCACTCAGCAGAGCGTCCTGAGACAGCCTTAAACTTTAAACTGGGCAAGAGCTGATGAGTTCACAACGGGTTGGTGATAACCTTAAGACAGAAAAATGAGATCTCCTCTCATGTTGAAGTTCCTTGCAAACTGTCATGTAATCAGCGAAATTAAGGCTCCCAGTACTCACCCCATAGACCAGTTCGCCCACCATCCCGTTCCAGGTCTTGGTCTCGGGGTCTCGGGCTCCGTACTTCCCATCCATTACTATAGACAGTTTGTACTTAATTCCAACATGTTTGGCAATCTCAGATGCTAAATCGACGCAGTAGCCTTCATATCTGTCATTCCCATCCAGATGAATATAATTTTTCTTGTACATCACATAAGGAGCTTCCTGTTGATTCAAACACACGCTGGTTTATTCTTTCCCATGCCCTGGCACACATTCATTTCAACAGAAATATGCATACATGCACTCATAAGTGCCCGTGCACACACACACGCACGCCCACACACACGCACACCCACACACACACACACACACACACACACACACACACACACACACACACACACGCCCCCATACGCACACACTCACACAAAGAGATTCAAAATATCATAAGCTGCTATAACCACATCCATGCAGTCATGCATATATAGATGATGCCCCGCGAATGCACAACTATACTGTGATAACAGCAGTGTGACCATGTGGTCACTCTGCTGTCATCAAGCCATGGCAGCCAGCAGACACCAAGCTCAATGCACCCAACCCATTTTGAGCCCAAGGGGTCAACTTTGTGACATAATAAAGGAGGGTTAAGAGAGGGACGTTTTTTTTTTTTTCTTTCTTTCTTTCTTCCCATTTATTGTCACAGTGGAAAAGACAGAAGGCCAGAATGAGTTTTATTAGGGCTGGGAGTCATTGGTAGGTGTGGGTCAGCTCAGAGGTGGGTGGGGATGGGAATGGGGATGGGGTTCATAAGTAAATGCCAGTGACAGGAGAGGGATCCGAGTGCCCATAGTATCTCAACATATTCAAGCACATTGCACCAATGTGCAGTTAATGGCTATTTCATTCCAAAAAAAAAGAAGGAAAAAAAGAGCCGTTATTTGCTTTCCAGAAAAATGCAAAAAAAAAAATAAAAAAATACTCCATAAATAAAATAATTACATCAGGAGAGCAGGATCGTGCTAGTTTCCCTCTCCTTTCCAAAACGCTGGTGCAGCTCATCTTTTCATCCTCATTATCAAACAATAGGACCGCTCAGGAGAGCAGGCATTGTCATTACAGCCACACACAATTAGAGTGCAAGTAAGAGAGCAATGGTTTGTTTGTTCTGTGCTGAACGTATCCCCTCACCTTGGATCTATTGAGTGTTCCCCTCGAGTTAACACATGTTAACTCCTGACTGTATTTCCATCTCCAGATCCGAAATGTTTCCCATTGCTACAGAGTGATGTCGGCTTACGCCGCAGAATACAGATGATCCAAGTGTGCGTAAATAACAGAGATCTTTGTCGCTTTCCAAACACACACTATCTTGATCGCTGTAAAATGTTTGTTTGCAGCGGATGAGGTATGACGTCAGGTAATTATGATGTCACTAGATTTGCTATGGCCATCCGGGTATCGAAGGAGCCAAAAACATTGAGTTCAAATTAAATACATCTTAGTTATGTTGTTTGTTTACTACTCTTTGGACTGGGAAAAATCCGAGAAAATGATTCCCCTGCCTGGAAATCACTGCCTGGAAGTTATACTTCAACACAGAACACATGTGGGAGCAATACAAAATAAATTGGAGAGGCGATATCAAGAAAAAAAAAAATACCACACCTGCTTATCCCTCCTCCAATTCTGTTTATTTTGCTTTGCCCAGCTTGAGAAACCATTGCAGTTTCATCCTTTAGTCATTCTTCGGCCAGTCTATCCCAAGTGTCATTGAACATTTACTTGATGAGGACAGACAGGTCTACTTACGTATGCGTTTGTATGCTTTTTGTATGCTTTTTGTAATTGATGGAGTCAACCATTATCATTTATACCATTATTGTGATGTCACTGCTACGACAGGCCACTGAAGTATGGGAAATCAAAATGCTTTGACACCCACACGGATACAGTTGAAACACTCCCCCGTGTCGGACCGACTGTTTCAACATGTAGTGAGTGGATGGAAAGCAACACAAAAAAGATGTGGTTCTACCCGCCCAGGACAGAATGTATCACTCATTGGAATCAACACCATGACCTTGAGTGGCAGAATACGTGAAACATTTAAAACTGCATGGAAAGTGTACCATAATAGTAGTGACCACAATCGTTCGGTTTTCCACTGAGGAGTCGTTGGAGACCTGCGGGTCCATAATATTTACAAATCGCACGAACTCGTTCCAGTACCCAATCTGCAAAGAGAAAGTGGTGGTTAGTGATGCATTCCTCTGAAGATATGTAATATATGTAGCAAGGACACTTCTCAGCATGGCTGGGAACTGTCAGGATCACAGGCTCATTAAAACAACACTGAGGCCTGCTGCCATGAAGTTTGAACAAAACAGCAGCGAATGAGCAGAATGCTAAAATGGCCGAAACAGAGTTGATATCTCTACATTCAACACGCAGTTTGTGTCATGATCAAAGATTTTATGAAAATATACTACTGATATTTATGATCTACATCCATTCATATAGGCAAATGCTCAGGGACTGAGCTGCCTGAGGATACGACAGACAACTTCAATCCCCCCCAACCTTCAGCTTCCCAGGTTTTATGGTAAATAATTGATATTCAGGCCTGTGAACTGCATACACGTTTAATAATTTAGCATAATATTCCAGTGGCTCCACAGTTTCTTCTGCACAGTCTGCCATTGCAGTTTCTCTGTACTCTGCTGTACAGATGCTTAAGTCAAACCAATGTCAACTGTTTGTTTGCCCATCTGAAATAATGGCTGCTCTGGCTCATGATGAAACGTGTTGCATATGTTGCTGCCAATATTCTAACTGTTGCTGGCCGGGACTTTCCTCGTCACATCTGGTCCGCATTTTCTTTTCCTTTTTTTTTTTTGGGGGGGCCTCAGAACTTTAAATGTTCAGGCCAGACAGGTGTACAACAGTGCAGAGTATTTAAACACCAAGTGGAGGCGCTAGAAAGCAGCAAACGTCTCAAACGTCAGCTCCAACTTGTGGTTTCAGCCATGGATGTAGTTAGTGCACTTGCAAGACTCTAAATGCTCTAAATGTTTATTCGCCCGCTCTTGTTCCACAGTGATATTTGAGATGTGCGACTCGGGGGTGGGGGAGCTGTGCCGTGTAGTGCTGCTCCAGAGGCAGAGTCCTGATCTCACCCTCAGCAGCTTGGACAGATATCAGCACATACATCACTCGGGACAGTCACAGTTAAGAAGCTTCATCCTCGAACTGTCAGTTGGGTGACTGGGGCTGCAGGTCCTGACAAACTGCTGCCCCACTTGTATCATCTTCTCTCACTCCCTCACTCTCTCCCCCTGACCTCCTTTCCTCCCACACTCCTCCCATTCTCTCTGTTCGGCTGTCGGAGACGGCTGCAAGGGCTGTGCGATCCTAACTGAAGTGTGGGCTTCGGGAGGCCTGTCTGCGAGGCAGGCGGCATTATCAGAATGAGGCCACACTTATCCAGCTAACAAGAAATTCACAGCTGTCCTTTGGAACTCTGTGAGGTTAGGAAATAAAACCAGAGGTCATCACATGGCACCGGTTCTAATGTGAATGTACGGCTGTGAATCACCGTTTTGAAGAGGAGTCAGAGGAATTCTTGGATCCTTTTATAATAATTGGTTATCTGAATGGTAATTACTGTCATGAGCGCGACCAAAAATCACATATCTGCGCTATTATACAGCACCAAAATAGCCCTCTATCATTCTTTTGAAAGGGCAGTTTGAGCCATCAGATCACAGGCTGTGTGTGATTTGTGTGGCGTGTGGTGCTTGGGAAAGCTCATCAGTGCTGGTACCTCACGGAGGCAGGTAGAGGATGGCAATTAGCATTACTCTGCGCTGTCCTGTCAGGCCTGCTGGTCCCACATGACTGGAAAAGCCCTCAGCACTTTCATAAACGGAGGCAGAGGCTTGTTTGATTTTCTTTTGGTCTTCTTTTACACAATCATACTCAATCAGTTCTCTGAAAATAGTTTTGGGCAGCGTTTTAACATTTTCGCTGACTTCAGTTCTTCCGCAAAGATGATCAACCATTTAAAATTGGCCAAGTTCTTCACTTTTGACAAGTAATGAGCGAAACCTTGATGTGTGCCAGCTGTTAGCTGTGTGTTTGCTAAAGGGGTTTTGATCAGGTCTGGATTTGCCGCTTGATGGATGAGAGTTGATAGAGGTCACCGCTCCGACTCACCTTCCGCGGCCCACCGGTTTTCATCTCATAAACATCGATGGTGTAGTTGGTCCTGCGGCCATAGTTGTCAAACTGGATGTTCCCGGTCATACCATGTACTTGGACCTGCCACGACAGACAGACAGACAGACAGACAGACAGACAGACAGACAGACAGACAGACAGACAGACAGACAGACAGACAGACAGACAGAGGGTAATGTGTAATAGCCATCATTTTGCATATCTAGCCGGCATTAAGGTGCTCGTGTCCATGGAGCTACTAGAGTGCGCACAGTCTGTTAATCAAATGATGAACTGGATACGCTTTAATAAAAGATGTAGTTTTATGGTAATGAGCGCCTGGATTTGAGTGAGCTCTGTGCAGAGATATCTGGGGGCAGAGGGAGGAGAACAGCTCTGCGCTCTCTTGCCGTCTCTCTGTCACTTTCCATCTTTATCACCCTCTCACTCTCCATCTCTGCTTCAATTCTTCTGGCCTCGTCTTCGGTTATCAGCTTGCCACTCTCTCTCTCTCCCCCCCCCCCCGTCTCTGTTTCTCTTCCAAGCCCCTACCGTTTTGAGAGCTCTCTCAATGTCGATGCCTTGGCTCCAAGGTACTGCGGGATTGGCCAGGCAGTCTCCAGCGCTGCCCCGGCGAGAGACGTCCACGCGCTGGCGCCGCAGGTACCTGAAGGCCTCTGCTATCACCAGGATGGCATCATGGGTCAGAGCTGAAGTGTACTGTACAAAATCAAAGAGAACGCAGTGCACACTGTGAGACAGGAACACATGGTGAGAGGAAGAAGACAGAAAAGGATTAGCATTTTTTGTAGTAAAGCCAGTCCAGGTTTTCATATATACACTTTATACTGTGTAAAGACTGTCTTATATGTTTTCTAAGAGTAAAACAGAATAGTTGTACTTATATTTTGACAATATTTTCAAATGACTCTGTTTGCATACATTGTTGCTTGCAGTAAAATTAATCCCACTAAAGATATGGGCAGTGCATGAGTAGTATTCTGCCCATGCATGTCAGGCTGGCGACCCCCTGTCGGGTCAGTGTGGGTGCAAGCTCTGATGCCTTGCTTATGATAAAAATAGCTTGATTAGACAGATGTGATTAGAAAAGCCAAGACTTGTCAGACGGTCATGACCTCTCTTAAAACTTTTACTGCAGAGTTGTGAAGTAAATTGAGCATTAATACGTGATTTTATCTCCCACGCACTTCCCCTTCAACTTCGCCTGACCTTTTCACCACTGATGGTTTGAGCCACTTGTTTGTTGACCACTGCACCATGACAAAATCTAATTAAATGCCATTCAAAATCCATTTCTTCCTTGATCATTGTTTAATTAGATGTAAATTGAGGCTGCGATATAACCTTGCCTTGCACCGCCTATCAATATATTGATTGCTGGGAGGGATGCAAAGCAAAGAGGAGGAGGCCAGGGGTGGGAGGGAGACAGAATGACAAAGGCAAACAGAGGATGAGAGGAAGAGAAGAACCGATAGAGAGCACTTCAGAAGGGATGATCGGTGTATTCTGCATGCGCAATGAAAGGCCTTGCCAGCAGAGTACCTTCAGAGGAGTGTTTCGGGCTTCTGGGAATTCTCTTTCATCCAGCCGCTCCCAGCGCTGCATAAACTGCTGCACAATCGGGTTCTCAGGGTTGACTATCTGAAACCCTGAAATGTTGGCTCCACCGGCGAAGACTTTGTCCATGCTCACATTAGTAAATCCCTATAACGAGACAAAAAGGAAACAGTGGAGGACTTGTGTCATGTGTTGTTGTTTTTTTAAGGATCAACTATGGAGAAGCACCAGAAAATATTAGCAGATATTCTGGCAGTGGGCCAGGGGAGTTTTATCATCAAAGTTGCTGAGAGAGCAACATGTTGCTTTTACACATCTTTAAAAATTTTGGTGGAGGCTAACCTGAACTTATTTACAGAAACCTGCCAGTAGAGTTTGTGTCAGATTGTGTAGATGTCAAAATATTTTACTTAACACAGGTGGCCTACTTTTATTCAGATCGCTTTGCCATGTAAAAAAAAAAAAACTGGAAAAAAAAAATGTTCTCATACATTTCAAAAACCTGTGCTGCTCAAGCAGCCTGTACATTTCCTTCATCGCCCTGGAGCTATGGCATGAGCTATTTATTTTTATGGTCAAATAGCTGTTTTTTTAAGAGCAGCATTGTGCCACGGTGTGCAAGGACACATGTTCAACTGCTGCATAATCACATCTTCTAAAGACAGGGAAATAGCAGCAGGGGATCTGCAAGTGAGAGCTGGGCCGGCCTCCACTTTAAAACTCTCGTACTAATATGAAGGCTAAATGAACATTTCCCTCCCAAGAGTGGGAGGAAAACATGGCTGCCCTTCAAAGATGGTTAAAAAGGTTAAATGCTGTTTATTTATTGCTCAGGGCATTCAACTATACTTAAACATGAATATATTCATTTAGGTCAATATGCAATGTAGTCAGACTGCCAGATTGTGATTGATTAGACATGAACAACAAACAGAACACACCCTATATATACATTAGGGAGAAGAAAAAAATAAATAAAACTATATCAGTGTGTTTTTCTGTCTCGCTGATTTCTAACAAAAGCTTATAATCCACTTATTGCCCGTGCACATTTGTGCTCATGACTGAGACTAAGTTCCATCACATGCAGCAAAAAAAGCTGGTTCCCCGCCCTCCCGGGGGAGCAGCTCGGTTATTACTCACAAGATTGGCCAGAATGTAGTGGTAACCACGGCTGTTCTTCCCCAGGGTCACAACCTATGGAAGAAAAACATTGATACAGGAAACCACCCATGAGATGAGAGCCAAGAGCCACGGCGTGTATAAGTGGCCACAACAATCTCAGTAAATGCAGCAGTACCCTGCGAGCACGCAGGATGCCACTTTGTTGAAACAAAGCGGAGTCAAATGCAGAATAACAAGAGCAAGAGGTTGCGGCGAGAGGAAGTGATCATTAGAGAGGACCTGATGATGGGAGAGAAACAATGTGGAGCACCCTTAAATATTCCGCTCACTTTGAAGTCATTCAAGGTGCAGATATAGGAGGCCTCGGCAACTGTTGGACAGAAGGTAGAAACGGGGAGAAAAAAAAAACATTTCAAAGGAATTTACAGTGAGACAGTAAATGTGGATCTCACTCTGCTTTGAAAATATCACACCTTTGAGCATAACAGCATGTTTCAACCCACGCAGCCTGTCTGAAAATAGTAAGTGGTGTTCTAAGCCATTCCGTCACTGTAGAATCAACCATATGCTGCCTTTTATTCCAGATTGTCCTCCTTCCTTTTGTTCCAGGTCTACAGATAAATCAAATAGTAAGACTCTAAATTGTCCTGTCGGTTTTTTTCTCATTACATGCCGGACCGGGTTCTCAACTGGGCCTCATGAGGTCTGTTATTTATGAGTTTGCAGTCTGCTGTGGATGGACTTCTGAGTGGCTGCCATGCAGAAACCTGACAACCATGTCTCTTTTTTCATCTGCGTTCTACAAACACAGCAACACAAGTTTACAGCGAAATCAGCATGTTTGCGCATGTTCTGGCTCTGTAACGAAAACAAACTGTCAGTTTATCATCTGTTTGTGTGTGCGTGTTGGGCCGGGGATGTTGGATATTTGTTACTGTGGATCGTTTACGACATTCCCACTGAGTGATGAAACGCAAACGTGTATCTTCACATCTGATGCTGCGGCAAAAAGAGGAAAATCTATGAAGGACGGTTTCAGTTTCACCCGTTTCAACTACAATTACAGCTTTTAATTTAGCTGGGCTGAACTTAAATTGACCTGGCAACTAGCACTGTATACAGTAGCGCCAAACAATCATCCTTGCTTGGACTGAGCGCCCTCCCAAATAAAATAAACCACTTCTCTTCCTCTTGAGTGGAAACCTGAATGTTGCACACAAAACATGAAGGGAAATTGGTGGTGTTTTTCACAAAAGACGGCGCACGAGGGAGCACAAACACACAAAGCCTTTCACTCACGCTATCAAGCTGCTTGGGTGGGTCAGCATTCTGTGACAGCCTCGCCATCATTAGGGCTTTAAACCTTCAACACCGCAGGATGTCAAACAAAGGAGAACAAATCAAGAAAGAGAAATAGAAAGAAGGGAGAAATGAGCTGATTATAATGCAGAAAAAGCAGGAGTTGGCTTTTAGAATCCATCAATCTGCATCTAATGAGAAAATGACAGACGGCCCTGTGAAAAGAAATCCCTGCAACACTTCTGCTGCAGCGTTATCAGAGCCAGACGGATCCCACTGTAATTGTTCCCAAGTCTTACTTTCAGACTTTTAGCCGTGCTGCATTTCCTTGGACAAACCCCGCAGCTCCATAGCCCTTCACCGTGTGCTGCTAACCTTGACTCTGGCCGTAAGCCTCCTCACACCTGCCCTGGAGCGAGGCAGAGAAAGGCCTCTCCCCCCCCTCACCTGCTGCCCGCAGCTCACAGCCAGCCTGGCAACGGCTACAAGCCGCAACCTTGGGATGAAGCACAGCGAGGCAGTGATGACACAGAGATACACAGAACCTTCCGGCCAGATCGCACCAACTTCTCCCCCCAGCCTCTTTAATTAGGCAGACGGCGAGAGCCGACTCCAGTTGAGATGGACAGATTTCGCTGGTACTTGTTGTGATGCACCGCTGATTGCTTTGTCCTTAAATCCCTTCACTACTGCAGACGGTGATAACTATCTTTTAATGCTGTCGATAAGACGCGATTCTCTTTAATTTCCTTTTAAGCCTAATATTTTTGGAGCAATAACACTATTATCTGAAACAATATTTACTCAGATAAGACTTAATAAAATTAGCTCGCTTTGAAAACAAAGGCGCAGCAGTGCGTGCTGTTCAGTGACATGAATTGGAAGGCGTAGTTTTGGGGAATACACTTGTTTGCGTTCCTTACGAGAGGGAGATGAGATCACCGATGCTAATCTCATGTGGACGGAGTCGGGGTCCAGCCCTGATAAGCTCCGCCACATATAAAGACTGGAAGCACAGGGGAAAAGCTGGTTCTGTTCATAGTTCAAAAGCACGACTACCAACAACTAAAGCTCACTAATTGACATGTGGCGTCTTTCAAGCAAATGTGCAGTGTAGTCTGACGTCCAGATGTGATTGATAAGACACAACAAAGATGCTAGTTATGACTCAATTAGCAAAGTTTAGCATTAGGACATCAGGGAAAAGAGCGAGATTTTTTTTTAAACTCAGCTCCCGACACTGTTTGGGAATGAATGAACCAAATGACATAATACTTTAATTAATGAGCTTCATAAGGTGTTGGAAGATTTTGTTTTTGTCACACTTTTAGCTTTCTGTTTCCCTATGCCTTATGTCATAATGCTAAGCTAGTCTAATCACATGAGGGAGATATTCATCTTCCAGGCTCACTTCTGAGTAGAGGATGGATCAAACTTTGCTACGATGTCTTCAGCTTAAAACAGATATTCACCAAAAGCACGGCCTCAGATGGCTTTGCATTATTTTTTAAAAAACTGCCGCACATATTGGATTTTCATCAGCCTTTTTTTTTGCTGCCTCCCATTGGATTTGAATCGATTTGTAGTGTCGTTAATCGCCTTTAGAGCACATACATACAAACACCAAGACTGCTAACCAATTATTCGGTTTCCCAGTGACACTGACAAGAAGAAATGTGTTTAGTGTGCTTCAATAATGCCATTCTTCTTTTTCATACAGTGTACCATCTTTCACATCGATCCGCTAACTGGCTCCAACACCTTTTGTTCTGCAGCTAAAAGAGGGCGAGCATTTTTCAGACTCGAGTTTTCTTTAAAGCCTGATGGGGACAGACAACCAGGATGACCTTGACTTCACCCTCATCCAGACTCGGCTGGCCTCGGCACCGCCAGAGAGAGATAGAGCCCTAAATGTAAAACTACAGCTACACAGTCTCAATAAAACGCCAGACCGTTTTCCTCCAAGTATGACCTTTCCACTGCACAGTTTGCCACAACACAGTAAGAAGCAGACTGAAAATGATAGGCTAGGCTGAGTTTGTAAAGATATCATACCATTCACAGAGGCACAGGAAAAAGGAGCAAATAATGAAGAGTGCAGTGCCTTTTAGCCACTTTTGAAAAATTTAAGATCAGATTCCCTGCCAGAGTGATACAGAATATGTAATTTAACTGGTTGATTATTTTTGCAATCAACTAATTAATCAGTTTAAAATATCAATAAATATGAATGACCGTCAAAATATATTTAAAGCCTCATGTGATTTTTGTAAAAAACCTTGCTTTGTCGAGCATCCAATAATTCAAATGGTCATTTCAGCATTAATTGATAGGTTATAATTCTAAAGATAATCAGCGTTTGAATCAGGATTTTCTGGAAGGGATCAATGGCCGACCTGGTCACTGTTCATCCATGGGGGACAATGACGTCATAGACAATCAATAATGTTCCTTTATAAGTACTGACAAAATTGTATAAATCATATGAATAAAAAAATAGGGTGATCAGATAATAATCTTTCTTCCACCACAACCAATATTTGATCAGTATTTTGCTTGAAGTCAACGTCAAAGAATATAACTGTCGCTAGAAAACCAGACCATCATATGGCACACATTTAGTAAATTACATTTTCATTATTTTAGTAATTACATTCAAAAGTGGAATTAATATCGTTAACTGCTATATAATTGTCTACTCATGGTAATAATAACAGCTGATATTATATAATATCAGTAAAGGCATTTACACAGAGGGCAATTGACCACTAAATTACACAAAAATGCAAATTACTCATCTTCAAGTATTATATGTGTCAGGCTTTTATTGTGAAAAAAAAGAAGAGAACCATTTGTTAAGGTTGAAAGGAGTTAGAAAGTTTGCCATCTTGGTTTGGACAACAGAGCCTTCCTGTTGTTGTTTCATAAAGATATCTTTTGGGTACAATTCAACCCTTCCTCCCCAACTCGATTCCTTTATTTGAGGCGCGCAAGCTGATAAAACTCTAAATAGATTAACTTGGAAAAAGAAATTCAATAAATAATCGTGTCACTTTATCAATATGGCTGGTTTTTCGCTTACAAACCAACTTTGGCCAACTGTAACTAACCAAAGTAATAATGATACAGCTTAATTAAAAGATAAAAAAAAGTCCTGCTAACAGCTTGATTTTCTGGGGAATAACGGGATGCAGGGTCGAGGTTGTAGTGACGGAACATTTTTTGTTTCTGGCTTAAACATTGCTTCAAATTATATTTGCATTATTAATCAGCGTTAATAACAAGCAGCATATAATTTGTGGCGGTTGAGATATCGAAGTGGTCCACTTCACACATAATTCATGATGGACAGAAGGGTGAATTAGAGCTATATGCTTTGACACAAAAGGACTTTCGTCTTCTTCAGTCTCCAGTTCTGCTTCAAGGCTCTTGGTAGAAGTGCTCTTGGTGGAGCACTCTCTAATTAATAGCCAGTGGCAGCTGAGGCTGAGATGCTTTTCTTGGCAGTCGCGTTATATGGGGCTGAAGATAGCAGGGGCATTAAGTGTTGGCCTTTGACCAAATGCAGAACATTTCAGAGACACCTGACTCACTTCCAGATGATTATGTACGGCATTGCTCGAAGATACCGAACAATGTGAGACGTGATATCTTGGGTGGATGGAATCACTGACACTGCAGCTGGTACGCCCTTGTGTTTGTGTGGCAAAACTTGGCTCTGAAACAGCAAGATGCCCTTCTCCGTTTTCACTGAACATGATCAGGGTACTTTAGCTTGATTGATAATGGAGGAAAAAAAAGAAAGGTTCTCTTAGTTTAAATACCGCACTAATATTAAACTGTGTTCTTAACACAGTTCTAACCACACACGCACACTGTCTGAGTCAAAGCACACCGGTCTCAGCTTCCCATTCAATTGTAGAGTCAGCAGGTCACATTCTGTTTAATGATAACACTATAATCCCATTTAATTCTATAATCGCAGTTCGTAAATGGCCCTCAACAGCCAAGGTTGGTGCTTGGGATTTAAAAACACAACGTATCACTGGCTTTACGTCATGTGCGGGAGAGGGGGAGAGGGAGGGGGGGGGGAGCTATATTTCTGTCAGCCCTTCTCTCAGTACCCCGGAGACAATAAGCCGAAGTTGAGATCAAGAGCACCTTTCATATTAGAAACATTAGCTCACCTTCTTGCCGCTCTCCGCCTGTATTGAGAGACATGCCAGGAAGTGTTACCAGAAAACAGTCAAAGTAAACAGGGAGGTTTGAATGTCTGTGAGGGTTCAATGTTTACAGCACATTCATTCAGATTTGATTTCACTTCGTAATACCCCTCGTTTGCCAATGTGTTACATGAGCACACACATGTCATCCCCTGCTTTACAGGACGTTGATATTGCTCCCTTTTTTTCATTGTTTCATCCACAACCCTGATTGAGCATCTTCCTTTTATTGCTGACATTTTCCTATCAGCTGCTGGCAATCTATCGCGCATTCTCTGCCTCTCCCACGACTCCTTATCTCCCGTGGTCAGATTTCTTTCCCTTTCTTGAATTTGATACAACACAATTCTTTTTCTATAAAAACATCCATAGTGTGGATTTTCCTTTCAGCCTTTTATTCAAGAGCAGAGAGAGGGTTATGGAGGCTCTCTAATTCTCCATGGGGAGGCAATGTGGCCACCCTTCATGCTTCTACAGGCGGCAGAATGTTGTCCTAACAAATCCCCAAATGTACCGCTCTTTTTTTTTTCCTCATTCTGTGAATCCTTTTCACTTCTTATTGCATTTCTTTTCTCCTCTGCATGAAAATGCAGCTTTGCGGCTGGCGGAGGGCTCACTGCCTGTCTGTCTTTGAACAGCTTGCATGCCCTGGGCCTGTCCCAGACGCCGTTCTTATTTCTTTTTTTTGCCTGCCTCTCTTTACACTAGTGATGAGCAGGTTGTTGCCTCCGAGCAGACTCCAGCACAGAAATCCCTGGAGGAAAGAAGGCCAGGAAGGAGCCTTGAGGCAGATATGACGCTATATGTGCAATCTCATAGATGGATCAGATTAGGCATGAGCACATGTACAGTCAAACACACATGCAGGCTCCCAAGAGATATGCATACACATACTCAAAGAGTGGTAGTAGTACAGAGATGATTATCTTATATTCAGTCATAGTTCTTGTTTATTCTGCCCTTTTTTTAATGCCACACACATTTTTCCCAGCGTACAATATCATAAACCTAGATGCTTGGATGAGACAAGTTAGTTGGATATGATTCAGCGAGCAGAGCTGGCAGAGGCTCTCCCGTCTTTGTCGAAAGGGAAGGAATGGAAGCCATTGGGTTAATTTATCTGCAGTGCAGTATATTGATGGAAAAGTCCTATGAGCAATAAATCCTGAGCGGTTGTTATTGCATAAAATGATAATAGCCCGGGTGTAGCATTCTCCTCAGCATCCCAAAACAAATTTGTTGGGGGACTCACTCAACAAAACTGCGCCTGATGCAGCAGTATGCAAATACTGTTTTTACCGCATTTCTACATCATGTCAACTGATGAATGAAGCTAATAAAAGTGACACTCAGTTGAGTGTGCTTACGACTGAAGATGAGGTACATCCAGTGTGTTTGTGTGTTAACTGTTGGATCAATGACAATTTCAAGACATTGCTGTCCCACACCGAAGCACAGATTGTAGTAACTGGAGATGAAACCATGAGTCAATTAATCGATTTGGCATCAGAAAAAAAATTCCAAGAATTCTGACGATAAAAAAAAACAGTTTGAAATGAATAAAAAGAAAAACTATTTTACATGGCGAAGACCGAGCTGTGCGAACGGCTCTGACAGAGCTGACATTTTTAAGCTATGGAGGATTCGGAGGATGGGCACTATACGCTTCCACAAAACCGCCATTGTTTGGGAAAGTGTTATCAGCTGGAACCGCTACATGAGAACAGTGCAAAGCAGTCAGAAGGGAGGAGCTAGCCGCTACGGCACACTCACACACACACAAAAATACACACAGCTGCCTGTCGATATGTGAACAAAGCACAGAGAAGCTCTTCTACCGACACAGAGAACGAAAGATTGTGAGATAATCCTTTTCTTCACCAGGTAGTCATTACTCCATTATATCTTAACATATCAATTAGGTCTTTGCTGCTATTTTAATTACTTAAATATATCAAATTTAGCACCTTTAAAGATTCAGGAAACCTTTTGCTTTATAACATTAAATTCATGATCAAATAGCTCAGCATCAACCAAAGTGAAAGTAATTATTTATTTGTATAGACAATAGGTCACCTTTGAATGAGGCCTCCAAACCATTTCTTTTTCTTTTTTTTGAATATATTAGTTTTTTGACTGTTTTACCTAAAAGTACTAGAGTGTACTGTACATATACTGTTTATAATAATATACTGTTTAATATAGGCAAAGGCAAATTATAATTACAGTGTGAACCATATTGTAATGGCATAGCAAAATGTATATATATATATATATATATATATATATATATATATATATATATATATATATATATATATATATATATATATATATATATAGTCCGTTAATTCAATTCCTACAATTTAAGTCAAATTGTACATATAGTACAAATTGATGTCCCTTTAAATATTGAGGAACATTGTTGCGGTGCTGGAAAAATTTCAAAGGCCCAGCAGGACCAGAGCATTCGCGTCCACAGGATAAAAGGTGGTGCTAATGAAGCGCAGCACCGAGGGTTTTCTTCGTGCAACAATTGAACCAAATAGTTGAAGCTCGACAATTACGTATTCTATACACCATGAACTTCCCTGCTTGGTACAAAGACACTCATTCTGTGCTGGGATTACTCCCACAGAATCATAAAACTAAGCCACTGAGCTGATTCCCATTTCCCCCAGCAATCAGCTGGCTGAATCTGTCCTGCCTCATGATCCTCCCTCAACAGCAGCGACCTTGACGGATTGAGGCGACGACACACACAGACACTGGCCTCGGCACACAGGTTTTGTTCAAACTCTCACTCTTGTCCAGAGATGAAACTCTAGCCTTCAATCATTGGCTAATAGAACTACAATAGCAGGTAGACGCAGCGGGTTTCCACATAGCTGACAGTGGGTGCCATTTTTTGGTGTGATTGCTCTCATGGGGGACAGTCCATCCTGGCTTCAATGTATAATGGTCTGGCCCAATAGGGGGTGGCTGCAGACTGAAGTCCAGCAGCTTCCCTGAATGCTTGCGACTCAAGCATATCGGCAGAGCTAGCCAGATTATTTCAATTAGCCCGAGGAAGAAAAAATCCCACTTTGAGGTTGTCACTGAAACAAGGGGCAACATTGAGCACACTGCTGCTTTGAAGGTTAGCTGTTGTAAAAGCTTTATTTCCCTTCTGTAATAAAACAAAGTTAAGGGAGAAAAATGTTTGATGGTGAAAGTATGAGGTGGAGGAACGGAGATAGCTCCCTTTATACAAAAAATAAACAATTCATTCATGGTAAAAAAGACAGAAACAGAAGAACATCAAACAGATTATTGCTCTGCATCCTTATTGTTGTTTGCAGGAAGGAGGGGGGCGGGGCAATTAAAGACGCAACCATTAATATGCCTAACATGTGATTTGTAATGCTTTTCCTAAAAGCTGAAGCATAGTCTTCAGACAAAAAGGAAATAGATTTCCGTATAGTGCCTGAATAGTAAAGAAAGAAAATGTGCAGCACAAAAATTAAATTAAACGCAGCAAATTAATACTTAAAGCCATTCTGCTTTAAACTATGACTCTGGGATCAAATTAGATTCATAAGAAAAAAGGGAAACGAACACGAGCGAGAAGCCAATATCTAAATGAATGTTAACGAGCAGAATCCAAAGCGGGAGCTGATTGCCTTGTAAGCAGGCAGCAGCAAGCAGAGAAGTGGAGGATGGAGCGGGGCGGCCCAACAGAGGAGATGCATGGCATAATAGCCACTCATCTATTCATGGTAATTGTGTTTCCCCTACTACAAGGACTGGTGGACCTTTCATTTCCTCCTCAGGCAATGGACGTGATAGAGGAAAGGAGGGGTTTGGGGTTGTCAGAGGAGGATTAAAAAGGATGCCTCGCCTAGTGGTTTCTCCAAATGGCTGCTCACGCTCGGACCTCTCAACCTCAGGCTTTCGGGCAACAACACGCACTGGTTTTCAAACAAGCTGGCTTCCAACTTAGCAACCAAACGGCACCAAACGCCGCTTCTCAAACCAAACGCAGCTTCTCACATCTACTGCTGTGCCTGACATTCAATTTAACACAGTCTTTTATGAGGTTACACAAACTGAAGGAAATTACATATCAGCTATTTGTTAAAACTCACATGCAAAAGAAGCGAGAACAAAAGATATTTTAGTAAGGCTTAAGTCTTAGATTTTGGATCTAAAATACTGAATAGGCCTCTTTTATTAGAAGATATTTTGACATGTCACAGTAGAAAAAGCACAGGTGCAAATTATCAATGATGGGTGAATTCCATTTAGCTGGTTTGGTTCAGGGTCCTGGTATTGTGTACTTTGCATTAGAGTCACTTTTAAACACTTGCATCGAACAAAACAATCAGTGGTATTGTCAGTTTTTTTTCTACTATGACGAGTTCAAATGTGTGCCATGAAAAAGTCCTATTACGGACTTAAAGATTCCCAAAACTACTAAACCACTCCAGCACGTCTTTAAAATCAGAGGACTTGCATGAGAAAAGCATGTATGGATGGATTTTTTTGGCCCCTCGGGGAAGAACGCAGATGTTTTTCAGATGTAAAGGTTGATATGCAAACAGTGACATAGAGAAGCCATGGTGCAACATACTAATTTCTTTAGAGCCACATTTCAGTCGACCTGATACGATACGTATCGTGAGGTGCTTGCCAATACACAGCTTGAGGGATTTGACGCAATTCAAAGGACATTTTAAATCAGTTTTAAACAGGATTCATTTTTTAATGTATTGATACTAATTAGGGACATATCTATGTACTGTATCATGGGCAAAAAAATATTGTGATAGTTAGCTAAATCAATATTTTTGCACAGCTCTATTTCATACACATCCAGTTTCTTGTTATAAATGTGTCGTCTTCCAGTCTTACTCAAGATCACCATAACTAGGCCTTTAATATGTGTCACTTAAAATGCTTGGTAATAATGTGACTGAAGCCAGAAGCAACAAAAGGGCTGGATGGCCAGTGCGGGTGTTTAGTTATTTACTCTACAGCTGTTACCACATGTGCAGTGAGTTTGAGGCTCACCTGTTCTAGTATGGTGTTGATCCTGTTCACCTCGCAGTCAATCACAAAGCGCTTCTCCTGCCTCCTGTCCATCTCTTCAATGATGCGCTTGAACTCTGCTGCATCTGTTGTGCCGCTAACAGAACGGGCGGTCACCTGCCAGTTGTTAGCTACTGCTGCCTCCATTATGGCCTGCAGTATCGAGAAACCTAGAGAGAGAGAGAGAGAGAGAGAGAGAGAGAGAGAGAGAGAGACAGAGAGAGAGAGAGAGAGAGAGAGAGAGAGAGAGAGAGAGAGAGCGAGAGAGAGAGGATTAGACACAAAAGAGGCACACAGTTACTGTTACGCAAGAACTGGGAGGCTGCTAATTTATTCTAGAGAGGCTTCTGCTTGAATTCAAAGGTTAAAGGCCATCTCATTACGATCTAAAATAGCATTCCAAACTCTGCAGGCCCTCAAAAATATTGTCTAGAGTCTAGACTTTATGTGAGCGTGGAAGCCATCGTGAATTTACCTTTGCATACTGAGAAGGCAATATCATAATGAAATGAAGGGACTGGAATTGTATCTCCATATTATTAAAAGATCAGCAGGTGATGTTATTGGGCTTGGCGTCAATTAAATCACGGCACTTAGCTTAGCCACATGTTAACTTTGACAATGTGGTGAAACACATCCCGGCCCGTGTCTCCCTGGAGGATTGTGCCAACTCATTTAAAGATAAAGACAATAAAAGATTCATCCAGGCCAGTCGTAGAAAGAGATCATTATGCTACTAGAAGAATGGAGAATGAGCCCTTCCGATGATTAATTCACACGTGAAATATTTTTATTTAACAGGTCACCCAGAAACACTATGGTCAAATCATACACCACAAAATGAATAATTGAGTTGTACTTCGAGAGGGATTGATTGCACACAGCACAAGTTAAAAGGAATGGCGTAACTCTTTTCCAACATTATAGAGGTGAGAATGAATATGAAGGTTATTAATGAAAATCCAGCACACTGCCGGTACTTCATTAAACCATGGACAAAGCAAATGTAAACTGTATGTACAAGAAGCTTCTGTTCCATCTCCATATTAATCTTTTATTGTCATGCGTTAAGTCAATACAGAGAAGTGGTGAAAATCTTCCATCAACAGCTAATTTGGGCACGCATTCAGACATTTACAGATCCTTTGACAATTACTGTGAATGTCATATGTAATTTGGTATGTTACAAATTACCTGACACACTGAACAGCAGTGTGCACATCCAGCAGAGAGACTAAAGAGACAACAACAGCTTAATAATAAATCAACTTTGTGACGCTCTTTATTTCTCTGCTTATGAAATCTTTTCCATTCCATCTGGCTGGTCAAGCGGCCCTTTTTTCTTGACTCGTAAATGCCCAGAGAGTGCTGCACCGTGTGTGTCCGCAACCCCCGGTGTGCGGCCGCCTCTGCAGCGCGCAGCCACAGCTCCATCAGATGATCTTTTGCCGTGCGGCACGGCAAGCTGCAGAGGATGACGCACTGTGTGTCATCAGTCCAGAGGACAACAGCCCTCTCAGACCTCGAGGTTATCTGGCAAACAGGTTATCAGGTCACATCTCCAAGGAGTTCAGGCTAGTTCATGAATGTACTTTGTAGCACAACATTGAGTTCAGATGACGTGTTTGCATGTTTAGGGCATGTAGAGGCACACTTATAGTCCTTTTCTTAGCTTCTGGGTTGCAGAGCTGCTTAAAAATGGCAACACTTATACATCTGACGGGAAACACCACAGTCGAAGAGGAATATGAAGGTAGTGTAGCCTGAAGGCATAAAATCGTCAAATGTACTTTTTTATTTCTACCTGGACAAAAGCCACAATTTTCTAGGAAAAAGAAAGAAATGTAAAAGTGAAGAAAAAACATCTAAAGCTTTTCTGAGGTATCATCCTTTTTACATGAGCACAGCAGCAGCAGCCTCTCATGTAGTATGCCTCCTCACATCTCCCCCACCTAAAGCAAAAGTTACAGAACGAAGGTTTGAATAACATGGATGCATTATTCATTTTCCTCAGGCATATGCTCAGAACCTCAGCAACCACAAGCCAGCTGGATAGCATGGCAGTCTTCCCAGCAATAAAAGCCTCTCACATTAAGAGATGTCATGCAGATTAACTGGGTCAAAATGGTCTCTTTTGGTTTGGAAACAGACAAGAATACGGCTGGTAAAGGTAAAAAAAAAAAAAAAATGCCAATGAACCATTTAGTACACTGTAATCATGTTGGGTGTACGACATGCCATGCATATGGGTTAAAATGATAAGGTGGGAATTAGTTTAATTTCTGATTCCTATGCAGCTTGAAAGAGGCAATAACATGTCAAAAGAAAATACAAATGCCTATGAGAGAATGCTCTAGGGATTTGGGTTTCATATATTTGAATATCTGGAGGGTTCAGTCTATAAAATCTGTGCATTTCCAATTTTCATTTCTGAGGTCTGAGGTGCTAGAAAAACATGAATTATGCGAATTCTCATGTGAACGAAGGAAACAGCGTCCTGTCAATCAGATTACAATCACAGCTTTTATTTTGAAATTGCTGATTTGTGAGGAGCTCATCTTCTCCTGCCTCCAGCAAACCCTGAACTGTGTTGAAACAATTGGATTCCATGCCTGCCTAGTTTTACATTTGTATGGAAATTAAGAGATAGAATCTACTAGTGGTAAATTGTCTGTCCAGAAATGGATTACTTTTGACAGTCAGCAGAAAAGTTTATGTTTTGTGGTTTGGACTTCAAAATGGAATTTCAACAAAATCCTTTGAGTGCAACTTAATGTGACAGCAGCAACACGACTGACAGCTCACTTTCCATCTCCACCAACAACAAATAAATACATCTGATTGTTATTCTCTGCATACATGTACAACTGCCAATCACCTTTGTCGGCCAGAGTCCATTTCAGCTTGCACTAATCAATGGATTCATCATCATCATTCATTCTAGACCGCTCATAAATGTGTTTGCTTGTGATATTTATTTTGAACATGAAGAAAAGCTATAAATCCTTTTCACCTCTTTGCTTTCAGGAGCCCTACAGCTGTGTTTCATCCAAAAATGTAAAACAGTCAACTACATAAATTATTGAAGACAACAACAAGATTTCCTTATCACTGGCTATAAATCCCTGCTGTGCAGATGTTGCAGCAGCGTGCAGCAGTTTCTGCTGATCATACTCCTCACAGCTAATCATGCCATCGAGATAGGGAGAATTTAAACCAGGTGTAATGTTCGCCGACGCCAGTACGTACCGCTAACAAAGAAACAAACAGTGGAGCAGAATACTGTGTGCATATTTGGTATGCAAGCATAAGATACACGGGACATGGTAATCATGTTATACTGTATGTGTGTGATTATGAATGAACACACACACTAACACTGGTTACAGAAAACCCTCTGAACAAAGTTATTTACCTAGCGATAGCAATGTGCTTTCCCGCTCTGAATGTTAAGTTTTACTCACTTAGCTGCTGGCTAGTTAGCTAGCTAGCTGCTTTGCTAATTCCACCATGCTTTTATGCTAAAGTGACACTTGTGCAGGAAAAAAAAAAACACAACAGTAGGCTGTAGTAGGCAGGCTGGAGCTCTGGTGCCGAGCTAGCTAACTAGCCAGCCTTTATGCTCTACGGCTCCTGTCTGTCTCCTCCTGGCAAAGTAGTCTACCATGGAGAAGGTGGCGGCAAACACAGTCGAATTGTTTTTTTAATGTTCTCAAGTAGCCTAACACTTGCGGCCCTCGGAGAATGAGGGACTGTGCATATGGAGAAAAGCCTATTTTCTTTTGCCATTATATAAAAAACAAGCCAATACAACTTGCTAGTCAGTGTTAACTAGCGTGCTCAGAGAATAATTTTGCCTCAACATACTTCGCCCACAAAAACACACCACGATGTTTATTAACAGGAGGGGTCTTTTCATAGTCAGTTCATAGTCTGGCACAAGAAAATAAAGACTTCTCTATTTTCACACATAGTGCAGTCTGTCTATCGGCCAACACTGACAGGATGCAGGTCTAAGTTGGACTAGGATGAACTCAGACTGAATCTCACTCTTCAGCGTACCAAAACAATAAATGCTTGCTTTAATTGTTTGTTACAGCTGGAATATGCTGGGATATTAACATATGTACAGAATATGAGTATAACGTGAATGTGTATTTGTGTTTTTTCTTTGGAGCTACGTCGCGACCAATGGCTACCTAGAACAACTTTCTCTGTGTTGGGTCCAAGGAGAAGTTTACATGTATCTTCACAGATGCATAATTCCAGCCTACGTCTAACAGGCTTAAAAAGAGTCAACATTGATTGACGATATCAATATATATATAGTGGTTGTGGTGGGACGGGGAGGACGAGGCATGTTTAAATTACAAATCCTGATATGGCAATTAAATCACCCATTCTACTATGCCTCTGATTGGCTAGTATGTATTGCCTTTGTTGCTTTTATTGTCACATGATAATTCACAACGGTTAGGTTAAGGGTAAGAGGCAGAGCAGGAGTACGCTACTGTCTGGGGTGTTTGGCTGAGTCTTTTCTTTTTTTCATCAAGCTTGAACAGGGTTTTAAGTTTCTCTTTAATCTAAGATACACACTTGAAACAACTCTGTAGTTGATGGAGTAGTGTATAAACGGTTGAGATGAGTGAAAACTCAATTATTTCAGTATTTTCCCTTGAATCTATATCATAACATTGCAGCGTCTGCTAGCAAATCCCGATAGAGCCTAACGATGCCCCTTGTGCTTATAACTCAGAGCTGTTGCGAGTGAGATGTTGTGCAGTGCAGCATACAGCAGCCGAGTGAGAGCTACGGTCCGCGTCTTCGTCTGTGAACCGGATCTTAACAGGATGAGTTCTGAAGCGTCACCCGTGGCGGCTCAGCGGTAATTGAATTGAGTTGCATCTAATCTCATTGCCCAGCTCCTTTGGTTCCCTGCCTCTCATTAGGGTACGGTGCAGTGTCACAGGCCTCTCTCTCTCTCTCTCTCTCTCTCTCTCTCTCTCTCTCTCTCTCTCTCTCTCTCTCTCTCTCTCTATCTCTCACACCCCCTCTTATATCTCACAGCTGATCCAGGCTAACAAGGCAAATCAGAGAAACCATATTGCAAATTCCTCTAAGCATCGAGCTCGGCATTAGCTACAACTGGCTGTCAGCTTCACAGCCACAACTGTACCCCTCGCTTACATTACATTGCACCATCGCACTATGTCACTGTTGGTATTACACTAATCCTCATCCATCAAAAATTGTATCTACTAATCTTATCAAATTATGAAATGTAAGTAAATAAGTTGCCATCAACTACACCGCACTACACGACACAACGAAAAAGGGGAACCACAAGCAACTGATTCAACCCACTGACCGCAAAGTGTGTGAAAACCCCCAATCTGAACTCATTTCTGAAGGATCAAAGTCCAAAGCTTAGATATGAAAGAGAGGCAGTGGTTGTTTAGCCAATAGTAAATGTGGCAGCTCTCTCCTCTAACTTGACAATCCACTGGTAAATTAGGGTCTATGGCTGGGCGAAACGGCCTGCTGAGCATTGTCCAGGGTCTCAGAGGGCATCAGGAACAACTGAATTGAAACCACAGAGATAATGGCTTTGGCTCATAATTGTGGAGTTTGGCTTGATACCAAGACCCGGACAGAAAGACTGCAGAGAAAGATGGAGAGTGAACTTTTCAGACACAGCAATTCACCTTCTGCCGCATGTTGCTATGAAACATATTTCTGTAAAGGGTCAATTCATTAATTCAAGTACAATAAAAACACATTAATTTACTGCACTTTGAATAGACATTTATGATAGGTGTATAATATAATATATATACTGTATATATATATATATATATATATATATATATATATATATATATACTTGAGTACCGCAATATTATGTTTTATGATACTGTATTGAGTCTTAAAAACACAATTTTTAAATAATAGTTTACGTGGGTTAACTTGTATCAGACAGTGGTTCAGGTTGCACAAAAGGTAGTGTCATAATGATACATAATGAATGCAAATGTAGATGTTCTGATTGCATAAAAAAGTTAACTTTTTCCTCCACAGATTTTGTGCATTTGGTGGTGTACTCTTTTGCAAAATATTGAAACACTAAAATCTTGGATTGAACTGGATGGAACATGTCAATAGAACTAGAAATCCTCGCAAACTCCGTGGTCTTGGAACTTGGAATATGATAAGTATGTAGGACATAACAGTTGCCAGCTTCTGTTCTCACCCTTGTGTCGTGAGCACGAACGAAACATTGACCTATAATTCTTCAGCTGTCAAACTCTCACTCTTCATTAACTATGTCGTTACATTCTAATGTTTAAATATTCCCACAGCTGCTTTGTCTCTATTGTCTTTTGAGGGAGCCAAAATAAATACTTACAGTATTTAGGGCCTGGTGAGTGTTTGCCTCTGGGCTAAGTGTGCTCACAGGGCTCTGAGGATCCCTCCAGTGTTTGTGCAGAGGAGATCAAAATCGTGGGCTGGGAGAGGAAGACATCTTTATATTTCCTCTCATTAGTCATGTGGCACTGGCCCAACATATAAATATAAATGTCCGTGGTTTGCTGGGACTATATGACCCGTGCTCTTGACTTGTCCACAGACACCACAAATCAACATCTGATAGTTGATGAAGAATGAGATGAGAATCTGTGATCAGCTGTAAAGACGTGGTAATTGAGGTGCCTTTGAGGAAAGTGTTTAAGTACTGACAATTAAAAGACAAAGACGCAAAAACAGGTCCATTCAACTTGTGTAATTTAGTGGAGGAGAAACTCATTATAGCCAGAGCTACAGTATGAAGCCCTCCACTTCTCCCTGCCTGCGGGGCAGAAACGTAGCAATCGCCGTGACGCGAATGCCAAAGTCAAGCCTGAAAGTGTGTAGCCGAGGCTTTGATGTGTTGCTTACAGTAGGCCTATAACCAAAAACAGTTTCACAGCCAAGTGTTGTCCTAATCAAAAAGACAGCACATGTCAAATCAAACAGAAGCAGCATGATGTCTGTATCTTTAGAAGTGCATACATGTAGGAGGGAGGAGAGTGGCGCCTTTCCACTGTGAAAATCCACCCACAGAGCTTCTCCATCTCTCCCTGTTTCTCTCTCTCTCTCTCTCTCTCTCTCTCTCTCTCTCTCTCTCTCTCCACACTGATGAGCATGTGCGCTAACACACAACTTAGTGTCGTGTGTGTGTGTGTGTGTATGTGGGTCGAAGGGATTGATCAAATGAAGGACAAATGACACACACAAAAAAATACACTCACCTTCAATTTAAAAAAAAGTCCAGATATTATTTTACTCTTGTGTTTACTCTTGAGAATATGTTTCATTTGTTGTTTCGACAAACAAATTGGCCCTGTAACGTAGTGTAACATCAAAGTAATCAACCTCTACTATGGCAGTATGAAGCAGAGGCCGTCTTTGTTATAATGAAAAAAGAAGCTCCCAGCAGTAATTTCATGGTTGCTGAAGCTAGCAGTGGGTAGGTGGTAATATGGCTTTATTCCAGGTTCAGTTAAAAAGGGACACAGAGACAGCATGGAGGTTTATTGTGTGCTTATAGTGACAGACCATGGCTCTCCAATCTCTTCTTTTGACTTGCAGTTCTTCAAGACATTACTGAATTACAGAGGTTGCCACTGCAGGTTGGACTATCTGTATGTGGATGTCACTTTGGCAGTGATACTTGGTTATGTGTGCAAAATAAAAACAAGAGGAAATATTGTCAGTGATGCATAGCTTCATCCATATTTCTTTAATATTATTTTTTTTCCCCTGTGCATTTTACGGCTTCTCTGATGTGCCCTTTCTTGTCAGCATGTCCAAGCTGATTTATTCTCCTGATGCATGCATAATTTAGCTGTTATGAAGCCGGCGTGAAGGAGAGGGCCGCTAAAGCACAAGAGGCATATGTGTGTGCGTAAAATCTCAGCTGGGTGCAGCTGATGTGCCATTATAGTGGCTGTGATGAGACCACAGAGTCATGGGAACAAGCTGTGGTCTATGATATAGACATGGTTGCGCTAGGGAGCTCACATTCACACTTATTATCTCACATTTTGAGCGGAGAGTATAATCAACAATTGTGGGTGACAACATTGCACTTGACTAGACATTATTTGTGTGAAATGTGTCAATAAACAATTTGTGTATAACAAATTGAAAGGGAAAAGGCAGCTGATGGTTTGCAGTTGCATCGGGAAAAAAAACACAAAAAACATTGCTTTGCAAACTAATGGCACTGCACAAAAAAATATACCTCCACACCTTCTTAAGTACAAGAAAAGGAATATCCATTTCATGCCATTCCTGTGTTTAATCACATGAGTTCAGACTTTCCTTTTGGTAGAGCAGCGCGTTGCTTTATTTGTTATGTTTACAACAGTAAGAGCAATGCCAGACAACTACAATCAAATTAGAGGACAGACTTGATTTGGTTTGCCATCAAAGGCATCCAGGAGAGCAGCGGGAGACATTAATTATTTGACTTTTTTAAGGGAACAAAGGCAACCGTCTCTGGATAGCCAATTAGAGGGATTGCAGAAGAACAGGGTGCAAGGTTTGCTGTGGTTACAGTGAATCTGCCTGATTGCCCCCCCCTTTTCCTCCCCCCTCTCATATCTGGCTTATCCTTCCATCTACAGTAGCTTGGCAGGAACTAGAAGAAACGAGGCTAACTATGTGCGGTCATCCAAGCTTCCCATCCACAAGCCTCTTGGCCCTGCTGGCGCATGGCTTTGCCAATTGTGCCAGGCTGGCCTTATCATGTCTGCCTGTTTAACAGCAGATCAACAGGGTCTGTGGTGACTTATGAGGGTTTCATTCATAGACAAGTGGTCCTGATTGATGCAGCAACAATGCCATTCATTTGATTTGTTTTGCGTTTTAGCATGTTTGCAAATAATCATGTAATAATTACCCTTCCACTGACAATGGCAGCCAGTACAGAGGCAATCACACGTTCAGAGTTCTCTCATCCACTTCAATATAATTTAGGAAATTTACCCCAAACTCATACTTCAGGGACAACAGTACCATGATCCACATCTTTTTTAATCTGGTTTATTAAACACTTGTTGTCCACAAGCACCAATTCTATTTAGCATGGAAATTACGGGGACAGAGACCAGATGCATGCCATCAGGGACGGTATTAAAAGGATTTAACCAATAAATTGAAATGACAAGCTAAGGACGGCAATTTGGCCCTTCGAGTATTCATTAAATAAAAAACGAAAGACTGAATATCAAGATGTGTTATTTCTAACACCCGATAAAGAAGAGGATGCATTTCACATTCTTCAATGAGTGGGTTTCGTACTGGATTGGGTGATTAATATTAACCTTGTATTGAAGCAATAAAGTCGACTGTATGCATTGCTCTGAGCATGCTGTAAAGCTCAATTCTTCTGTTTGACACATTGACCACATTGTGGCCGCTGCTACACGAGCCACATGACACGAGTATCCTTTCAGCAGCGGGTGCATGTCGGCTGACATGTGTCACACTGATTCTACTCGGTCATTTCTGTCACACACTGCAGTCAAAGTCTTCCGACTCTCAAGACACAATAGTGCTCGACAATTATCTTTTTTTATTTATTTTACAGTTACTGAGTGGCTATTTCTTTAGTATTGCGGACAATACGTTCATACAAATTAGCTGACTGAAAATCAGTTGTCCATCTAAAAGGCTGCGGTGTGACAGGAAATTTCCCTGCCTGTAATTTAATGTGTAAATAATACATTTCTTTCACCAAGGCCGACATCTATCACTGTCAAAATAACTAGCTTTGTTGGACAATATATTGTCCAGGAAATAATTGGGGAAAACAAATACTATTGTCATTTTAAAGCTATTTCATCCCAGTGACATCATGATAATAAAACAGCATAATAATGCAAGTACAGGCGTTAAAAAAACAATTAAATCAAACTTCGAGGAAATATTCAGTAATTGGAACTTGAAAAAAAAGATAAAGATATTTATAACGAATAAAACCTGAAAAAAATAAAAGCATACAACTGAAACAAAAAATGAAACAGACTCTCGGGCGCTTTTAACAAACATGCAATGTCTGCACATTGCCTTATTTGGGTAAGTAGAACAGTTTATTAACAACCTATAGAGTTTAAAAACCACAGAATCAAATAATTGCTTCCCCTGTAAGAAACCCAAATTGGCTTGTTTAAACTTTTTAAGGAATCATATTCATCTTGAGATTTGGTGTCGTTCCACTTCTTCCAGCAGTGCAAGAGGTTGCTTGTCTTTTGCTATAAGAAGCAACATTTTAATTCAATAATGACATTTTTAAGACCTTTCACAATAAATGTGACACACACTTTGGAGACCATATAGTATAGGTCAGGATTTGCACATATTTGCATGTTTTATAATAAGCTGTTCCCTTTTTGGTTAAAAATACTGCAGCAACCTCTTATGATCAATAAAGTTCATGTGCCTCATTGTTCCAGATAAGTTTGCTATATTGACTCCTCAGCAGTTGGGGGTCATTTGAAATATTGACCGAGTGAATGAAAGAACTGCCCTGCAGATATTTTTGAAACGAATGCTGCTCCCACTAGGCAGGTTTTTGTTCAAAGAACATTTGACTTCCTGGTGCTATAATGAGGCTATGACATCGAAAGCCATTTCAACTGTCAGCAGTTAAATGATAAAAGTAAATAGCTCAGTTCTTTAAGTGCAGCGGATACGTGTTGGAGCGCTTTCCTCCGAACTCACATTCAGGATATCGATTGTCGAGGACATGATGGAAACCGATGACATGAGGCCCGCCATTGCTTCTCATGTGTCATTAACGCCTTGGTGTGGCGATGGATGTTGTGAGACGTCCTAAAATCTTGTGTCTCACAACATCTTTATGGATACAAAGAGGTGGCAGCTCCAGGTTTCACCACAAAATATTAGTGCAGATTGGTATTCACTAAATGCCAATGGAAAATAAAAACGCTCTCCCACCGTCAGAGGACTCCATCAATCATACTTACATCTTCATTCACATTGTTTTATTTTTTATGTCGAGCTGCTCGGTTCAAGGTGAACAGGATTTACTCGAGACTGACACAAGAGAAATAACACAGAGAGGCAGGGGATGAAGACATGGAGCAGAGTCTAACAGCAGCCATGGGGGAAGGACAGAATTGACCCTTTTCTTCACCCCTTACCCATAAAGCAAGTGTAACTAGACACAGCAGGCTTGTCAGATATAGAACAATTCTCATTTAATACTCATTTTAAGGTGTCCTTCGATAGCCTTTCCAAAAGCAAAAGATCAAACAAGTAAGTAGAGGAGTATCTGTTCTGACGGCACATTCTCGCTCGCATATCGTCACACACGGCAGATGGTCAGTGCCCCTACGCTTCAAACTGGGATGCTCTCGGTACCCCTCTAGCGACAGTTAGGCTCAGGGACGGCAGTGCACTTCCATTGACACGCCTCAGCTTCTTCGCTTGAGGGATGTCTTACCCCGGTTTAGCCTGTCCTATACTGGGACATATTAACTATAGCCTCAGTCTTCAAGCACAACATCATGCATGTAGCGATCAGAGGTCAGCTGGAGACAGCCTTTCAACCAACTCGTGAGGCTAAAGGGAGCTGATCGAATCTGCCAGAGACGGTTGCACAATGTTGTACAAACGACGGGTAGAAATGACAACTTCAGTCTGCCTTTGTCTGAACTGCTTTTAAAAAAAATGAGTATGAATATCAGTGTGTTAAATCTGCCACTTTCACTCATTTCGAACTTTGCACTGTGCACTTGTGCTTCGTTTCATAATTTGTCTTTTCCTGACCACTTTGTAGCATTTAAGGCAGAAAAAGGTTTTGACTCTTGTATGACCACAGTCACAGCTAGCTGACTCTTACAAGACTCTCAAGAAGAAGGGAAATAAGAGAAAGCTAAAAGCATATAAAGACACAGTGGAGGGAGAAAGAGAGAGAGAGAGAGAGAGTGACTCATAAATCAAGTAGAGGTGAGATTGCTGAATCAGGGTTGATTGTGCCTGGGAGAGACAATAAAGCCTGTAATCATCTGTCTCTGCTGCACAGACCTGGCAATTACCTGCCCATACCTGACCGCAGAACAGAAAGGGCAAGGTCCATCTACCTTCACCCTATACGGCTCAAGATTTTTAAGGGGAAATGTGTCTACTGATGCAAACTGGAAGGACAGAATAAGCAATATTCCCTCTTGGGAGAAACGCCGCATTCGGTTGAAGGAGTGCAAGTCATATGTGATGTTTGGGAGTGATTTAAAAGAACCAGCGGTAATATCTGTTCAGACCTTTCAAGTGTTTCAAACGCGCGCACACGCACACGCACACACACACACACACACACACACACACACACACACACACACACACACACACACACATACACACAGTTTCCTGTCAATAGTTTATATAAAAGAACAGGAGCCAATCATTAATATCACTGCCTGCGGAAGCTCTGCTTTCAGTGCAGTTCCTTCATCATAACATCTGCTTTCATACAGCTCTCATAATGGCATTTAGGGTACAAATTTACCTTCATTTCCCTCCAATACATCTGAGCCTGAAGCATATGGACCATCACTCTCTGACTGAAAGCACTACACTAGGGACTAAAAGCATTTTTTTTTTTGCCAGCCCAATATAAGAGCCAAATGAATAGTGTGGCTGTAATTAATCTTTTCTATTGACTGAAATCTCCTGGTGGAACTCAGCTGGTGAATGCGCTGCGGTTTCTCTCCTGAATAGCAGAGTTTGAAGAATAATTGAAAAGTTGATTCCACTATTATGGATGATCAATGCTTTTATTAAACACAAATTAAAAAGGAAAAAAAAAAGCACTCAAGGTAATAATGCGCTACATTGCAAAAGGTTATTTGTATCGCACAAGAAAATTAGAAATATGTCAGAACCAGCAGCTTATGAGGTCGTATTGTTACATGCCTTTGCTTTATTTTATTTTTTACTCGTGGAAAGATTATTTTGAGCACACTTAAGGTCAGAGTTTACTGAGTTGTTATTTGTTAACACATCAGGGCTCTTTTTTTTCAGACAATGCTATTACACAATGCCTAGCAAGACAATGATCTTTCATTAACTCTCAATTTAGTGACCTAAAGCAGCATTACTGAGAGCGTAGAGAATTACAAAGATGACACTCAACCACCCCGGGGTTTACTCCTGGAGCTGAAAAAGGATACGTGGAAAGATTTTTAATCGCTAATCTAATTTTAAAAACAATTGACGAATTGATCAAAAATGCATTTATGTTTGAAAGGGGAAAATAAATTACTTTCAAGGAAATTATTTCTCACAATAACCAGTAAACTACGAACTACTGTGAGCTCACTGCACACATCAGTGAGTCAGTAATTACATGATGGGAGTGTATACAGCAACACTACAGAGGTGAAAATAATTATCTTAAAGTAATGGATGAACAGTTGATTTGCCAAATGTAACGTTGTTTGCTAAAGGTAATGAATAATAAGTAGAAATTATTTGTTAAAAGGATATGGATAATGTTAATGGATAAGTAGTTGAAACAGTCAGCCTAAAAGTAATCAATGAATAGCTGAAATTAGTAAATAAAAGTAATGGATGAATAGATAGATAAATAATTAGTCAAACTATTTTACTATTTTGTGGTCTTACCAAACATAATAGACAACACATTTGGAACATGAATGTGGTGAATAAAGAGGTAAAGGGGTACGTCAGACACAAACAAACATGTGAACCACTCCAACAAATAAATAACTCAAATAATGACAGTGATACAGTCGCACGCAGTTGTCTTAACAATTTAACTTTTTTCCACAGAGCCACAGGGTCAAAAAACATACTCTCTTGAAGACTCTTTTCCCTTGTCACTCCTCCTGGTTTAGCCCGCAGTCAGTGTCCATATTGCCTGGGGAGCTGCACTACCTGATAAGCGAAGGTAGAGGCTCCCTGACACATCTGTCTGCTTGATGAGCAAAGTGTCAAAGCCCTCCCAAAGTGCTGGATGGAGTGCATCAATAAACGACTTTAATCCCCTCCTGGGGCCAATGTCCTCCTACTAATAAGGGATCGTCTTACACCGTTGGCAGTGGGGAGAGAGGTAAAAATGGCTTGGCATGGGCCTCAGCACGGGTCTGTACAGTACACAGGGAATTGTCTGTACACAGGTAACAGCCTGTAAATCACACGCGCCTGCTGTTGCCTTAATTGCTGGATTGTATCGGTGTTTTGTTTCCTCCTCCTCCTCTTCACTTTCCTGGCTCTTTTGCCCTCTGTCCTTCTATTTTCTCTTCAAAGTATGCAGCTATTTGTCATCGCTCTTTCTCTCTCCGACACCTCGTCTCTTTTGGTATTTCAGCCTCTTTTCCCCACCTCCGCTGCGTATCCAGCTCTGCCCCAGACGGTCTCTCTCTTGCCAGACAGAAGAGGAGAAGCAGAGGGATGGGCACCGGTAGCGGGCCAGTGTTGGCTGTGCTGAAGGACGTGTGGGCTGCTAGCATCCGTGGGGAAAGATCCAATGAGTGTTCTCGTCAGAGTGACCCTAATTAACCACGTATTATCTGCAGGCTGCGTGGAGGATTAAGGCTCTCATCTCTGGACCCTACAGGCCCGGAGACCCAAAGACTGAGGACCGCGCGCTAAAGGACACTTCATATTCTGCCTCAAAGCTAGACGCAGAGAGGAGGGGGCGTGAGGCTGGGAGAGAGAGAGAGAGAGAGCAGATAGCTCGGAGCATATCTGGACCTTTCTATAATGAGCAAATAAACACAGGCATCCAAACTGCTCGCTGAAGTGCAGGAGGAATGCGCAGCCCCCCTTTTTTGGCACCCTCGGAAAGAGGAAGACATGTTGTAGCATTGTCTGTCAAACCCTGAATATATAACCATCCCTCCTACCCAGGTGCTGCTTGAGCAAATTGAAGTTTCGGTAGGAGGAGGGGATCATTATTCTATTGTAAGATAATGAGCTCATTTTCTCATTCGACATTGGAACACCCAGAAATGAACACTTTGCCGTGTTTACAGGTCGTCAGACACAGAGCGTACGGCTGCATTAAACCATTGTCTATTGACAACTCGGCAATGCAATCTGGGAACCGCACAGCAACCCTCATTGACGCAACACAATAAGCAGCACCCACAGGCAGCCAGAGACTCTGATTTCCGTGGAAAACACTTTAGTAGCAGCTGTGACATACCTCATTTCAGATGAACCACAAGCCAATGTCAACAACATGATTAAGCAGAAGATTAACTGACAACAACCAGCCAACTGTTTTGATAAAAAAAAAAAAAAAAATCCCAACCCAAAGGTTATAGTTCTTAAGATGCGCCGTTTCTTAAAGTGGAACGTGTTATTGCAAGAGTTAAGAGCTGCTGGCGGATACACTATATTTAACATTTGCATAAAAACCAAACTACTGTATAAAATAGTGCAGTGTTAACAGTTCAAGCATTTACAGAGCTTTCATGAATTATTACAAGGGAAAATTTATCCTCTGCTAACCCCGGTGTGCCGCTGCTATTCTGAGCCTCTGTAACATGTCCTGTGGTTCCACACTGGAAGTCGAGCTGGAAGTCCTGATTCAAGACCCGCGCTGTCACTTACCTCGGTCGGTGTCGTAGAGGTAGACGAACTTCTGCCACTTGTAGTGAGAGAGCAGGCTGAGGACAGCACCGCGCAGGGCCGGGCGCATCTGGATGACAAACTGCACCTCGTTGTCGGTGGGGTAACTGGGCGTGACAAAGGAGGTGTGCAGGGCGCCGCAGAACGAGGTCAAGGTGTTCATGGACTTCTTGTCGTAGAATCCGAAGATGGCGTACACTCCACGGGAGAACTGGGAGCAGACTGCAGGGGGGGGGGGGGGGGGCAGCAGAGGACACGAGTGTTAGGACATCATTCGGCCGAATATGCACATTCACAAATGTGTGTCTCATCACTTCAGGCAGGAATAGATCAATTGGGTTGTTTGACCGACCACTAATAGGCAATTAAGGGGATATGTCACGTAACGACCCCCAAGACATTTGACAAAATCCTGTCAAAATATGAATCATAATGAAAGTTGTATTCACAATAATCGTTTAAATTACCTACAGCCCAAGGTAATGTATTGAAATGAAGAAACCAGAATAAACTCACTTCACGAAAATTGGGGGTCAATTCTTTTTCGCACTAATTGGTCTTGTGTTATTCTTTTGATCAGAGAGGTTCTCATTTAAATGAATGGTCACTGTCATTAGGAATATGACTCTTGTAGCCTGTGAAATAACCTAAAATAGGACATCAGGGTTATCTGCGCTCGGTTGCGGATTACGGAAACACCACACAATGATAACAGAAATCCTTGTGTTAGAGTGGGGTTAGTTGTGGGGGTGAGCAGTTAAAATGTGTGGGTATTTACCACCTCGAAAGGGTCTAATGAAAGACACTGTGAAGTTGCACTCTGCATTATGCATTACCTCTGCCTCTGCTGCTTTGACCATTTCCCTTTACATTGTACTACTTTGTATTATTACCAAATCACTGGAGTGCGTGTAAAATTGAGTTGTGTTGCAGCCTTAAATGAAACCCATCCCCCGTGATCACAATATAAAACTGTATGTTCATACACGTGCACAAAAGGACAGCACAAAGGTGAGCCGATCTGGTAATAGAGGACTGCATTGTGACAGGAAGTCGGCAAAAATCCCGCAGCTGTAAACACAATCACTACACTGTGTGTGTGTGTGTGTGTTTTTTTGTTTCGGTAGGAAAGTGGCAGCCGATGAATATAAAAAGTCAACGCTGTTCACCGGAGGTCTCCAGCTCCCACCAGGAGCTCCCACCAGTGATCGCTCTGTTCCCTCATGCACAGTGAACGACTCACTGCAGCATTTGCAGCAGCTGTGAGCTGCCCGTCACCGCGCCGGTTGCCTCACAACGAAAGAGCAGAAAAAGACAGCTCCTTTCTGCCTGGAGTGAAAAGTGAAAGTGAATTTAACCCAAAACATTGGGCGTTCGGCGATGCCACCATGTCACGAACGGTGACACACCTGAGTGGTAGCTTTGCATAGTAACACGGTACACAAATAGAAATCACATTTTAAGACAGGATTGACCCCCCCGCACTTAAGACAAAATACACACTGTTCGGTGAAAACTAGGTTCTCATGCCACCAAAGGCAGAAGAAAATAAACAGTTTCACCATCATTTGAGTGTTTTCACCTGAACAAATCTATAACAACCACTTAGGGGAGTGAACATCTTAGTAATACAAGATTTGATCCCCTATCAATTCTTTCATTGTGTGCGTCTGATGACATTTCTTGATAGGCAAAAACGTTTCCGTTCGTTTGTTTATCTATCATGCGCTCTAGTGGGACGGCGTAAATCGTCAGGCAGGAGCGACTTCCAGTCAGTCAGGAGCCATTAATGTGTAAACTAACATTCAGAGCTACAGGTGCATTCTCCTTCCCCACCCGATCCTGAATGGCTGCTCACTTATTCTGATTGACTCTCAAGTGCTCCCACTGGGTAATCAGGTATTCTTAACATCCGTAAACACTTTGAATATTCCAGTTCGACGGTTGGCTGACAGGAGGGAAGGCAGGCTCTATCCATGTTATGTAATTGCCGTGTTAACTACTTGTTTCCGATTGGCTGACGGGTATACTCATTCAATTGCTACGGATGCGACGCATCAGACATGGCCTGTATGCTCTGGTTGAACCACTGCTCTAAATGACGAGTTTTAGCACTCATCGAGGTTATCCGTGTTGGTGTTGTTTGTCTTTGTGGAAAAGAAGTGTGAGAAGTATGTGCAAACCTTTGAGACACTTAAGAGCACTACATGGCAGTGCTTAGGTTTTTTTTTTGAGGGGGGGGGGGGGGCTCTTTAAGCACAATTGCTGTGAGAATGAGCGATCTAGTCACTGGTGGGATTTGCCTCATCCTTTTTTTAATTCTATTCCCTTCCTATCTGTCCTGGTACAGACACCTCTCCCAAGGTATAAGCATCCATTCTCAGCACACACACACACACACACACACACACACACACACACACACACACACGCACGCACGCACGCACGCACACACACACACACACACACAGCACTGCTTCTTAAGTGAATCAACAGATGGACAGCAGTATTGTGGGTAAGTGCAGCAGGGTGAGTGGTGCAATCTCCCTCACTGAATGGGAGGCAGTACGAGCTGCAGTGCTCGTCGAGGCCCAGTTTTCTCTGCACTCCCTCTTAATTTGGGCCAGTTCTGACACAGAAGCTATCCCACGGGATCAGATCTGGCAGCCTCTTTCTTTCTGCTCAGCTGTCCTCTGCTTATTAGGTTGAGCTTTGAGCAAGCCCAAACTTTTGGGAACAGATACGTCCCTCTCGCCCCCGTTCGGTGGCCAGTGTTTTGATGCGGCACCCTTTGTGGTGGGTTGCCACCTTATTGCAGTGGGAAGGTTAGCGCGTTGCAGGGATCCCATGAGCTATGCCATCTCGAGTTAACTGAGCTCCAGATATGGTCACCCGTGGCGGTGAGGTTCCCACGGATGTTCTAGATTAAGAACGACCTCTTCTGTTTTGGGGGCACACACGAGCCAGTCTCCCTGCACCAGATCTGTCAGCGCCCTGCAGCTCGCCCGCCCCCTCCAACTTCTGCAGAGTTTGTCCTCCCAAGCATCTGCGGCTCAACAGGACTGGCGTTCACATCCATGTGCACGCCACAGTCAGTGTTGTGCTACATACAATCAATGGAAGCGGCGTAATTTATTTTCAATGGGGAGCGATACGCTGTGGTGTGCAGAAAGCATGTTTTCTCACTGTTAATCACAGCTGGCACATTTCCATGGTCAGAGGCGAACAAGCCACGGTACATGTGTTGCGAGGCCGTGGGTTCATAAACGTGTTAATATACTGTAGCGTCGAGGTGATCGTAAATCTGAGCTCCAGGAACCTTCGAGTGGAAGCGTCGTTGTCCATCGTGATTGATAAAGCCGATGTCTTCTCACATGAGTAAAAATGACCCTTCCTTTGGCAGTCTGCAACCACCCTTTTCACAAACTACCGTGTGAAAATAGTGGGAAACAATTTGCTGTTGCACCCAGTGCTGGTGGAGAAAAACAAAAGTGTTGGCTCTTATCACCAACAGCCAGGATCACCTTTGAGGAATAAGCTAGCGGTTTTGTTTGTTTATCACTTACTTCTGGGTAACTTTCTAATTGATCTGCATTTATGTAACAAGCTGGACCAATTTGCTGCCTCGTTAATTTGTGGCGCATGTATGTTTCTTACTCTTTTCAATTTTTCGTAAACTCTAATTATTTCAGTCAAAGGTGAATAACAAGACAGCAAAATGAGCAGAATATTTACACTGGGAAATGTATAAAATAGGAAATAGCAAACACAAAAAGAAAGAAAAAGCATTCGATAGAAACATATTGACTGAGAAAAAATTATTGTTTCTTTGCAGTGAAAAGTAGAGTGAATTACAGCAAGATTCCACCTTAATAAATAAAGAAAAGAAAAGAAATGCTTAAAGTTTTAACACAAACTACTTGTTGCATCTTCATTTCTAAACCTTTGCATATTGAGTTTCCTATTATTTGCAATTCTTGGGCGCGAAACTCAGAACTTAAACTGTTTTTTCGAAAGATTCCACAGACGGTAAATGGAAGGCGCTGTATGCATTCCTACACTTCACCCACTCTCCCTAAGATGTGTCTCCATGCAGGACTGATCGCCCTCTTCCGTCACCGCCTCACTGTCTCTCTCCACTCTCCTCACCACTCGGTTTGACCTCTCCTTTTGCCTCAGCCATCTGGTCATCCCCCAAAGCATACATCCTCTTCAAGCGTGGCAGTATCTCTCTCCACCTGAGTGCCTCTCTCTTCCCCCTTTCACATTGTTTCCCACATTATATCGCGCCGCTCCATCAGCGGAGCGGCGATTGGTGATGGACTTTGGTAAAAAAAAATAATTAAAAAAGTGCACAGTACAGTCAGGAGAGAGAGAGAGCTGCTGTGGAGAAATGCATCGTCCTCATCTCTCTCAGTAATTAAATAAAAGTTAAGTAAATATCCTGCAGGTGGAAATAAGCTGACCGAACCTGTCCCCAACTCTGATAAAACACATAAGTTAATATAATTAAATGATTTTGGGAGTGTCACCTTGGATTTCAATAATGCTAATTTAGTCACGAGTCCTCAGACAACCACGCACATCTACACGGAGCCATTAGAAGAGCTTGCTTGGGGACTAAGTGGTAAACAACACAAGGAAAATTCCCTCTCATCTGCTCCTTCTCCTTTCCTTCCCCTTCGACTCATTTTCCCCCCTTTTTTTTTCTTCCTCTGCAGTGAGCCGTGCCTCCTCCTCCTTCTCCTCCTCTTCCTCCTCCTCCTCCTCGTTCCTGCTGCAGGGGACCATGCATCCCATCTCCAGTTCACTGGTCAAACACACACAGTGTGCCGCCCTCATTCCCTTCTATAATCAGGACACTCGGCAGAGCTACGGGGATGTTACATTTCTGATGCATCACTTGAGATGGCTGGCCTGGAACGCTAGTTCAGAGGGATATGTGGTATCCTGCAGGCACGCTGCGCTAATTCATTAGGAGGAAAAAAAAAAACCCTTTTCATGCACTCCAAAGTATTTGGGATCCCATGCTCTTTTGCGGCCCATGAGCCAGAGCTTTGCGCCGCCTTGGGAAGGGGGCCGGGAACAGTAAATGTCAACCATGATTGTATCTCTTTAGCTGTTTGCCTCGTATTTTCCCGCAAAAACCCACATTCTCTTTTTGGCTCCGTTGTTTCCTCCTCTCAGCCACATGTCCTCCATTGTCGTGAGAATTTGTCTCCTTCTCTTCCTGGTCCTAAAAGCTTCTCTCGCTGGTCTCTCCCCCTGCCTCCATTGCTTTCTCCCTCCCCCTTCCCAGTTTCCCCAGCCCGCATCAGGAACCGCCTGTCCTGCTCTGAAGAAGGGATGCTGTCACTGGGAGATAGCTCACAAGTGCCCTGGGGGATTGCATCAGCTCTTGTCATATAGAGATGTGAAGTGCTTCAAACTGTTAACTCAAATGGCAGCCCTAGATTCAAGAACGACTCAACTGCAATGGTGCCGTGAGACGTTAAAAGGAAGCTTTTAGTAGTCCTGCACCATCAACATCCTCTTTAAATCACCTGCTAGGTTGAATGACAGTGACTCACACATTGTGGAACGAGAGCAAAATAAACGTATGCAGCGGTTGACATTAGAGCAGGACTATGTGTGTATTTTGATACACACATGGTCCTGCTCGATGTAGAGTGGAATCACGTTATGGTCGAACAAAACATATGTTTCCATTTAGTAATTGAATACATTGTTTTACACAATATACAAACAGTACGGCAGTATCTTCAGATGTAATGCTTAACAATGGAGCAGGGTTGATTGTAACACCCCCATTTGACAATTTATATATTTTGACCTATTAACGACCCCATCTGCCGTTAGAGTTGAAAAAACACAAAGTACACGCAATCCACTGGTGAGTTGAGACGCGCAACTGTGTGTGTGTCTTCATGCATGTCCTTGTGTGTTTGTCTGAGTGTAAGATGGATGATAGAGGGTAAGGAGCCGAGCCTGGGGATGCTCTGAAACTCCCTCACCCACTAAGAGATAAGCACCTCCACATGCTGAGGACAGGTTTCTAACTTCTTTTGCACCTGCAGTCAATTTTCCTCCTCTCATATTTTAAAGCTGCTATTTGAACATTTTAATGTTGTAGCTGAATGAACTCACATAAAGACAAATACATGTTGCTGTTGTCATGTAAAGCCGCGATAGCTAATGCATAATTTGAATGACAGAAACTAGATGTGTACGTTGTATTGTATCTATCTGGTGTATACAACTGCAGTGTGACACTTCCTTCTTTGCTGGATGCATTAGTAGAAGTCACAAAAGAGGTTACTGGGTAGTAACTTTAATGGCGCAAATTAGTGTGTGTCTATGAAAGAGGGGGCTGCCTGTATGCTGGCAGACGCTACACAAAGGAGGCGCGTATAAATGTTCTGTTTCTCCACTGCCTGGATACTTGGAGGCCAGGCCGACTATTAGAAGAAACAGGATCTTATTCCAACATGGAAAAGGTATGTGAGAGATTTTTGTCAAGTTCCTTGCTCACGATTACAATTTTGATCCGACTGCAACGTTAGAAATAACAAGTTTATTATTAAAAAAAAAATATGGAAATGTTTCAATATCAAAACAAGTGGAAGTCATTTTTGGGCACCGATGCTGCTCTTATTTTTAGAATGACACATAAAGAGCAGAAAAAAGATATGACAGGAGTCATTTCTGAGAAAAAAAACAAACCCCAACCCATGTCGACGAAGCATAACTGCACGAGTTAAGCATTTATTATCATAGCACAATGATTGATTTTAATTGAACTCGCGTTTATATTACTTTGGTTTGTCATACTGATCACAGTATCGTCAAAAATGTAACATGTTCACAGAGCTGTATCGTTACCAGGTAACAAGGAATATCCTATCAGAAGGAATGAATACAAATTTAAATAAAAGTATAAAATTTACATTTTCGTTGACTTTTTTTTTGATAATCCTCTGTGAGCTCATTGCAGGGTGGTGAAACCAACGTAGAAGGACATTATGGAAACCCGTGGGAAAGCGTAAAATTCTAACTCTGGTTGGCATGATTTACATTCTCTTTGAAGCTTCAAGAATTGGGCGTAAAAGGCATCCAAATGGGGGGGGGGGGGGGGGGGGAACCCATGCCATGGTGCAACTGGCGGGAATACAACCGACAACCCCAGTCCGTCCTAATGAGAGGTGAGCTAATGAAGCCAACCAGGACTCTATGGCAGGTGAAAGAATGGAGTGAAATTACTGCTTAAAACATAGTATTAGTGGAGATATGTACTATTATTTAACACTTTAATACTAGAATAGTTGATGTTCAACATCATAAAGACTTTCATAACATGTTTCCTTCCAACAGAGATCTTATAAGGCTTAAAGGCTTAAATCAGGATTGCTCTGTGTCATAATCATTATTTGTTTTACCTGCTTTGGTCAATATACGTTTCGGTAACACTTTGAATGTCTATTATACTTTATATACATACTTATAATGTATTATAATCTTCTCATAGTACTTTCTAATTAAAGCTTTAAGCACACATACAAATTCATAATGTGTTTAAACCAACAATCATAACAAATTATAAAGCATTTAATAATGACACTTAAGGTTAAGTATCACAATACTTCTTAACTGCTGATCACTGCAATACATTATTATATATTAATAATGCAGAAGTGGTCATTTTTTGGTTAAAGGGGAAGTGAAACTTCATTCATTAAATCTATGCCGGATTATTTTTGTTATAAAGCATTAAGGATATTTATAAGTGCACATTAACAGATTATAACACATTTCAAGTGTGTTTATAATGCATTATAGACATGGGTCTCAAAGAAAGTGTTTCACTTTTGTTGCTTTATAATCCAAATTATTATTACTAGTCTCCATTTCAGAACATAGTTGTTTTTTTTACCATAAATAATGCTCGACACGTCAAAGGTTCGACAGCTGCAAATTACAATCCATAAAATGCCTTGAAGATGGGAAACTAATCTGGAGTCACTGAGGTCATGTAATTCCCCATCACTGTAGTTCATCAGCTTTTCTCTTGAATCTCCTATTTTTCTCTGCAGCCCCACGACCAGCAGCTCCTTCTCTTCTCCACCTGCCATCTTGATGATATAGTCCTGTACTCGTGAGAGTGGCTGGTGAGCAATCCTCAAGGGAGTCGATGACTCTCAACTCCATCTCTTCCTGACAGATATTTTCACCTTCAAGGTCTTGCCCTCGTGCTTTTGTTTGAACACAGAGCAACACACAGGACCGAAAGCGCTCTGCCACTGTGTATCTCCCTCCGATGCATTTCAAATGTTCAATATGTTCAAACTCAGCCGGATGTCTCCCTCTGCCCTCGTCCGCTGCATTTTAATTCCTCGACACATGCAATTAAGGACTATCTATGCGAGCAGATAACAGACCGAAACCCTTGGCCCTTGCTTCACCAGAGCCGTTCTCCGGCAACCCTGACCCATCTCCTTGAACAAATAGCAATCCCTTCTCCGACAGGCTCTTGCGGTCCACCGTTTGCTGCAATGCAGAGGCAAGAGGAGTGCTAGAGGACTTGTCTTATCCTTTCGAAGATGAACACTCCTCTCACCTTCAGGAAGACGTCACCACAGCACACACCGAGGGCGGCTGCTGAACACTGACCCTTTGAGTGTGTCTGTGTGCATTTTTTTTTTTTTTTTTTGAGGAGGATTCAGCAGAGTATGAAACATGTAAGGCTTATGATATTCTGTAATTGGATTCCCAAGAAAGCTGGTGACAAAGTCCCTCACACACCACTAATCCTCCCGATCAGCACTGCGGGCCTAAAGCATGCTCTTCATCGCCGATGAATATGGAGGAAGGGAAGGGGATGGAGCATGAAGCGAGGAAGAACACGGACCTCGCAGATGCAGAGGGGTGTGGATTGCACCTCTGAAGGCGCGCCGACGTGTCTAATCAGCATCTCCGTGCCAGCAGCGAGTCTAGTTAAGGGAGAGTTCAACGTGTCGGAACCAACACAGCAAACATTCAAACTGTGGCTGTCAGAAGTGGTCAGGGGCTCAGCCTTCACAACAAACAGGGGAGATTAGCTTTGCTGAATCACAGGAAACAGTTCACTTTAGGACTCCATGACAGATGCCTTCACAAAGAGAGGACACACAGAGGACACTCTCGGCCATATCAAAGAGATTAAAGGAAGAGTTTAAGACGACGCCTCTAACTGATTGGACTTGACTACAGCAGAGCTTGAGTCGCCCGGGTGAAGATTTGAGGTGATATCTCAGGTATAGAGCTGACTGACTTGTTTTGAATCCAATCGTACACAGCAGGAGAAATATCTGGCAGCTGAAACCCTCTCTGGCTCCTTATTTTTTTGGATGATTAAGAAAAAAAAGAAAAAACAAGCAGAGAAAACTTTGTGGATGTCTGGCAGGCGCATATATTTTTCCATCACTGTCAAAAAGCCGGATTGTTTTTCCTGCCCTACATCAATTCTATCTGTTCTGCCGTCTTGCTTGCTAAACTAGTTTCTGTTTGTCATTTTCTATTCTCCTAATCTGCAAGACGGGGCGGCGAGGAGTCTCGCAATGTCTATATTCCAGTTAGAGTGCAAACCATCTGAGTGTAATACTTCCTGACTGGTTGTTTCTGTCCTTTAGGGGGATTTCTGATGCATGTTTTTTTTTCGTGCGTGTTTCATATGCACATGCAAAACCAAAGAGCGCGCCACACAAGGCCACCGAGAGGGGATGACAATCTGCCACTCTCGCGAGTTCCACTTCCTGCGCATGTAAACCAAGCCTTTGATCTCGGTGCCGCTAATCAAATTACATGTCACATTTCATATCCTATGTCGATGAAACAAACCAAGCCGAGCCACGGAGGGATTTGCATTGTGAAGCTTGATTATCACCTCTCTCGGATCGGTCCCTCCCAGCTCTGTGCCTTTCTATGGAGAATAATAGAATAAGTCAACGAGGACGGGGTATGGGACCATTTGTTTAACCTTGAAGACAACACTGGAAGAATTCCCTCTCCTTCTCAGCCTCAATCCAGGCTCGGTTAAGTATGTAGAGTCCAGCACCACTTTTCATCTTATTAGTGCCCTTGCTGAGATGACGCTCTGTCCCTGAATGATAATGCTGGAGGTGGTCGGGCCAGAGAGAGAGAGCCAGAGATGGAAAAAAAAGAGAGTGATGACAGTGAATGAGCTGCAATCCTATATGTGCCAGGGCCCTGTCATATAAACCCTTGAATATGCCTTACTTGCATTACTTTTCTAAAGCAAATTTCACCACAAAAACCAATAAAGATTCTCAGCGAGGGGATTTAGAGCCATTTCATATAGTCGCTTGGAGAGAGACGGGAGCAAGACGTTTTCTCATATTAGATGAAAAGATGGATTCTCCGTGGACCTTTCATTGTCTGGATCTGTGCTGGGCACTAACTCCAATAAGAAAAGTCTAATTTGGTGCCTGTACCATATCTTGTCTGATATGGTCACTGTGCTGATGTAGTCAAGTCCGAATAAGTCCCAGGTTTAACGGTATCAGTCTCATGACAGCATGATGAAGACACATTGGAAGGATGGGATAGGCATGGCAGACTGATCAAATGTGAAATACTTCAAAGTAAATTAACTTCTAAGCTAGAGTGATAACGTTGCCGTGAATTAATTATTTTTCTTTCATTTAACGCTCGCACTAAAATCCCCATATTTACAATATGGTGATTACTCAGGCTTCAATTTAAACTGTCTTCAGTGAAACAGCCAAAGAAAACGTCCCTAAAAAACATTCAAGAGGAAACTATGGCTTATCACACTTTGTGGGAGAGATGTTTTTTGTAGCTCTGGGCCTTTGGTTTCTATGGGGTATGGTAGCTTTCACGTCAGACCATCATTTAATTCATGTCCATCGTATTTGGGAGGCGGCAGGAGGAGGCTCGGTACCTCTGGTGGAAAAGCGAGAAGGTTCACTGACACTTAAAGATGACGTTACAAGTATTTATTTTATTTAACTTGCATCTTGTGCCAAACCCATTTTTTTCCCATACCATGGCGACTGCACACTTCTGCAATAGGAAACTCCTCTTCATTACACCTCAATATTTCATTCAGTTGCAGGGAGGCCTAGGGCTAAAAAGCTTAACTCGGAGACAAACCCCTGAAATTGGGAGTGAAATGTTCACTGACGTTTCACAAACTTCGGCCACTTGAGAGCAATTTCCAAACTTAAGCTTCTTTATGCATAAAAGACCCAAAGTCTATCCCCTTACAGCTCAGGGATGGGACTTGGTAAAGCAGCAGCAGCAGTACTACAATGTGCAGGGGGAAAATACATTGCACAAAGTGTTGAGGAGAAAAAAAGGCCAGACTTCTCGGTGCCCTTGGCATACTTAAGAAATGTCTGTTATTCAGTCTTGCTCCCCATTTCTACTAGACAGAGCAAGGTCTTATTTCACACATATTGTACGTTCCTTTCTAGTAAGTTAATTGTAAACTGGACATCTTGCGGCCACCGTCCCCTTCACCGACTTTGTGGGTCTGCTCTTGAAAATATCCAGCTCATCTACAGATGCGTAATCGAAACCACGGACGGCATATTCGGGACGTCCAGCTGGCTTCCGCCGGTAGTCGGGGAGATGTAGGAAGAGCTGCGGTGCCATGTTCTTACGCCCCAGTTCACATCACACACACACACACAGGCGTAGAACAACCACAGCGGTTGGTCACTTCATCTCTCCATCTTCAGCAATGTCCCTCACTCCTCCACTGGCCCCTCCTCTCATAAACACAGCTAAGCCACTGAACTCTCCCAACTTCTTTCTCATCATCTTCTTGCACTGTCGGGGCTGCAAAAGGGCACCGGCATCTGAGAGAAGCTTTCCATTGAGGCCCGCTGAATGGATTCCCTCCAAACGGCCTTTTCATTCCGCAGCTGCGATGGATTAGCTCTGTCATGGGTCCAGATGAGGTTTGCCTTTCCCGATCTGCACGCCACGCCGGAGAAAATAAATCCACGCCACCGAGATAAAGACGGGAGGAAAAATAAAATTAAGGGACAGGAGTCGCGCCGACGGCTACCCAATGGTCGATGATAGAACACTTCAATATTTCATCACACGGTCATGCATGGACACACGAACACGGACAGTGGCCCGGGAGAAACCGCCCACAGGTTTTATGTATCCATGTGTGAAATGGCAAGAGCCACACAACAGCACACCCCGAATTAACCATTGGAGGGAGAAACAGAGGGCCATGGTTGAGCGAGCACATCATGTTCACTTAATTCTCACTCGTGGGGATAGTGAGCGCCAAAGACAGGAGGACCCACCGTAAGACGAGTGTATAGTCAGCCCCACTGCGTCACCATCGCATATTCTTCCCGCGCACACCAACTAACACGTCTTCTTGATCTCCGTTGGAAAAAGCAATAGCGTCCGACTCCTTGATGACCTGGAGGCGGATGAGTCAATGCATCTCGGAGCTCTGTAGCCGACGACGACCAAATAATTCAACGCCTATTATTCATGGCCATTTGACTCTCATTCTACTCTTCACGGCCTTCATGCAGATTCGATTAAACTTGTGTGTTCAATGTGAATCAGTGAGCAATCAGAAATGCATCGGCGCTTGTTATGGTGACAACACAAATAAAACACTTTGAGTGGCCTGGGTTCACTCCTCAGGCCTGGCAGGAGATGGTTTTGCCCCGGTGTCATCAGCAGATAATTCCAACACATCAACAGATCCTGCTCTGACATTGCTGAGGCCTTGAATCTGCAACTGCAATCACAGCTGCAGCAATTGTCAGTAATGTGGTGGTCTGCATACGACGCGTGTAACACGAACCACAGAGGCTAATCATGGCACGGCATGTCTTATTTGCATCTCGGCATCACTGCGAGGAATATGCTAATGTCTTCCTTATCTTCCTCCTCTTCTTCAGCTTGTATGCTAGAGTGCCCATACACTAGTTTCACAAGGTTGTGATGCTCCAGTGGCCCGGCGACTGTGAACTGTCACAAGCAATCAGTTATGATGGAGCCCTTGTTTCTGCACAGACATGCAGCTTTGGCAGGGCTGTGCTCGCGACTGCCTCTTTTGAAGCGGGCCAGAAACGTGCGGATCAATCTGCTCAGTCGGCAGACGGAGAGCTGGGATCTGGAAGCCCCGTCGCACTGTGATCCAATATTTACTAGTTGGGAGAGTACATCATGACACTCCCTGTTGATGTTTGGTATTCATCACAACACCGCCCCAAAGTCCTGGCTTTTTTTTCTTTTTTTTTTACTGTCTTTAGTGCAAAATCATCCTGCGCCCCACACACACACACACACACACACACACACACACATGGGGGAACCGAACAATAAACAGCTGATAACGCGGCCCAAGTGGACCGACAAGATTAGACGGCACATAGGTGCCAATTAATGCTTTTTTTTCTGAGCTCCGAAATAATAAAAGCCTCAAAAGTATTTTTTTTTTTCATAAGCTGTCTGACCTTGGATAGGACAATGCAGTCAGCATCTCCTATTGAACACGACTTCAGAGTTTCTTTTGGACCCAGTGAAGCCAGGCCAATGCAGCAACTTCCGATGAGGCACGATGCGGATGTGCTTTTCCAGCTCAAGTAGGGGATTACTGATTCAGTGATTACGGGTATTGTAGGGGAGTCTAGTGAATGGCCAATAGCTAGCTGAGTGTGACTGCAATGGCCGCGGGAACATCGCTGTAATGGGCTTTGTGGGAAAGATTAAATACATATAAAAGGAGGAATATAGAAATGAGAAAGACAGAGAGGGGGAGTAAAAGTACCCCAAAAAATGCTGACTGCAATGTAGGAGATCTTTGCAGGAGTTTTTAAAATGGTCTTCCTTTCGTCTTCTTCTTTCCGCCATCCTTGTCGTTTCACAACTGGCGCATGAGGGTAAATGACATTTTCAAATGAAAAATAATCTCTGCCACAAACAACGTGCTCCACTCTCCTTGAGAGGTTTTGCTCATTGAGAAAACAAAATGGAAAGCAGCCATCACACAGAGCTTAGCTGCTGGCAGACACATCCCTGATGCACCTGAGATGAATAGTTTACAATGGCATCTTGCCCCCTGTTCATTGGGCTTAAAATGCATCACATGCGCAGGCTTCTTCTCTTATCATGAGCCGTTGTTTCCTCACACGGAGCTCAGCAGCGAATGCATCTAATGCACCACGAGGAGTGTGTGCGTGTGTGCGGTCCCTCGTGGTGTTTTTTTTTTATCGTTCGCTTTTTGTACGGTCAGCCAGCCCCTCCTGTTCATCACAACGCGGCGCTGATATCATCTTCAATAAGGGAACACAGACTTTGTCTGTCATTGCTGACTTATAGTTGAGAAACCGCCCTATTATTTGAACAGTGGTGAACAGATGTGCGCAGCATAGATGGAGTGTCATGTTGCATCATGCCTGCTGTCAAAAAAAAAGGGTGGGGGGTGGGTGGGGCTTGGTTGACGCCTTCATGGGTCTGCCATAAAGCTAAATTGTTCTTTTTCATTCTTGATTGGTTGCGTGGGTTCATAGAGCATGCGGAAGTAGTTTTTAGAGTTCTCGAAATGTTATTGTCAACCGAACCTATTTCAGCGTTAAAGCTGTATGAGTGATCATGTAACATCACTGATACATGTAAAGCATTTCTGGTGGTCCCAGAACTACTGTAGCATTCATGTATAATATATCAAAAGCATCAGTTACCATGTGACTACAGCACTGTGAAAGGACTGCTCGTTTGAAATAACCGCAGGCTGCGATGTGAGGATATTTTCAGGGTGTCATGATGGTCCGGTCATAATCAGTTCACCTTAATTCCTCTTCTCGCTCGCAATTGATCACATTTGCCCCTGGGAATTAAGCAGATAGATAAAGGAAATCAATAAGATATCCGAGGAACCCAACAGCCCCACAGTTCTGAACGCAGCACAAATGATTGATAACTGTCAGAGGGCGAGAAATCTACCAATGTACATTTGTGATGTGATTTTTACTCGTCTTCCAAAACAGAAAAACCTGTCCCGACACCGGATTCCCTTTGATATTCCATAGCTGCTGTAGCCCAGTGTTTGTGAAAGATATATGGAGATTTCAAGCCACCACAGCAGCGAGGGAGGAAAGCTGTTCTTTTATCAAACAACATCTGCCAGCGTCATTGATTCCAAGACAAATAGCAATCCGACAGCAACACTTCTCCTCAGGTTGGGTTTAAGAGGATCTTTTGATATTCTGATTAAACATTCATTGTGTTGAATCTGCCTCGGAGTGTGTTCTATGTTTTCTAGTCTGAATCTCATTATAGCTGTAACTGTGTGCATGACTTTAGAATAAATAAATAAAAATACAGAGGAGGGCATCTCATGGGCAGAAAATTAGGTCAAAATAATGTTCCACTTCTGAGGTTTGGCCTTTTCAGTACTTCCAGCCTTTTATGTATTTGCTGGATAAAAAAAAAGAGCTTCAAAAAAGAGTATGTTGTCATACGACAACAACAAACAGTACCAGTAGTTACGTCAGCAAGACTTTAAAAAAAGAAGTAAGATAAGTTATTGGTATTTCATCAGTGCTAAATTTCAGCAAGACATGAAGTGTTTGTCTGTGTGTGGAAGCAATTACTGTAGCACTTGTACTAACAAGTCCAGTTGAATTTTTTATATTTAGTCAAAATGTTCCTAAAAAAATAATGATAATAACTCCGCCAGACATTTTTAAGCCTGAGTCAGATCATAACATGTGACTGCATCTGACAGAAACTCCACCCCTTCCGTGCCTCATCCTTTTTTCATTTTTTTTTTTTTAAAACTGAGCTACACTGTCAGTCACCCTCTTCTGCTGGCGGCCTGCTCCCCTCTCAGAGGCATTGCTGTTCCCAGAGCATGTAACCTCATCCGGGGCCGTTACTGTACCACTCATCTGACCGAGGCCCCACATCCAGTTCCCCTCGGAGACCGTCTGGCCTGCTGGCCTCCGAATCACACCATTACGTTACACTACAGTGGCTCGTGTGTCTCTTTGAAGCTTTTGCACGGTCACGACGCTGATCAAATATTCAAGATTCAAGATGTTTTTACAGTCGTATGCACAGATAATGAAACAGTTATTCTGTACAATGAAAAGCTTATTTTGCTCAGTCATCCTAACACACAGAATTACAGTGAACTTAAAGTCAGAAAATAAATAAAAATAAGGCACAAAGTAGTATTGCACAAAAATACGATAATAGTAAATATGCTCGTCTACTCTTCGCATTTCACACAAGTCCTTGCCTTTCAAAAACAATACCTCCTAAAATTGTGTGAGCACAAAGAGACGCAGGGCGAGCCGGCAATATTTTTACCGTGACCTTTACTCTGGATGAATGATGAAGAGTGTCGAGGGAGCTTCAGTACAAAACACTGAAATTTACTCAGTAAGAAATATGAAGAGAGAGACAGGCTGCGTCTGTCCACGCATGTGTGACTGCATCCGCCTACAGTGTCTGTGCATATGTGTGCACACGCACACATGCATATGCACAGGCCTGTGCGTCCATAAACAAACCTCCATCTGTGCCTCCAACACAGCTGGACTGTGATGGCATGTCCCGGCACAACCCCCATAGCCCCGAGAACTCTCTCTCTCTCTCTCCCTCCCTCTCTCTCTCTCTCGCTCTCTCTCTCTCTGGCTCACTCACACACAGTCATACACTTTTGCACACACATATTTTCCATCAAAGTTATATATCTAAAACATCCTTTATTCAAATTCGTTTTCCCGTCCTCTCGGCTTTCTCTTACTGCAGTCTCTGTCTACATCCTCCGACTACTCCCGCTTTCCAACTCTTACCCAGCTTCGCCTTCCACGGTTCCCCGGTCACACCTTTCAAGCTGAGTTACAGCCTGCGAGGACAAGAAGTGTAGCACTACTACGATCACCTGAGGAGCTTCTGTCGACCGTAGCCTGTATCTGTCAGGCCATGCACTGCAAAAATATGCTTGCCTGTCGCTTTGTTTACCATCCATTCACGGAGCATCCCCACCACCAACGACAACAACACCCAAAAGCTATACGCAGAACAATACACGCGAAGATTTGGTCTGTGCTTCACAACATATGCCATTTGCCACATGTGCTCAGTCATAGTGTGGCGCCGCCGGTGGAAGGAGACCGTTGGTATTTTCTGGCCCACATGTGCGGAGTAAGCACTTTTCTGGGTCGGCGTAAAGGTCAGTGAAGAAGGTGCTTCTAAGAATGAGTTGTGTCTAGACAAAACAAATAAGCTTGTGCACTGTTGAGAGTTTACGAGAACCCTGTTCAATATCCAGCATCCAATACAAGCATCTGCTGGAGTTTTCTTTGTTAAATGAAATCCAATGGACTCCACTCACTTTCTGATCCTGATACTCACAGAATATCTCCATTGATCAGCCGACGTGGAGTTTAAGATCTACTTTGAAGGACACACACACACACACACGTGTAATAATTCATTTTTCTGCCCACCGCTTAACACGATAAAGCAGCATGAGCGTCTCCCAACTATAAGTCCCTAAGTCCACCGCTATTAACTTGAAGCCGTGCTTAAGGAATAGTTTGACATTTTGGGCAATACACTTGTCTGCTTTCTTGCCAAGAGATGAAATAAGAGAAGATTGATACTTCTCTCAATAGTCTGTTCGGGAAACATGAAGCTACAGCCAGTAGCAGCTCATCTTAAATCAGCATGAAGACTGGAAACAGGGGAAACCACTAGCCATGCTCGAATACACCGACCAGGACCTCGAAAGGTAATTAATGAACACGATATACTTTGTTTATTTAATCAAAAACCAAAGTGTAAAAACAATAATTTGCTACTATACTGAGGCTTATAAACCAGACTATTTATTTACTACGACCAGTAACTTCATTGTGCCTCAATTAGTTGCCTGGCAACTACGAAATTATTTGTGACACTTTTTCACTCTATGCTTCGGTATGGACTTCAGACATGAGATATACAATGGTAATAAGTGAGCCTTCGCTGTTCTGACAGATTTAGTCCCTTTTTTAGCGACCAGGCTATCTGTTTCTCCCTGTTCCCAGTCTTTATGCTAAGCTAGGCTAACATTTACCATGCAAACATGAGAGTGTTAACGCTTTCCGAACTCTCGTTCTCGGTAAAAAAGCGAAAAACGTAACACCATTCATTTAACCGCGTTGTCTCTCATTACAATAAGATGCATCGCACCTCACATCCACTCTGCTTTCTCTTTTGTCTCCCCTCTTTCTCGCCTTAAGAAATGACAAGCGCAAATCACTTGTTTTATCTCATTTCCCCCCGTCCTCTTTGAGCAAAGCAGTTTTGCCAACAGTAGCTAACAGCGGTGGGAGACGGTGGCTGAACTGTGCTGCCGTAGAAGCATCTGTTACTGCCAGGGTTTAAGGACCTGGAGGATTCAATAAAAGAGGGGTAGGCACATGTAAAAAGGCTGGCAGAAGGGACACAGACCATTAGCTTAATGACAGAATGAGGAATGAGCAATGGAGAGATGAGATCCAAAAGCCAAGCATTGCAAAATTTGCCTTTTACAGGAATCAAGGCGAATAATCTAATAACCAGCGTGGAGAAGAGAGGCGGAGGGGGCTCAGTGTTTTCTTCGCCTCAGGTAAAGAGAGCCAAAGAAGAAGAAGGGTAAACAGGAGAGAAAAGGATGGCGGTGTCATTAAGTTGGCTAGCCGTGACCATCAGGAACATTAATGCTGTCGACTCTGCTTTCTTCAAACTGGTACCCTTTGCTTTGAACTACTCCTGTCTTCCCTGTGAGCGTACCTGACTCTGAGTTTCCGTCGCTATTATGGACCCGGCACTGGTAATTACACATTTCACAATTTCTGATGTCACTTCAAAGCAACAACAGTTGGCGCCAAAGCACACACCATGCCTTTGCAGTACAAAGCCAAGCCTTAAGGATTACTGAAGCCACACATTGTGTTGCTGCTAGCCACTAATTCAATTAATAGTATACGGTTTTAAACCGACTTAAAAGAAGCGCTTCTGACGCGAGACTGTGCCTTCATCACACCTAAAGTTTTCCATGTTTTGCTTCTAAAAAGAATTTTTTTTAATAACTCTATGCATGTCCTCTTGTTCCTCTGCCTCTGTTGTATTACTTTTAAAGGATGTTCAGCACACAAGGAGGAGTGATCTACATGATGAGTCAGAGAAGAGGGCTGTGGCAGTATCTGTCCCGGATTAAAGAGAGAGAGCAGCAGAACGTCAGCTCCGGGAAAAGGGGAGTCCGGACAGCACAAAACAAATGTCGTCATTTCAACCACTCTGCGAGGCCTTAGGCAGCCAGAACTCATCTTGATCAAGGCAATGAGCTCGCCTCGAAATAGATTTATTTCCCAAACCTCCTTAAATGGCACTTTTGTTTAAAAAAACTTAGTTCAGATCGCTCGATCATAAAATAGATGTGTGCTGCTGCTAACAAAGGTCTGAGTCAACCACGGGGGGCTATTGATGACTCAGGAAATTTGAATGTCCACTAAACAATTGTGACAGCTTGCAGAACAAACAACCGCGCTGACATATACGGAACTCACCAGAGGCAAAGGCTCAAAGACCTGGAAGTCAGCAGATAAGTGATATCTAATAACCATCATCTCTATTTTGTTCACTACATCGGTGGAGACAATCTCAGGTGCTTATGGACTGTTGTGGGCTCAGCATGAGCTGTCTGCAGTTTGCGAGCTCTGCCTGACAAGAGTCTCAAGGCACTACCTTGCAAAAAAGTCTCAGATCATACGTTACGCAAAGCAGATTTGAAAGAAAACTGCACATCAGACTGTTTTAAGAGATGTCTCTGCTTGAGTTTGTTGATTATTTTACAATTACAATAAGTAGAGGGCTTTTAGTTTGTTAATAATAAATTGTCTTCCTGTATAATGTAGCAGACTGAACATTCGACACTAAAGAGAAATTTCAAGCAGCGCAGATTATTTATATGCACATCAAAGCAAAATAGAGGCTCTCACCAAACATTATAATGACATTTGACAATTGCTCTCCTATTTTTGCAACACTGAGCGATTCATTTCTTTTCCAGCATTGGTTACTTTGCGTCATTAAAAGCTCATAGTTTCCTTGTATCAGAAGTTCAAGGCAGTCCTGAGACAGAGCTCTTGATGGAGACGCTAAGACGTGGCAGCAAGAAAGAAGAAACGGGGCCACGGCTCCCACAGGAGCCCCTTCCTCTCACTAAAGCTCTGTCTGCCCCTGAATTTAATTAGATTCTGATATCAAGCCTTTTTCTACTATGCTTCCCTTCCTCTTCAACATGCGTGAAATTGCACGGCACTATCTATTATTTATTCACTCTCATTTGCTTATTGTTTCTTATGGATGCCTTCGTTAGGGCCCTCGCAGCTCTGCTGGCTGTGATATGACGCTCTGCTTTATCTCCCCTCGCTGCTCAGACCCACCTCCTCTGCAGGTCTGAGCCCAACTCATTTGCTGGCGTTGGTTGGGGCTCTATGGATTTTTTTTATCTCCCCCCTTTTCACCCAATGACAGCACGGTGAGGTGCTATGAGGGCTGGGTGCTAATGAGCTGACTCGGCACTGGTGGGGGAGATGCTCTGTAACACAGGGGGAGTCAAAGGACGACGCAGGAGGAGATGCGCTGTCACACGGAGAGTCAGAGGGGCCATTATGACCGTGCCACACAGGGTTGAGAGGGACTCAAACGCACCAGTCAGAGAGAGACGAGCGTCTTCAGAGTCGGCCATTCTGCTAAACTGAACCCATCATTTAAAATTACATCACAAAATGGCATTCTCGGCTCTAGCTCTTCCCCTTTATGTCCACTTTGTTTCTGCCGATTTCCAGAAACTGAAGCCAGTGGGGGTTTGGAAAAAAAAAAAAAAGAGGTGATTTGTTGGAATCTGCCACTGCACCAGTTGCATCATGGGCTGGACCATAACAACATAATAGTCGGTGGGATCACGCGTTATATTTAATAGATACTTTAACAGTTTGAATCCGTTCCTTTAGAATAGTGGATCATGTATGTGATGAAAAATAAGGATGTTTATAAAACACTGAAATAAACACCCGACTTTGCTGCATAACACATGCAGTCCTCCAGCGCGGAGTCATTGACACAAGGTTTCTGTAATTGGCTGCATTCTCAAGGCCAACATGTACAAGGAACTTATTTTACAGTGTTAGATTTATGCTCTTGTAATATATCAGCTTTCTAAAACTCCAGACAGCCACAAACGCTGTGAATCTGCTTTTCAACCGCAGTTTCTCTCTGCAAAATCATACTATGTGTCAAAGTAAATATGCATTTCTAAAAACAAATACATGCAATTTAAAGAAAGGATGTATGCATTTGTGTGATAAACCCCAAGAAAACGCAGAATATATATGGGAAGAACACTGTGTACATTAAACAAATCTGTATTTGTAAATTCCCGCTGGGACTTTATGAGAGAGCGTGAAGTGAGGCGAACTTGACTGCTTCTCCTGGATTGAGAAAGCCTCTATAGGCTCCATATGGATGAGTTTGAGAGAAATTATTCTGCAGCTCCGCTGTGGACATAAGTGAGCGGGGGAGGGAGAGGAGATGGAGGGGGGGGGGGGGGGGTCTGGACATGACTGAAACAGAAACACACTTACACGCATGGGTGACTGAAAAGCTGTTGGACGACTCGAGGTTGTCCACGTTGTAGTTGAGGTGGAAAGGCTTCTCAGTGGTGTTTTGGTTGGTGTTGAAGAGTTGGACAGCGAACCTGAACGCGCTGTGCTCCTGCACCGTGGAGCGCATGAACAGCCCCCCTTAAAGAGATGAAAACCAACATCAGACCATCGCATCTGTGCCTTTTTACACTCGTGTCAGGCTGAGACCTCATTTCATTCAGTGAGGAGGAACTCTGTACGTCCCACTGTCACGGGGAAAGAGGCTGACTGGTATTTGGAAGAATAACTACATAGTGCATTTTTTTTTTATCAGTGCGCCTGCCTGCAACTCTTCAAATCGAGCGTACCTGATCAGCTCCCGTCCTCCTCCTCCTTATTATTATTTTGTATTATTATCATCATGATCATCATCCTCATCTTAATATATTTCAGCCAGCGATCCCAATGACACAGACAACACTACGTACCATGAGGCTTTAATCTATAGTTTTACAGAATCAGCGGTTTTAAGATCGCAGCTTACGTAAAATCAAGTTAGTCCCTATCACTGCGCAGAGCTCCGCGCTCCGTGCACATCTCTCCGGATTAAAACTGCAACCTATGTCCAAGCAAACAACAGTCCGCATCCTCTTACAATAACGCACCAAAGACACTTACCGATATTTATCTGGTTGGGAAATCCTGCGAACGATCTGTCACAGAGCCACAGGAGCAACAAAACCACTCGTTGTGCCATTTTTCTCCGACCGATCTGTTCAACTCCTCACAAGGGTCTGTCTGAGCAAATTCATATGTTCTGGATGGGAGCCGGGCGCGATGGAAATCCAGTGGAAAGATGATGGTCGCTCACAGTGCACCAATTAGGTTCATTGAGGTGCAGCCCAGCTGCAGAGCTTTTTTTTTTTTTTTTGCAACTAAGAGAGGGAGAGAGAAGGAGAGAGAGGGGGGGGGGGGGGGGGGCGCAAGAGGACGAGGGGGTGGGGGCTCGTGTGTGTGTGTGTGTGGGGGGGGGGGGATGATCTGAACTCCGATTGGACCCGTCGCGGCGGGCGAATGTTGGCAAAACTTGATCTGATGTTAAATCAGAAAGCCTCAGCCCGCCAGATTACGACGCCTTAGAATGTGCACGTCACTTGTCAATATTGTCCTTCTGCTGGCCGGATCGATAGAAACGAGAAACGCTGCAATCTCAGGTGGCCAATGATCCCCGAGAGCCCGGCTGCTGCGGATCCCCGGAGAGGAGAGAAGCTGCGGTTATTTATCCCACCGGGAGAAAGTTTGTGTCCACGTTGGAGACGATACAAATGCTGCTAGTTTTGCATTGTAGCACATTTAACGGGAGCATTTTTAAAATGGCTAATGGGCGTTGTTGTTGTTATCGTTAATATTTTTATGTTAGAGAGGGGAAACGCAATAAAGGACGAGCAGAGGAAAAGTTGAACACAGCGATGCCGAACAAACACGCGCAGACACGCACGTCGGGGATGTGGAAGAGAACTGTCTGTGGTCCTGAAAACATTCTGGCTCACTGCATTGTATATAGTTGTTTCCTCACCTCCTGTGGAGGTTTGACCAACAAACCGATACCTCTCAGTCACGTTTTATTTACTTATTTTTCCCCCTCTGCCTCTAATTAAACATCTATCATGCCTCAGAGAGAACAATTAAGGGATTACTGGCCCATTTATCACCCCCGGCAAAGCGCTCTGAAAATTGAGGTTTTAACTGCATTGGAAATGGCTGAGGCTTCCGCTACTGATACCGCTGTGCACTGAGTGCATTTTAAGGTGGGACAGATCATGTCATGATTCAAACTTTTCAGCAGCAAAGTATGTGTCGAGTCACACGAACCCAGGGAGAAGTGAATGCCTGCGAGCCAGCGGTGAGGGTTCACTACCACTACGCGTCTGCCGTCGATGATAAATACAGGGAGGTATGCACATGTTGTGTTTAATGGAACATAAATCACCTTGGCGTTTAAGAGCTGAGAGCATGGGATGATGAGTTGGATCATTTTCTTCACGTTCATATTATTAACACAAGTTTAACTGGCATCATGTGTTTGAATGTGTGACATTAATCATTCATGCCAATCAAGTAATAATGTGATGGAGGTGTGTGTGTGTGTGTGTGTGTGTGGAGGAGGAGGGGGGGGGGTACATCCCATTGATTCTCTGTCTCCACAGCCTACAGTTCAGAGTCCTGGGACACCGGTTTGACCTTATGGCGAAGTCCTAATGACCAACGTCAGACTGACCCACAAACTACCTCGGGCTGAAATGTTGAAGGTTGTTTTAGTTTATTAATAAGTGGCCACCTGTGATGTTGATGTGTTAAAACGTTGTATAGAACAATTCATTTACAGCATACCAAAGGGGCCATTTAATTGGTCATTTACGGTGCATGCTGGTGCTCAGTGTGAATCGAGTTAATCATGCAGCATTTCAAACAAAACCCATAAAGAAAAAGCATTCACTACAAGTGGAGCCCGAGCATTTGAGATAAGGCCTCGATATAATTGAAATTAAATGGTGATGATTGTGCTCCTTTGCAATTAGGACATTTTGGCCATGCTGCATTATCCTCGAAGCTCAACCTCCGCAGAAATTCAATTTTGTGTAGAAATTCACAGATATGATCTATATGAAAACAAATTATTTCATGATGTGCCTTTCTGGATTTTAACGTCTCACAGGGGTGTTACTCTCCCAGGCGAAGTGAAAAAGACGGAAAAATAGATGAAAAGATGTTGCGTTTTATCTCATGATGATGATGAAGATGATGATGATGATTCGCGGGTTATAGCTCTGAGCACTGCAAGGCTCACCAGCAAGAATTCTTCATCTGCTCCCTGACTTCTCTTCCCAACATAAGCGGGTGGCGTTTTCATCTTCGCCTCTTTTAGGAAACACAAGCAAATAAGTTAGAAACTATAACATTTATTAAAAATCCAGGGGCCACGGACGGGCGTGAATATTCTCAGGGTTGATTTGATTCATGATTACTGAATTACTATGCAGCCGTCTTGACATAACACGCTTGCGTTTTCCTGTGAACACAAAACAATGATTGAACACAAACCGTCTTCTTGTGGTCGTGTGATAAAAACATGAGTAACATAAAGCCAATAGCAGACTGGCTGCACTGGTGATGACATTTTACTGTTGAGAATTAAACTGGTCAGTTCTTTCTGGTGGACAAATGAAGTAGTGGTGTGCTGTTGACTCTTTAAAATGAAGCATTGTTCAATTGTTGACCTAACATTAGTGATTATTGTCGATGACATGAGTGGATGTTCAACAGTGAGCATGCAGGCGCCCCAGTGGCCTAATGGTTACAGCACATGACACATATCCGCAGGATGTCCAGTCTCTCTCTCTGTGACTGTCAAATAAAGGTAAATACATGAAAAAGAAAATCATTCATGGCCTGAGGAGTATCCAGTATTTCCCAAGAAACAACAACAAAAAAAAAAGTCGGAGAAATATTGTTAAAAAATACTGTAAACATAGGTTTGTATTACATTCATTGAATTATCTTGTGACCTCAGAGTCTGGTTCAGGTTATGAGTCAAAGAGCTATACACTTTCTCATTCAGAAGCAAAAATAGTTAATTGACTAATTTCAGAAAAAGCAAATTTCTATACTTAAGTAGGCAATATTAAAAAATGTGACCCATGTTATTGCCTAAATGCAACATTGGACGGCTATCAGGAGCTGCAGAGCAAAATCACTCGCCCACCACCGCTGCATCCGGCTTTAATCCGCGGCTCCAGTCTTCCTGGCTCCATAAAACCCAACTGGCAGCGTTCCTTGTCACGGCATTGGTGACTCCTACTGGTTGGTCGGGACGGCTGTGTGCAGTTGGATTAAGATCTGCAGGCGATTCTTTGAACCTCTGCATGTGCTGCACCCTCCTGGTGAAGCTGCTCGCTGTAAGGGGAAGCGTATCGGAGGAAGCACATGGCCGTCGACACCCTCCCTAGGAGAGCAGTGGATGTTAGTTACCACAGCAGGTTCTGCGCAGCATAGGGATTTGGCCTTCACAAATGGGGGGAAATGCCAAATAAAAAAAACTATAAATACAACAAAACAACAATAACAGCAGATAACACTATTAGTGAAGAGTGAATAGCCGAAAAGCTCCTGTCGCAGTAAATAAAGTGACCCCAGATGAGACATAAAGGTGGCTTACCACATCAGAATCTTCACCTTGTCATCTAAAGTTGATACTAGGTTATATAATTATAATTTTATGATCACAGGAAAACGGAGCGTGTTGTGGAGAGATAAGAACATCGATGACGGAGAGAACAAATTAGCATAATTGTTCGGTCGATCCTGCCCATGTTGTGAGACAAGAACAAAACTGTCACACATCTGCTCAGAGGCTCCGGTACAGAACCAGGTGTTGGGATACGTTCTTAAATCAGCTGCAAATTACCTGGGAGCTTTAATGCAATATGTTGCGGTGCAGGGAGAGCACACATCTTCCATCTAGAGTAATGACTTGGATTTAACAAGGCTCATTTTCCTGCAAATCAAAGGAAGTTGCTTTTTACGTCAAACGTTTAAACAATGAACACCGTGGAAATTCAGTATTTTTCTGTATGATCAGCGCTCGTCGTGTTACGCTTCAGTTCCTTTGCTCACACGTACGACTCGACTCAACTTTCAAATCTTAATTTTCCGACCATTTAGCGCACTGTCTCGCATAATTCCGAGCCTGCTGAGAAACTAAATTCAGTAATCATAGAAATAGGTTCCTCTGGTGAAAGGCACATATTGAGAGGGGGTGAATTAGTATTGTAGGAAGGATGCAGTTAAACAAGCATTATGCAGCTCAAACTCAATGATATTTAGAAAGCTATTCCAAGAGCCTATCAGTCTTGGCCAGATGTTGGAGGCTGATAAGAGACTCTGCTCTCAAGGAGCTCTTCTTTATTCTGTCAGTGCCTCTTCCCATGAAAGAGACTCCGGGAAAGCAATGGCCTAAGGAGATATGAAGCACTTGCCGTTGTAGTAGAGTGTCACACAGATGTAAAGAAACAACAAATCGAGTTGAATAAAACATTCTGTGCAAACATTGTACAATGTGGAAATCACATTTGGGTAACAAAAGTGCAAAGAAAAAAACACCGAATACAAAAAAGTATGTCAAGTGGCAGAGAGCCCTCTGACGGGAAAGATGTTTGGGAGGTACGCCGTGAACTCCCCGTGAGGAAAATGAAAAGTGTTGGTGCGACACACGATAAATGACGTGACGTAGTTTGAGGGATGAGGGCAAAAAAGTGGCTCCCCGGTTTCACTATTTGAATGCCACTGCGTGCTGCGTCACAAACCCATCACACGCTTTGGCTCCCCGGCAAACACTCTTTGGCCTGAGTGTGACAGAGGCGGTGTTATCAGCTGCACAGGCTGACACATTTCACTCTCCTGCCTCTGGTCTGATCCATGCGGCCGCAGCAGTGAGCGCAGCGTGGCGGGAAGACATCTTCACCGCATGAGGTTTAAGCCACACGGGACAGGCCATCTGCACCAAGAAGGCTACCACACAGTCAAAACACATGTATGTACTGGACACACATGTCCACGCACATGTGCACAAAGAAAACCACGAGGCGGTTTTGGGCATTTGAGTTTGCCTGAGCAACTAAGCAACCACTTGGCAAGTAACAGCTTAACCAATAACCCAGAACCTAGAAATAATTGTGCATGGGAGTTTTTTGGGAAGAGCCCACTTATCCACATGCCAAATTGGGTGAGTTGTTATACAAGCTTTCCCGTTCTTTGTTGACTCAGCCAGGCCGGCCTCGCGTGACCCCACTGGCTAGCGGCCGCCTCCCTGCACAGCCTCAGACGGCACTTATGGCCGATGAACGGCGTCCTGACCGCAGAGGAAGCAAAGCGCCCGCCCCCGTCTGACAGCAGCTTTTGCTGTTGTTTGCACTGTCAGCGCTATTAAACGCCGGCTCAGCCGTCACCATGTTGAGAGCCGTGTGGAGACAATAAAGATGTTACCAGTTTTGAATATAATATATATGTATATATATATATATATATATATATATATATATATATATATATATATATATATATATATATATATATACACATATATATTTTAAAAGATGCCACCAATTAGAAAAAAATGAGACCCAAATGTGATGATTAAATACACTTAATGTAAGAAGCTCAATGCAAAAGAAAAAGGGAAAAGAGAGCTGTAAAGAAAATGCTCGTTTCAGCTTTTTATTTGTATATATAGCTAACAGCTAGCGGGACAGAAACTGCACCTGGTCCCATTTCCCAGAGCACAAACATTGCTGCCTATACGAGCACAGGCAAAAGGAACATGTTGAATCCCACTTGTCTACTTTCTGGAATCCAGATGCCTTTATTATATCCCAGGACTTGTTCCTCTTCTCTTTTTTTTAGGCTTATAGCCACCTGCACAGCACAAAGGTACAAGGGAAGAAAAGCTAACCACATCATGTCACTGACTAGGTTTTGTTGCAGTAACCCAGTCACTTCAGACCTCCAAAAAGGAGGGTCAAAAGTGTAATAGCAAGGGCAAGTTATGGTGGCAAGAAGAAAGAAATGAAATGCAGCCAAGAAAATGCTAAAAACAGTCCCTCCGCAGCAGCAGCAGCAGCAGCAGTGATAACAACAACAGCAGCCTGCTACTTTCCCTTCCCCCATGGCCTCTGTTGCCATATCCCAGTAATAGGAGATGGGTGTTGCTCACTGCCTAATTGAGAAGAAAACAAACTGGTTTCTACAGATAATGGGAAAGGTGAGAAAAATACCATTAATAGTCAGTGTTCCTTTTTAAATAATTAACCATGTCCACTGTGTACCATTAACAACACTGGTCCTGTGATTAATGTTCCAGCTATTATGGGTGTTAAGATAGACCAGCTAATAAATCAATCTTACATATAACAATGAGTGATAGATATTCTCTGTGAATAACTAATGCAGTTTAAGGTGATTTAACAACACTTCTTACATAAGGATTGTGTGTAGGCTGCTGAATAGCAAACATGAGGAGCCACACTAAACGGACCCGTTCAGAAAGAGTGTCAAACTATAAAAACATAGGCTCATGAGAAAAAAAGCAAAGAAAATATTTGTCTTGATACAACAGACATAGAGGTTTCAGGCATTCAGTGCACAATATGGACCTAATGAAAACAGCATTCAAGGTCAAGAATTTCAGCAACACGCTTAACCAACAGCAGATGATAAATGATAAACATGCTGTACATAGTCTGTGTCATACTTCTTAATAATGCACTCCACATCTCTGCAGTCATAATGAAACATTCAGGAGCTGGGAGTATGAATAGTGCATTTCATTAATGGATCAAAGAATCAAGAGGTCAGGAGACGATGCATGCCTCTTCTTCTTTTTGGGGATGTGTGTGCCAGTCAGTGCTGATGTGCGTGTGTGTGTGCTTTTTCCCAGCGCGGTTTGTCAGGAGGGTGGCTTCTTGCTGTTTGTTAGTCCCTCAAAGAATGTAATGCTTCAGTTATCACTTTGTTAGCCGGTTCCACTGTACCTGCAATTAAATTTCAAAAGTCAGAGGAGCTTAACTAATTACTCCCAGAAAATGGGCCCTGTTTCCAATGCAAATAGCACTCTTAATAGTCCAGGAAGCCATAACGTGGGCTTGGTGAATCTCGCACTGTCAATCAATACGAAATTGGATTTGCAACATAATGTTATGTCAGCTATTTCGGCGCATTCATTTGACAGATAAAACTGTAATCTAGCTAATGCAATGCTCTCAACACAACAGTTTAGCGGCATAAGTTGAAATGAAGACACTTTTTTCCATTTTGCCCGGCTGAACAGAACCCACCGAGTCTCGACTGCAGCATTTCTCATGTGTGATAGTGACGAGTGCTTGACAAGGTCAAGACCATGCAGCGTGTCTGCACGTGAATGAGAATGAAGCATTTTTCAAATACAAATCACCCTGAAAAACCTCACCTTGGAAAATGAAGCTTAATGGAAATGTACCCTCTTTTGACGCACATTTGCATATTCTCATGTCGTGTGCCGTCAGCGGCAGCAGCGGGTGGCGTTGGAGTGCAGAGACGCCGCGCTGTTTCTGCGATTCGGAAGACAACTATTGCTATAATTATTTTAGGATATCTGCGAGGCTACTGTCCGCCTATAAAAATCACATGCAGACCTTCAATGTCGTCTTTGCATGTGTGTGTGTGTGTGTGTGACTGTGTAAAATATTGGAGAAAAGGAGCTATCTCAGAAAGGTTTCCATCAGCTGTGAGTATAGAAGACATAATAGTATGACATACAAAAAAAAAGAAAATACACAGTGACAATCAAAACAAGAAACATAGCTATAAAACATCCACCATGTGCACCATGTTTCACAGTATTCTTTGTATTAAGATTGTATGTCAAGATAGATTAGCCATGGGTAATCCAGATGAGTGGTAGAGAGGATGATAATGCTCCTAATGACAAAACAAAACAAAAAAAACTGGCCACAAAGTGTTTTAAGGAGCAAATAAAAGTCAGGAGCAACATATGGCGGTGGGTTTAAGCATTTCAGTGTGAATAGCATCGGGGTTGCCTCACTGCCTACGTTGTGTGAATTATATATTATGTCACGCTGCAGATGCACAGGAGTGCATTATTTACTGATGCCAGCAGAGGATACGCAGATGCTCGTCTGTATGTCTAGAACATACAGTATCCACCTGACAGCTGGAGTTTTTTTTTTTTTCTAGAAGCACCTTTGTCATTTCAAGTGTTCATAAAGATGAAGGACGCTGCTCGCAGTTCAACTAATCACCATTGAGCTGGAACAGGCCTGCGACTGGATGCACGCTGCAGTAGTTTACAAAAATCATCTCCTTAGAAATATTGAACGGTGAAAAAAGATGATTTTAATACAACTGAAATCATAATCTCAACCTGCATTGTATAAGTTTGTCTTTTCTTTTTTTTTTTGCCAGACCTTCAGTTATATTTTTAAAATCTTGTGTTTGGGACATTTTCTTGACATCCTGAAGTTTATCACATTTCTCATGTCACTCCTGAACACCACATTCCTCTTAGGGTCATTAATTTTTTACATATATGCTCTTTTTCTTCTAGAGGTAAAGTGCACCAGATGTGTCATCCGTGTGATCCAATTCACTCTGACAGAAGACGTTATTGCTCATCCACGTTCATTCCGCATGTGCGTATGTCCTTGCAAAATAACCCTTATTCGTTTCCGTTTATTTTGACCAGCGGTAGAGATGTGGCAAGACTGGCAATACAACCGCCCATTTATTAGACATGAAAGCTGATTATTACTAAAGACAGCTAGAGTGGAGACAACAAAGGCAGAGGAAATCCAGAGAAGATGGAGCCGAATTGATCTGCCCCGGAGCCGACAGTGGCTCCTGTCACAGAAGGGAATAGTCATACTTCATACTCTATTGCCCATCGGGTAAACCCACATTTGTGTTTAATGTTACATCGAAATAAAACACCCACGTGAGCACAAGCCTGATACGTTCCCTAAGTTCTTAAGAAGTCTGGACAGGTGCCCACACACACAGCTCAGTCCATCTCAGTGGGAGTTCTGCTTTGTAAGGGGGTTTCCAGAAACATATCTGAACTATAACAAATTGCTTTGAGCTGTGAGATTCATCATTGTCAGACCTTCTTTTTCTTCACTTCTATAGGTCATCGTGAGCCCCCTAAAAGAGGAATTTTCTGAGAATTTGGCACACTTATTTTAAAACCTTTTCATCTGACATTTGAAAAGGTTAAGCTCCCTGCAAAGGTCAAGCTAATCACATAATTTCCTCTCAAAGAGAAAAACAATTCTCAGCTAAATACTGTGGAGACATTTCTCACAAATATTAGATAATCATTTAGAAGCTCTTGAGAGGAAGCAGAGGCAGCGTGTCACGTTGAAGATACAGTAGTGGGAGGAAATACTGTTATATTCGTCACACACATACATTTTACAGTTTAACTAATCTTATTAGAAATACAATTCTATTAACCAGTTTTTTTATATATAACTCAAGAATTGAAAAGGACTTAAGTTTAGGCTCCACAACTTATTGAAACCCCTGAAAAGCCAACTGTCCATTCATAATTTAGTAACCGTAACTGGGCCAAGCAGGCCAGTCAAGCTCAACATTGGACACATGAAGTGGTGTGCATTACCACACGCACACCACTTCATGTGTAGTGGAAGTCAAAAGTTTGGAAGATGTTTTCTTTTCTTTCTGTCTAACTGGTCAAGAGGTGCATCCATTGCACACCACTAGAGTCAGACAGCCTCGGCACTTTATTTCCACACCATAAAATATTCCTTTTCGTAGTTGAATGCAATATCTGTTCTTTTGCATAACATAACAAAATCAATTTCTTTTTTGATTTGTGAATCAATTTAGAATCTGCCAAGATAAGAATTATAATTATGTTTCTCCTACTTCTAATGCAGACGTCCTGATAGTGTCCCTAAACACCAGTAGCACAAAGTCCCAAGCTTCAAGACACCGCACATCGCTCCTACCGCTCCAGAGGATCTAATCGGAGCGGTATCTTATGTAATAATTGCATCACTGATAAAACACCAAGAAAAAAGAAATGACAAGAGGTGTGCTTCTCTGATTCCGCTCATATTAAACATGAGTTCTTTGCGAAATTAAAATGTAACAATGTGCCCTTGTGTCCGCTACACAAACACAAATAACCCCTGCTACTCATGACCTACGAGCCTCGGGCCCCAACACAAACATGCGGAATTATTACGGTATGTTTTTATGTTATTTCTCTCTTGGTCCCTCTGGAGGGGAGCCAGTCCTCGTGTGCCCGTGCCACTTCTGCTCAATTTAAGATTAACTATGATTTCCGCAACTTGGCCCCACGTTGCTGTCTGGAAATGAGCAATGCGGGCCGAAGATGTCGTGATTTACCAGGATCCTCATGTACGGACATCATGTCGATGTTTTCACCGAGGCGTTATGTCCTCGCCTTTGCATAAAAGAATGCATTAGCGTGATTGGGATCAGTGCAGCGGCGATAAGGCTCGATGCAGCCTATGTGACTTCAGATTTCACACAGCGGCTTGTGATATAAGACTGTATCCTATCAGACAGAATGGAACGGACGGCCGAGACCGGTGGACTAATGCAGAGTGACACTCGCTCTCTCAGCGACTCCCCTAATGGCCTTTAGATAGACTGGCAAAACTGGGTGACGTGAAGGACACAGGGTTAAAGGTTTATTCAACTATGTCTTGATTGTGGCAAATGTATTCTATTATTGTGGTGTTCACATTTACATACGAGTGATGCAGGTTCCTTCTGTCATTCAGAATATATCCATTCTTTGTGGAGCTAAAGGCAAAGTTTGTATTTTTATCTTGCTTGTTGTGTGTGTGTGTGTGTGTGTGTGTGTGTGTGTGAGAGAGACTTTGGAGGAAGGTTAGGAAAGAAAAGGATCACTGTGATATTTTGAGCATTTCACACACACACACACATACACACACACACAAACACACGCCCACACGCCCACACACAAACCCCAAACAGTGAACAACGGTACATAACTGTAATAAAAGTGCAAGTAGGTGTTTAACCAAGTGACAGCATTCATTTGTCACCTTGTAGACTGCTGGTGGTTGACTTTTTAGAGCACAGGAGTAGAGGTTATGTGTGCTTGTGTGTGTGTGCGTGTGGTTTTGTGTGTGTTTCCACACAAAAAGTGCTGGCGGACGGGACGCTAGGAACAAAAACACTATTCTCCAGGAGCACTCAGGGAATGGAAATAAAGAATCTGATGCTTTTAGCGGTGGCCCTGACCCGCGGCCATCTATCGTAAATATGAGATTGTCTGTCATTTTACGATGCATTCAATTCTGTCACTAACTGACAAGAATCACACATGTTTACCATAATTGTACTGCACGCGCTGCAGGCACCATCCTGCTTTTGAACTTTTTTGTTGTTTTTGTTTGCCGAGCTGTTTTAGTCATCATGCTGTATCTGCGTCAAGGGGTAAACAGACGCCATCGCTGAGAGACTTCATCTGCCTCGCTGTACAGTATTAAGACATTATATAACCTGCCCATCCGGTGGCCCTGAGCACCATCAAGGCTGCGGTTGCAACTTCAGAGTGGGCACCAGCCTGTGGAAAATGTCCTGAAATTGAAAGCAGACAGTCTTTGCTCAGCTGAGCCTTCCCGATGTCATCGAGTGACAGCGGAAAGCCTGCGGGCTCAGTGAACGGTGGCTGTGCTCAGGGAAGACGTTCAGGTTTACGTGTGTTCGTAACTTTTCTGGAGAAATATGTGTATTTTCTTCTCGGCGTTTCAATATTTATCTTCCCTTTTCACAATAACTTTTGCATTTCATCAAGAAATGGGTTTTCTGTGTATTCCCAGTCTGTCACAAAGTACTTCAACACATCACCGCTGTCATAGAATAATACAAACTTTACTGAGACGTGACAGCACCTCTTTTTTTTAAAAAAAAGGCCCTTTTAGACAGTAACGTGCATTATGAGTGCACAGCAAATTTCAAAGTTACCTGGATTTCTAAAGTTAACAATGCAACAAAACGCAACACTAACTTCAATGACATCTTAACCTTCCTCCTGTGTTAGGGTCGGCACCGACCCGTTTTAGGTTTTAAATGCATCAAATGTGTTTATTGCATCAAAACCTTTTGACTTTGTCAGTAACCACTATTTCAACCAAATTCAAACAAATTAAAATGTTTCACTAAAATGAAATGCTTTGGTTGAAATTATGGCCTTTGTGTTGTCAGCATCGAAAAAGAAGATATGCTTCATTGGCTGTTGTTTTTTTTTAGCTCAAAAATCAATATTGTGTGTTATGACTTGTTCTGCTTTTCATGTTGTGTTTGAATTAAAGTTATATTGCTGAAAAAAAAACTTTTTAGCCTTTTTCTTGAAGTAAATATACATGGGTTGAAATTGACCGGCTACCAACTTAACTGCTCTGGGTCTACAACTTTGGGCAGAAACAGAAAATGTGCATGCAGGCTGCATTTTAACTGTGGTGTTGTTCTTATTAACTAACTAACTAACTCATACAGCATGACAGAGGCATTCAGGAAGTGCCCTGTCTGCTTAGGAACTGTGGCGGCTCACACGGACACTGGTATTAAAAATATGCCGCCTTTACATCAAACTCTTTGTTCAGACTGAAATCCGACTGCATGTATTAATTGACCCCCCAAAAAGTGTGCAGTCATATAGAAAATTGAGAATATGACAAATTGAAATGCATGAAAAATAAGTGTATTTGAATTGTGAAGAGGTGAATCATAATCAAATGTAATTGTGAGGACAGTGAAGATTCACACCTCACCAAAGTGTTGTTGTGAACCTTTTGCTTTACTTCACAGACTCACCGATGTGATTTGGGGATCTCTGAATCACCGGGTTGTCCTACTTGTCTGGGCAGAAATGAATCACAGTCACTGACGTCAATCAAGCCCATACAAATATACAATAAGTCTATGATCTACCTTTGCGGGCAAGGCCTGTTAAATATGTGGATATTTACGTCTATGTTTTTGCTTCTGACTAAGCTTTTATTTTTCTCTTTGCTATAAATACACAGCTTGCCATGCAACATCTGTCTATCTCGATAAAATCTGAAACAGGCAGAGCAGAATAGCTGTACAGATGACAGCCTCTGAGTCACCGACTTTCTAAAGACTTTCCAGAGATGAACTACAAGATGTGAACAGTATTTACAATATGGAACGATATAAAACTTGGCAAAAAGAAGTCTGAAAGGCTTAAAAGCCGACATCATAGTCAGACCTTTGTATTACTGTGTGATTAAAATCAGAATAAACGGTGTCACAGTTTTGCCTTGTTTGATGTGTAGGTGTGTTCTCTATATTGAATATATATCTATATGTAGGGTATCGTGACGGTTATTTATTTATTTTTACTGTTTTCTAATGTTTTCAGATAAAACAATTCACAAAGGAAATATGGTAAACCAATTATGAAAATGCTTGTTATTGTTTTTATTTTATTTTCTTGTAAGACTAAAAATAATACATAGACATCACATCAAGAGGACAACAAAACAGTGAAATACAAGCCAGCAAAACACCATATAGTCAGGGTATGGAAGTGTGTGTGTGTGTGTGTGTGTGTGTGTGTGTGTGTGTGTGTGTGTGTGTGTGTGTGTGTGTGTGTGTCGGTATCTGGGCCTTTTTGAGATGAAAGAAAAAACTAAGTACATAGATGAGGGCAGATTTATATCTATAAGCGTATGCGTGTATGTGGGTATGAATTGGTTTTCAGGCCAAAACAAAATAACATTGTTAATATTAATGGGTGGTGTCATGTTGGTAAAAACATAGTGAACAATGACCAGAAGGAGTGGTGTTCTGTTGTTGTTATCGTTGATGCAAGAACATGAAAAGGAGCATTTTAATGTTGTAGCTGATGGAGGTGGAAATTATTTTCACTGCTTTATATTTATTTACAGCACGTGTATATATATATATATATATATATATATATATATATATATATATATATATATATATATATACGCCACACTTTGTAAGCAGCTGGTATGTTTTAAGCTATAGTTAGAAATGTAGAGTAAAAAGTTTGCTTTTTTCCTCTCAAACGTAGAAATTTGAAGTACAGAAAGTGGAAAGAGGCAAGTGAAGTACATCAAAACGTGTATTTGAGCACAGTACTTTGTATTTTATTCGCCCCTTTACACAAAAAGCTACTTCAGATCTGTCAGTAGTTGAGAGGCTGCATCAGCTCTGCAGCAACAAATCCAACCGGCACTGTTTCGCAAATATGTTTCTGTTTTGCGGACGTTTACGAGGTTCTTGCTTCCACAAAGCTAATATGTAATATGATTTGTATAAATAGTTGGCTTTGCCTCTAGTTGTTGCTACAGAATGTTTAGTCTAAAAAAAATGAGCCAGCATTATAATAGAAGCTTTACTCTCATGTGGTAACCTGTCAGGCAGCTACAATAATTGGTAATGGGATTTTCACTGAGCTCTCAAGGCATATTCAAAACACCAATGTACTATTAAATGATTTATTCCTACATGGGCTCCCAATGCAACACCTTTGTTATTCCAAAGAATTAACTGAAGACAAACCGTATGGTACAAGCCACCCAAGGCTGTGAACTGAAATAATATATGATTCTAAATGACCAGATTTAAGGCCATTAGATGAAAAGGTGCAAAATTAGAGATGCAAAGGCAAATGTGTTTCTATATAAATTAACTCTTTCACAGTCGTATTTTAAATAACCACGATGTAGCTAACATAGTCCCATCTAAATACTATAATATGCACAAAGTTGGATCCCAAAAATGAAGGATAGACATTGTGTTTGCATTATGGCAGGAAAAAACGGTCACGTCATAAGCATAACTTCTCAAAAATGAAATACAGCAATTTCTCTCACTACAACAAGGACAATAAAGTATGGAAGTATGGAGCATCCAGGCCTAAAAAAGTTGATTAATACGATATTGAAAAAGTGCAACATGGTGAAAACTTGTGGCATTGAGTTCTACCAAACCAAATGACAAAACATGTCATTTGCCATTATCTGTCCAAACCACTGACACATAAACAGATTGTTAAGGTCATGTTAGATTTAGGGAACGTTGATCATACTTTGGGTTTAAATAAGTACCGGTGGTGGTAGTGGTGAATTAGTTTCTCATGCGGTGATCATGATTTGTTGCAAATCAGTTCATTTATCATGATTTCAGTGTCTATAAATAAGCTTTATTCTCAGGCTGACTGGGTATATTTTCAATTGACAGTTGTACAACTAATTACATACTTGGCTCTCGCTAAATGCTGAACAAAGAAGCGCAATGAGACGCTATGTCGCTTTTTTCAACGGAGATTCTTCGATAGCGTCTGGTTGCTATGATGTCGGCTCAAGGAAGAGTACTTCCTCTGGGTGAATGGAAAGCCGAAGCATGTAGGAAGAGAGGATGAACCCAACGGTTTATGTTATCTCTTCTCTATGTCGGATGCGATGGGTAGTCTTTGTGTGATTTGCCCCGCCCCCTGCTCCACAGTGATTAGACAGCTAGGTCAAAAAAAATGACAGTGACGAGTGTAGCAGTTTACCCAAAGCTAAACTTGTTTCAACTCTCATGTAGCAGGAAAAATAATACAAAAGAATACAAAACAATTGGAAACATAATGGTTGTTCCCCTAAGGCTGGCTTGTCAATAGCTTGGTATTTTAATATCGCAGTTATCGTGACAGCTTCGTCATCATGGTTATAAAAGTAAACATGTGTTAAAGAACAAAAGCAAGTAGCAAACAACAATGTTGCTTAAAGGTTGGAAAGCCTGATGTTTTGTTGACCCATCCACCCACCCAGACCCTCCCTCCAAGGACACCAAGCACACTCTAGTTGTGTAACCCTGATCCTAACCCTAATACAAGTTGTTAACTCACAGATCCTCGCTATTTATTTGACAAACAGGTCAATGTAAATTGTCTTGTCACATAAGGACAAGCATGCTCATATAATAAACAAGCGTATCGAAGTTTGGGCTCATTCAATGAAAAAGATCCATGTCGATGGATTTTACATGAACCTTTGAACGACGATGGGCCGTGAAGCACACACACCACCAGGCCCGACTTCCCCTGAGGTTTAACACCGTTTAAACTGTGTCCGGTTGGGCCTCGGTGTCTTTAAGATATCACAGTTCATTGACATGAGCGTGTCTGAAGCGAACAGCATTCATTCCCTGGGCACTGATCCCTCTTCCCCTAACACTCGTCGGTGTGGTGTGCTCTGCTCGGGTTTGTCACCTAAAGCTGCTGTGAACAAGGTGAATGAGTAAAGACAAGGCAATAGCAGAAAGCTATTCCAGCCTGGAATACAGATTACACTGGGCTTTGAGTCAAGGAAATGTTGAAATCCCATTTAACATTTTGCAATAAAGACAGCCTCATCACTATTCCTACTACGCTCCTATTGTAATATGCTATGTTACATAAACATAATGTGACTTAGTGAGGAGAGGGGCAGTTTGTGTACAGCAGAGCTTTTACTTTTTCAATGGTTTGTGATGTTTGGAGGACCCAAGGGCGAACTTTTACATTATCATCAGCTGACAAATGTGTGTTAAAATGGTCTTTGCTTTCCGGCAGCTTTGTCTGGATTTTCTTCATTTATATTTTGTTTCTTCCATCCTGATTAGGCAGTAGTAGTGATTTGGCATAGTGAGAAAACGGTGCCAGTTATTGTTGAACTCCACTATTGTGTTTGTTTATCTTGCAGAAACAAATGTTTCCACAAAGGTTTCTGTCAAAGTTTCAGGTCATGTCATGAACAAAAACAACATTTCACCCAGTTAAATCAAGGCAGTCTTAAAATACTGCTGTTGCACTATTCTGCAGAATTAGAGACCTTGCCGACTTGAGCCTGCATGTGGAGAGATAAGATTAAACGATCACAGTCTCCTCTGTGGTATATGAGTGGTCCAAACAACAACAAAAGGAGCAGCATTTTCAGTTTGTTTTATTTGGTTTTTCCTCTTTTTCACATGTGCACGTTTATGCCGCAATTGCTTTCTCAGCGTCCATACGACCAAACAATTTCTATATAATCTGTTTGCATGCTGCTTGTCTGTGTCGAAACGCCCCTCAGCGTTTAAGTAGGCTTAAAGATAGATTTCCTAAGGAAAGTAAAAAGTTTCCTGAAGTTTATGGACCTCGGGAGGATTGTAACACTGCCACAGCAGTCTTGATTAAAGTAGAGAGACAGTTTGTCTTCCAACAGCTCAGCATATGCTGGTTAAAAGCTGGACATATGGGAGCTTATGAGCATGTTGTGGATATGGTTTTACATTAGCTGATTCAATGTTTTTAAATATAAGGCTTAATTATATGTGCTGTCATGGTTGAAGAAAAAAGAAGCTATCACAGCTGTATTGCGATTCACTGGGAACATCATGTGATAAACTGAACAACCGAATCAAACGTTACCTTTGCTTCCAGTTACTTTGCAGTTTAGCGTTGTACATGAATAAATATGCGTTCAGTTCATAAAGTATAATTAACTGTGATTGAGTAAACTATCAAACAGTATATGAAGTGATTAAAAGGAGCTGTACCTTTACCTAATGAAATGTAAATGCTGCGCGCACAATAATGCATCGGTAATAATAATCCACAGAGTCCATTATGCTGAAATAATGAGGACCTTTACTTTTCCTCCACTGCATACCTTCTCCACCACATGAATGCATGTTAAATAAAAAGGATGTGTGAGGGAAACTCCAGTTGGAAAATAGTTGGAAAAACACAGTATGATTCATGGTATTCATTATGCTTTAGTAATTGCGTGGCTAAATCAATAAACTGAGAATCCAATAAACAACACAAACAAGAAACTTGCATTCATATAATCTGGCGAAAATGTATTAATTGTATGACAATCAGACATGTATTTCTTAAGTTTTAAGAATCAGACTTTCCCATCATCGTGTTCCAGATTCTTTTCTTCTTGTTCTTGCACATTCACTCAGTGTTCAAATATGGAACAATACAGCAGGCGCTCTCCTCCGTAAGCAGAGGATTTTGACAGGCACACCATCCACAGTATGTGTTTTGCATCTGGTAAAATGTGGAGGGAAAACAGTTTGTGGCATATGTGTTTTTGACAAGGCATGGCCCTTTCAGAGTTAATAACACAATGGAGCTTTAAATCTATTAGAATATACAAACGACCTCTGCCATTGAAATATTTAACATTGAAAAAAATGCATTTTGAATAATACCAGATGGCATTTTTTAACAGCGATAGAAGCAGCACTATGAAATGATGGTGCTTCCTTTGCCAAAGCTGTCTTGAACACTTCTGTTTACAGCAGAAGTAACAGCAGATTAGGGTGTTCCTGTGTCAAAATCCAGCCATTAAACAGCCAGTCACTTTTTTATCCTCGTCCACGGGTTTAAACCACTTACCGCACTGTAAGAATTCAGACTGCTCTGGTGAAAGGATTCTCACTCTAATTCCTGTTTGATATGGAAAATAGTAACTCTATCAACATAGGAACCAAAATGTGTGAAGCAAATGCACATTTCCTGGATGAGCTCAGCAGAATCTACTGTACCTTCCTGCTGGTTATTCAGTTTAAACCTTTTACTATGTCATATATTTGTCATAAATATTGGATATTTGCATAAAAACACACATTTAAAATGAGTAGGAAACAGATGATTGTTACCACAATATTTATTTTGATGAAAATAAATCTTGGCATTAGGAGTTTTAATTATGTTTTTATAAGCCGCTTAGAGCGGGGGTTAGAGGGTAAGAAGTTAAATAGGTATTCAATCCCTCTCTAATACATATTTTGAAAATGTTAAATATATATATTTTTTTAAATTTAAGTTAAAAACTACATTTTATAATATAGCATTGAACGCATCATCAAAGTTATAATTTACCTTGTCCCGATACAATGTGTTAATGTGTTTGCAAGCATCAAAATGCCTCAGGACCAATGCAACCTCAGGAATTTAGCCGACAGTAATACACAGCAGCTAACATTAACTTGATTTATTGATCACAATGCAGCACCATCAGGGAAAAGAAGGATGCACAATATTGTTTCACCATGTGTGCAGTGCTAGCTTGCACATGTGCAATACCATTCGGGCATACAGATCAGGTAATGAGTGACACATGCAGGCGTTGTTCCTGTGTAGTGTCAATGAGCTGATGAATGATTTTGTTCCATTTAATCGGTGCATAGACTCAAGCACTCAGACACATCATTTTAGACTGTAACAGAGACATTTTAAATGCTTGTATCAGTATCAAAACCACTTAAATTGTAGTCAATGTCAAGTAAATATTTTGTGATATGTTGTGTCCTTTAAACATCTGATATTTGAGCTTTCGAGCCACTAAAAAGCTTTAACTAGAGAGCTGATATGTTGAACGGTGATTAAGACAAAGAGAGGCCATCTCTCATTCTGCCACTACTTGTTGTAGCACTAGTGTGACTAACAGCAGGGTTGAATGTCTTTTGTCAGTAAATGAGAGTTTAATATGTTGCACCATGGAGATGGGACGCAGAGTGTGTGTCCCCTGCTGTTTCCTTCATCAATGCCTTGCCTTGGCAAAGACCGCGCTGCATGACACCCCTCTCATCTTCAGCAACAGGCGTCTGAAAGAGCACAAACCTGAGACTTTTAGAACGGCCTCCTGATCTGCTTTCTGGTGTACATTCATCAGGACTGCTGCACTCAAAGTTACCTCAAGGTATAAATCTCAATTAATTTTCTGACAGACGGGAAAAGGGCATTTGTCTTTTTTCCATTAAAGGAAATTGTCCTCAAAAAATGAACGACTTACAATTATTTCCAGCTGTTTTGGTGCGACGAAAGTGCTGAGGCTGAGTGCACAGAGCTGTTTTGTTTGCAGAATATTTGATGGAAAATACCAATTGATTTTGGCCACTTAATAGAGTAGAGCATGTGAGACAACAGGGTTATAGTCATACTGTCCTTGTGAAGATTTTAAGCCCGTAAGTCATTGAGACTTAAGATCCTCATGAATGTAAAAGTAAGATATCAATCGCCACGTGATCCCATACACTCAGTCCAACATTGAATAGCCATAACTATATTGTTCTATGTAAAACGAGGTCCAGTTATTTTATTTAGTTGTGAATTTGAAAGTCTACAGTTGTCTGTGAGAGCATTTCAAACATGCCTCTGAAATGTATTGAAATGTAGACTGAATGAGGCACTATGGTGATGTTTCAAAATCATTCATGAGGACATATTACACACAGATGAGTAGCATTCAAATATAGTCTTATTAACCTGTCCGAGCGAAAAACTAAGATTTTCTGTTGATCTGACCTGTTATTCGATTGTCAACACTTATGAAAAAGATCATTTTAGTTCCCAATCGGAACCTGACGTATCCTGACACTGGGATGTTTTGTTGCACAGAGCTTCTGCTCGGATACGTACATTGTGTTTTCTGTCTCTTTCTGGCTGCGGGCAGCGTCAGTGTGTCATGTATGCAGGTGGGACGCAAAGTGCCGAGTAGCACAAGAGCACGAGTCATATTAATTCCCTGGTAACATTCAGTCACCAGCCGGATGTTGGGACAGTATAGAAAAAACATTTCATAACACCAAATAGCTCCCTTTTTCTCTCCTGTTTGTCGAATGCATACAATTAGTGAGACTCAAAGTGAAAAAACACATAGTAGACTGTCTCAGATGCACCTGGTAAATGGAATCAAAATACATTTCATATTTATAGTGGCCTTTTATCTGAACTCATAAATTATGATCATAAATCACCGTCACTAACAAAATGCTCCTCCATATTTCTCAGGTAAAAAAATGCTTGGATTCACCCTTAAGCTTTTTTGTTGCTCCTCACAGCTCTAATTACTTCTCTGTCCTTGTGAAAATAATCATCGGAGGTTACAGACTTTGATAGGCTGGATTGTATTTGTTTAAAACAACAGTTTTTCAACATAAAACTGTGATGAGAAAAGAACCATAAGTGAGAAGCAGTGTCATTATCACTTCAAGTGAGTTTTACATAGCTTTAAAGCCTCTTATAAACGGAGCCATCAGATAAAGTGGAACACATATCAAATATGGCTGACATGATTTCTTTGAACTAAATGATGAAAGGTCTTAGAAGAGTCACATTTTCTTTGATGGTTTATATAATGATAATTATAGATGTCATAGTTGATCATGAACTTGCATAGTTTGTAATCACAGCTTAAACAATTTACGCATAACAATGACCATGAATACCAGAGGGCGAATATGGCACGTTGTATCTCATGTCAGGAAATACGTCGTTGATCCTCTGGAGAACTATGTGCCATAGCGCATACAAGTATAGAGTGGGAGGAAAGTGTGAATACATTTATACTATATACTACAATGGGTCTAAAATAGTATCTTCTTAGATGCGAATAACGCAAAACTAGCAGTGATTGGTGTTTGTGAAGTTCAATAAGTAGTTAGATAAACTTTCAAGGACAACATTTTTGAATATACTTCATGGCCAGGGCTTTTTTTTTAGCTTCAGATATAGCAACTCACTTGATCCTTTGCTAAGCCCCTCCTCCCTCCCGCTACTCCGTCAAGCTGTCAGAGCTACCACGGAGCCCACACTGTCACTAACTGCACTCCCTGCATCAAACAAATGCATTGATAGAAAACAAAAAAAAGTGATTTCAGAGAGAAACAGACAGAAGGGTCTAGAATATGCCTTTGAAGATTATATTCAGGATGTCACACTGATTCAGCAGCGAAAAGAGTTTAAAAAGTTAAAGATAGAAGCTAAAGCCCGCAGATCACTGTGTAAAAGTGAACCAGCACATCACCTGGAGATTTGAGACAGAGAAGAAAAATAAATGAACACTGCTCCTGTAAGGCCGGGTAGGTCTTCATTCACTGGTACAACCATTGAAAAGCAAAAGCAGCGTGTGACCTTCAGTACGCCTTCAGCAGCTAGTGGGGTCAACCAGCAGCATGTAAATATTAAGGCTGGGCAAAGTTGAAAAAAATGTGAGTGATAATTCAGATGATTTTTCAAACATTTGTATTTTATCAGGGAACAACATAAACAGTGTGTTCAGTAGTAAGGGTCCCTTTGAGGGACAAGTCACTCCTTCTTTTGTCCATGTTCAGTCTGTTGCTTACCTTAAAGATGGATGTTAAAGACCAGCAATTCACTTACTTTATACAAGAGCTCTTGATGTTTTCCAGTTCAGTTCAGTTTTTCTTCCTCAGTGAGAAAAGTCCAGTCTGTGTCGGCTTGAACAAGTGCACTGAACATCTTGTGACGTGTGGAAAGTTCTTCTCTTTGACAGAAGAAAAGATCCAGACGTGATACTGCTCTGCCACGGGGTCAGGAGTATGTATTTATTTATATGTTGTTGTTAGTGTCTGAAACTCACCATGTGCTCAACGGGTAGTGTCTACCTTCATGTTGGGCCCGGGGAGCCGTGTGAGAACAGTGAAACAAAGCTCAGCTGAAATAAGGAAATGCTTTACCGTGCCCGCAGAGTGACATCACTTTTGAATTTGAACCAAGTTCGAGTTGGTCCAACTTTAGCAATGTATTCTTGCCGCCTCCTTAGGGATGTGGAACACAAAAGGCCCCCGTGAAGAAAATTAACATTTTTCACAGTTCATTGAGCTCATTTAAATGAATCGAAAGATGCAACTGACTTCATTTTCATATAGTACGGCGAAGCTGAGGCTAAACACTGCTCACCATCAGGCCTTACTGTTTACATTTGACTGAAAAGTCGGTTTTCGAATGGGAGTTGGGCTAGCTACTTAAATACCCATTGTACATTATACATCCCCCTTTGTGCATATACCTTTGTTCAGAGTGTCAAAGTTTTCCACTGAGGATAACCTTTCAGGAACGCCCTGGTCACAGTGACATTCACACCTAGAACATGCCCAGTACAACCACAGTCTGATCTGCTGTCATTAAACAGCTCCACTGGAGTGCAGGGTGAAGGGCCTTGCTCAAGGGCAGCTCAGTCGTGGTACTGAGAGACAAAAGCTGCTTTTTCACTTTTCCCGACTGAGATTCATCCTGTTGGTCTGGGTTTGAACCAACATCCTCCTGGTCACAATCTTGCTTCTACAACCTTCTATGACCTTTAGGTTACCACCAGTTTGTAAAATGTATTTGTTTATTATATGTTTATAACAAGTTTAATATATATATATATATATATATATATATATATATATATATATATATATATATATACATATATATATATATATATATATATACATATATATATATATATATATATATATATATATATATATATATATATATATATATATATATATATATATATAATGTGCACAGCTTGACTAATAGTTGAAGCCTTTTTTGATTATTTTTGGTTGCTTTCCAAATTATCTCCAGTAATCTTAAGTTTTTCAGTGCAAAAGAAGTCACTTTTTTAATTCTCTTCGAGGTTTATGTCAGCGTTTGATTTACAGCATATTTGGAGTATTTTGCATAGTCTCGGAATATTGCCACCAAACCAATCCCATGAAAAGTTATTTCCCTTGGAGGACCATTTATTTAGTCAAGGCCGGAGTAGTTTAGTGGGATGGCTTTCATTTCACGGTTCATACTCCCAATGTGATTAATAAGTAAAATGCTGTTGAAGAGAGAGAAAAGCCGTCATTCAATCCTATCTCTCTGGAACGGGAGGAAGACAGAATATCCTAGGGCATTAGGAGCTGTTGTCAATCACTGCATGGGAAATCAAGGATATTTGGATCTGGTCTGACAAGTCCTCATCTGGTTTGACTATTTCCACATCCAGCTGGAATAAGATACGAGGGGTGGTAGTTACTAAACATCAGCACACCAGTGCTGCAATCTGGAAAGAATTTCCAAGGAATTTCTGAGGAAATTCAGAAATATGAAAACGCATAACCTCAGATGCACCTCTTTTTACTTTTGGCATCCGGCTGGAGACTGTACAGATGGTCAGACCATTCAAATCGTGTTCAACACAGGCAGCACCATTACCAACAAACAACTCATCTAAATACTTGTTCGCTTTCGGACCATCACAGACGAGGCTTCCCACACTGCAACACTACCTGTTTGTACATGCTGTCTTGGTGTTAGCCATCAGTGCACATGTTGGCACTGGACGCTCACTGAACATAATGCAGCATCTTGTAAAACACGCTGCACGAAGATGGGGTTGCTTTTTCTTCTTCTTTCAGCACACTCAGCAGCAGTTACTCTGCACGCACACCTGGAAGCTGCCCAGTAAGACCAAAGCGGGATGACAGTGCGTTCTCTTTGACAAATGAGCAACCTCCCTCGGTCGTCTACCGAGGGGTTTAGGTATATAAAAAAACTATCAGTAGAAACATCCAAACCTCCCTCAAGCATATGATCTCAGGTAGCTGTTGCTATACCAAGCACATAAATTGTCTTCAGTGCTCCTTTTATGCATTCTCTGCGTTTCTGGAGCTCTATTGGAACTGTTTTCTGTACAGTTATGCTATCAATTGTTTTCATGATGGTTGTGGAGAACGCCGTCTGACATGTCAGGGTGAAATTAAAAACAATAAGTAGCTTAATTAAACAAGATCCCAGCATCCACTCCTCTTTTGCACACATGGGCACACATGTATTGTGTGTATTAGCACAACACGCAAATTAATTAAATTAAATTCACAAAATCCAGTGTCAGCTAGACTTAAAGTTAATGCTACAGTTCATAAAAAAAATGCTTACCACGAAAGATACAATGGCAAAACCTAATCACAGAAAGACATTGTGTCAGAACTTGTTGCTATTTCATATCACAATGATTCACATTCCCTCAGCACATTCCCTCTCTGCCTCTGACAGTAAACAATGGGCAACATTGCTCCTAAGGGAACAACAGTCAACAGAGCATGGACATGAATACTAAAGCTATTTTAGCAGTGAACGTAAAGTCCACGTTAACAGCCCATACAGGCCTAATATTGAACGCTGCGCGCTGACTAAGTGACAAATGAGAGCCAACTCTGTCAACACAAGGATGTCCTCACTCATTGACTTGAAGATTGACTTTATCACAGTTAAAAAGAGAAAAAAAAGATGACACCTATATTTATTATAATTATCATCATGGATTTCTGCCATGAAATGGCTTGGATTGTTAAATTTAAATCTATATCATCAATATCACATTGAACCTGAACACATCATTTTTTGGGATTATTTCAAAGTCTCCCTAGCTTGTTAAAAAAAAAAAAAAAGCCATCTTTGTTAGAGATCTAATTCTGGGAAAACATCATCGTAGACATAATACCCTGACTGAATAACCATTTTGCGACGCCACAGTACATTCAATAAGTATTTGCAAATGCATGCATGATACTTAAGCAACTCACCAGCTTATGTTTATTCTGAATTTCCTACATGTTGCACCTCTGGCCAAGCAAAGTGTTTATCAGAAGGAAGATACTGAGTTCAGCTTAAAACTCCATTCCCCCCCCATGGCAATGTATGCATGATTAATACAGCTAGTGTGCATGAAGTACCCTCAACATGTAACCAGTGTCTGCCATGACTCATTCAGCCCTTGGCAGGTGGGACAATATCCATCTAATTTCTGAGCACCGTGTTGGTGCAATCCTCTGCTTTGTCGTTTTTAACGGCGCGCAATCACCTGTCATTTTAATTCAAGTAAGCTCTTTAATCATATCTGGTGTTATTGACTTTGATTTGCATTTCCCACTGTACATATGCAAACGATGTGGCTATAGATGGAGGAGAGGAACAATCATGTGGCCTCTTTTGAAGTCTGGTCCCTAATGACTTTGAATTTTGCGTTTGACATCATAGACGTTTCAAGTCTCAACGATAAATGGGTATATGCAACAAAATAGAGTAACACTGGCGATGCACCTCAAAGATCCAGTGTATCTGACTGATCCTGATCTGTACACACTGTGTGTGTGTATGTGTGTGTGTGTGCGCGTGCGTGCGTGCAAGTGTGTGTGTGTGTGAGGGAGAGTGATCTTGTTGGATTCAGGGACTTTGTGCAAATATCAGCAGGCCTCTCAGCACCTCCCGAGCAGTCTAACTGGAAATGGCACTGAGACACTGCTGACCATATGGCTCTTGTAATTAATTGTGCCGATTAATTTTTGGCTCGCCCTCAACGTCTGCACAGTCACTTATGTAACACCAGAACCCCATGAGCAAGCACTTCCCCATGCCTTTCATAATGAACGCTAGAAAAATGAACAGGAGGTTGTGTTAAGGTTAACACTGCAGCAGAGAGCTTGATCTCCTATTCAGAAAAAAACCTCTGTCTAATCATTTTATACGTCTCAATTCATGACAGAATGGAATGATTTTGAACTAAATATGTCATATGTCAATATATCATATTAATTACTCCCCCTGCAATCAAGATTTAAAATAATTATATTATTCTTTAATGTTAGAACAAAACAAACATACATTTATGATAATACATTACTTATTTCACCTATTTAAAGCTAAAAAGACAAAATTGTTTACTATATTACAATACATCCTTGTGTGGCATCTGGCTAATTTGCTCAATATCATTGTATGGCCACCAAAGGAATAATCAATCTACCAATGTTAGACATGAAAGCATGTTTACAGATATCCATCTTACGGCTAGAGCACAACTTGTGCAACGCCTTTTTACGGCAACAGAAGAAGCTGCGTCTGATCTGCTAACTTGCCTGAAGTGATGTCTCGTGAGTCGGCGTGGTTGTGGTCGAAGGCTAAATTACAAAAAAAGAGAACATAATCTGGTGCTGTGGAGTCAGAAAGAGGTGAGGTTAGACCTCTGACGCCCTCACCTCATCTCTGCTTGAAGCTCGCATGAGACAAAATATCTAATGGAGGACAAATCATCGTCACACTAAAGTGTGCTCTTTGCATTCCACCCCAGAAAATGACGCTGGGGGTATTTTCTGATACACCGGTGCAGAGTACACACCGCCCTGGCTGTGTGTACTCGAGGAGAAAGGCATTGCAGCACCAAGTAATGCAGAAATAATTCACTGTCATTTCACATAGCTTGTGACGTACAACAACTGCAAGTACACATGGCCTTGATATAGGCCAAAACACTTCAAAGTACAAGAGTTACCCATTTATTATGTATTGTTTACCGCTCAGCTAAAGCAATGTATCCACGAGAAAGGTGAAGAATAGCCTGTGGGCATTCACCACATGTTCATTCATAAAACAAAATGTATTCATAATCTAAATGCGCCGCTCGTATCAGCGCACCGATACTGGATTACTTTAACAACTTACTGTGACTCGGAATAATATGCAATGCTGTCTCGTATCTGTAAGATAAGCAGGCGATGCTATCAAAGACACTGATGGATGTCTGTGTCACAGTCCATGAATCTCTCTCTGTATCTCTCACAGTGTTCTTCTCTGTTGATGCAGGGCGTGTTTTTCTGTTTTAATTTACCTTAATTATTTTCAGCCCACAGATTTGAGGTGACCTATAATTGCGGCGTACAGTTTGTCTGCCTAGCACAGTAAAAGCCCTAATTTGTATGCACTGAGCCGTCAAAGAGTCACCGTCACCTTCTGTGTCGTAGGGCACTATGCTAATCGTCCTTGGATGACTAAAGAGCTCGGTTTATGACACTGTTTCACCCACTTTTTTTTCCCTCCATAGGAATGCAAAGGTCGGGCCTGCAGAATATTAGTCGTATTATCTGCGTGTGGGGAGTCAGAGGGTGTCACTGGGGGGAGCCTGAAGGGCTCATGCTAAGGTTTCCAAGCCTCATCCTTCTGCTGCTCTCTCACCTTAACTCTGGGATTGATAAGACTCCTGCTCCTGCAGCTGTGCTGCTCTGGAGTGTTGCGCAGTGATAACAGAGCAGCGAGATGTCAAGCTGTTATCTCCTTGATGCTGACATTCACCTCATATACTTGGGAACATGTGTCCAGAAGGTACCGTGCGCTCACTCAGAGTGCTGCAGGGAACCAAGGAGGCAGAACACAATGACGGAAGACAGCTCACAATTTGACAACTAAACACGAAATGTCACAAATAGACAGGCGCCACCCACTTACTGAGATGCAAATTCAGGAGTTTGACTAATCCACTTTCATATTAGCACCATTGCGTATATACTTTGTCAAAGAAGCAGCAAATCAGGCCGAGGAAACAGTTGTGTTGCTGTTATTTAGAAGAGAGTTGCCTTAACTAAGGATCATCAGGTTGCTCTTGACTTTAAGGTCACATTACATATTTAGATACGCACCCAAGCAACTTCCTGGTGCCGTCTGGTTAAGTGATACAGAAGTATCAGCTGCAAAACAGAGAAGTATTTCCTCAGGCCATAAGTCTTCTAAATGTATCCTCCAACCCGCTGTTTTTGTGTGTTTCTCTTATTTTACAAAATGGGACCACAAACTGCGTTTCGTTGCGCAACCATGTTGTTTCTACATAAATCCAAATGGCAAATACACAGTTCTCTGAATTAAAGATGCAGTTAAACCTTATAAAAACAAACAAAAAAATGCATAGAAACTGTCCAAATAGTTCAAAAACTATCTGCAGTGGAAAAAAAATGAAAGAAGACACAAAACACGTTTTGAAGCCATCGCTCCTTTTTGTTTCAAACATGACACAAGCTGGACAGAACCTGTTGTGAGACAATGTGTTTCAAGACACTTTGTTCTTCAGAATTAAATTAAGTTTTGCATTAAAAAGAGGTTTGTACTTCATAAGCGCAGGCAATAAAAGGAAAGGATGTACCTTATCTCTGCCTGTACTCTCGCTCGCTTTTATTACAGAGGTAATTTGCATTTTAATTTGGAGCTTGAACCTGTGCTTAATAGAATTAAACTGAGAGACACATTGACAAGGTTTTTTTGACCCTTCCAAGGCCTACTAGTACAAAATCACTCAAGTTGTAGCGAGGCAAGGGGTTGACCCCAGCTGAGATAAGCTTTTGAGGTAAACATTGGCTCCTTAAATGCCAATTATGACCATCATTTTCTACAGACTCCCTGCAGAGGCAGTGCATTAACCTGTAAAATGGTGTGTTCTTGAGAAAACACAAATCAACAAGATTTTTTGATTCAGCTCTCCCCATAAAATATTGCTTCTTTGGTGTAGAAGATTGGAAGACCTTGCCCAGAAAGCAAAACAGTATTGTCTTTTTCTCTTTAATGCACAGCAAGATTGCGGTTTGTTTTTCCATAATAACTCCCAGGCCTGTATCTGTGAAATTGGAAGTTGGCTTGCCAGACATTTGAATGTTTACAGCAGCTTTGAATTTCCTATTCCAGTCAATATTAGGTTAGGCTAAGGGGGAAATAGCTTGAGAGGGGGAAGTGCTATGAAGCATGAACAGACTGGCTGTCAACCTACAAGAAAGAGAAGCAGACAGTATGAAGTTTGGCATTTTATAATTAGAGATGAGGGGCTGGAGCAGCAAACAATGCATTTCAACTGGCACACGTCAATGTATTCTATTGTAAGTACAATAACAGGAGTGAGATGCATGAGAAGCCTGCCTCAAATAATAACAGCAAAACTCCTCCAAAGTATGTGATTGTTCATTTCATTACACGATCAATTTCACTGCTTTCAGTATTTCAGACTTACCTAAAAGAGGCACTATTGTCTCTACTACTGACGTTTTGTTGGCTTTTTACGGGCTCTGTTCTTCCATCTGTATACAGTGTGAGTCAGCTATTCACAGACAGATAGGTCTAAGCACCATGTTCCTCCAAGAGTTGTCAGCTTTGACCTTTAAGGTGGTTTAGATAAAGGGATAATTGACAATGAAAAGACTGTTATGCCAGAAATACAAAAAGCTGGAAAAGGTCTGACTTACACATAATTTGCCCCAAGACCAAATTAGTGAGATCTAAAAAGATCATGGCCATACTGAGCACAGTCAAATGCTCCGACAGTATCTACGGCTGTGCTCATCGTTGCAGGTATCCGGTGAGGTCTGCCCACACACCTAAAATATCTAGCAGGCACTAGAAATGTTACGTGTCCGACTGTATTATAGCAACAAATAGGGATTGTTCAATACTGCGGCAAACTAGAACTGTCGTCTTTCACAAAAAGAGAGAGGGAGAGAGAGAGAGAGAGACCTCCTGTATAGAAACACCCGTAATGTTACTCCAGCTTCTTGCGTGTCTTTTACTCCAGAGTTACATCTGTGCAGTGCCCACCTCACATGACATGAGGCTGCTATCAACCAGTCCTGAGGGGTCCGTGTACGTTGTACTTTTTTACTATGTAAAGTTTTCCTGTCGTTCATGGGGAGAGTGGTCATCCTGACACTACAAGGTAGCCGGTTCGATCCCTGGTCTCCCCGTGGTTTGTCTATGCTTTACCAGAAAAAGACAAAGATCTTCTCTACTATCACATGTGCCATGTGATCTTCCCTCGCCATTTTCCAGACTGTTGCCCGTCCCTCTCCTCAACTGTTGAAATATTCATCCACACCTTCAAAACTCAGCTGCCCGTCTGCTCTCTTACTCCACCAGAGGCCACCTCACCACAGTCCTCCAAAACCTCCCATGCAGCAAAGAATACAGATCAAGATCCTCCTCAGCACATGTGAAGCTCTTCACAACATAGCCCCTATACCTTTTCGCCGATTCCCAGCTCCTTACCCTAACCTCCCTACTCTGTCCGAGCACCGGACCTGGGAGGTCGGGGCCTTCTGCATTGCTGCGCTCTCCCTTTGGAAGTCCCCCAGCACCTCAGACATTCTCTGTCGCCACCTTCAAAACATCATTTAAAACTCACTTATTTAAATATCAGTTTAACCTTTGATGCTACAATACGTATGTTTTTGTTTCACTTTTTTACTGCTATAATGTCATCTCTCTGCCTTGCTTTCACTTTAATTACTTTTATTGTTTCTGTTTTTACCATGTAAAGTGCATTTGATTAGCTTTTAGAGAGCTATACAAATCAAATGTATTATTATTATTATTGTTGTTTGGAATTGCAAATGCATGCTTGAAGCCTTCGGGCAGTTGTCACTAGAAAATAATGATTAGTCATAGCCAAGGTGGTAATGAGCTGCTGGCATCACTGGGGAGATCCACAATTGAATGCCTATTTATTTAGAGATGCAAACTGTGCACGTCACATGAGCTTCTCTTCCCCCATGAAATATTCAGTAATATTGCTTGCTTGACACTTCTTGAAAAAAAAAAAAGCTCAAGTCATCAATGTGTACTGCTTTACTCAGTTATTCTTGTTGCTTTTTATTTAATGTACTTTATACATACATGTTCATTGAATTTTTTTATTGCAACAATCACATTTCTGCACTCAAACCAGATATGTAATTTACCTACAATACAATCTGTGAGGAAAAAAAAAATAAAACATGTAAATTAATAAAGGAAATATAAATATTGTGAAATGTGGGACACTAAAGCAGAAGAACCTTAGATTGTGGGGTTTTGTTCTCTCAGGTTTTAATTAATAACAGGAAGTGGATTCACCACACGCCTATATTGATGCTAGCTAATGTAATTATGTGACCGTAAGTCTATACGTGCAGTTCCTGTGGAAACAGGTGTTAGTTGATGACGCGAGTGCAACAAGTGAAGAAGTTTAGCGCAGAGAGGGATGCTAACACCTTGGCGACTACCGTTGGTCAGGTGCACAGCCCCGGAGGCTCCATCCTCAACCGCATCACAGCTGATTGGCAACCAGCTCGTTTACTTTAAGGTAAAAGCCAGGTGTTTGTGAGGGCATGACATTGGGATTAAGACTGCGCAGAATAACCTTTACATTGCCGAGGACGATGCTGCATATTAATGGACATGTTGGTGCCATACCTCTCGAAGGGAAAGGGCCAAGAAAGTGCAGCTGACCTTTGGGAGAAACGTTCGCAACGTCTCAAGCAGATGGATGCGATCCTGAAACGGTTCAACAGGGGACCCTCGCCCCCCGCCCGTCTCTTTTTATGGTGACTACGCCTTTATAGCCTGCATCTGGCTATGTGTTGTTCCTGCGAATCATTTTGTAAACCGCTCACACGCGCTTCCGTCCGCTTAGTATGACTTGTCCGTATGCTGTCGCTGTCCATGGTGTTGATCTAAAGGAACAAGCTGGTGTTGATTTGAGTGGTGTGTTGTTGCTCGCTTGTATTCAGTAGATGTGGTTGAGGTGTCAATTCCCTTTGATTGTCTAATAAAACCCAAAGTCTATTTGCAAAATGTGATGTGCGGAGCCCCTTGGATTGCTCTTCTTTTCCTTCTTCTTTAAAGTTGCGAGGCAGTTGACGTCCTAACGTTGCAACACTTCATTTCCTTAATTAGTTAGTTCTGTTCTGAAGTTGACACAATGTGTTTGGTGCAGTGATGCCAGCTGCCATTGACACGTGTGCTGAAACAATTAGTTTGTTCCATTCGTCAATTGACGGAGAATATATTTCCAAAATATTTATACACCATGTCAATCATTAACTAGCAAAACTGCCTTCTTTTTGAAATGTGAGGATTTCCTGCCTTTCTCTGATTTGTGTATTGTCAAATGTGTCCCGTCAAGATGTTTGACATTGTGATGATTATTTTTGAATAGTCTCTCAAAATGTATATGTTACACTAGTCAGTTCATTAAATGAATCTATACATAATTAGTAGCAGCTCTACCTCCCACATGGATGCATTCAGAGCCGCTGTTCTTGGTCTGTTGGGTAGAAAGACCTGCAATATATTTGGTGTCCAGTCCGACCTGCGGGAGGTGACACAGCTCTGCTATGTTTACAGACTAATTGTTCAATTCAAAAGAAGACAGGGATGTTCCAGTGAGAACAAAACCAATTAATGCATTGCATCAGAGAGATCTTGACAGCATACGCTATATTTAAAATTGAATAAGCTCGCTGCTTTATTATAGCAATTATGTGTATCAAGGATGGCCTGCGGATAGCTAGGAAACATTAATAATGATAATAAAAAGTGAGTTATCCTCCATTTTCTGTTATGTTGCAGTGAAGCCCTGTCCGAGAATAGATCGTTCAGGCAAACATATCTATATATATAACTCTGTTTTTAATGCATTATAAGCATGTTATCGACATCAAAGCCTACAACTTCCTGCTCTTAAAATAAGCCTTTTTTTTTTTTTTTTTAAAGCGCCAAACTCGTTCGTTGGAGCAAACAGATGGTAGGTTCACACAGTTATTCACTTTGAAGCCACATCTTTGCAGTGGGCCTCTCCCTGCATAGCCGGGGAGCTCTGGGTAAAACTATCTTCCAACTAGAACATTCTGACATGATTTCACATCGTCCCCCTCTCTTGCTCTCTCTGGCTGCTGCTGTCCTCACCGCAAGCAGTTTAGAATGTGAATGTGTTTTGTGTTTGTTTTGCTGAGGGAGAAAATGCATGCACTCCAGAGTATGATCTGAAGGAAAGAAGACTGAGACGGGCACAGCCCTGATCTATAATTGGAATCTGTTCTTGGATGTGGAGAGTTTTTAAACGCCTATCCTCCAAAACGCTTTCTCTTCCTAATGGGAAAGGAGCACATGGACACATCTTTTTAGATTTCGGCTTCTGTCTGGGACTCTCAATAGAAGACGGCACTGTTGTTCAAAAATATCGATGCTGCAATGCAGAATTTCTCCTCTGCACTGCCACAGGAGAAAGGTCTTATTTCGATGGCTGCAGATATGCATCTTCAATAACCCACCCTCACGTGCACTATTCTGTGTACAGAAAGGGTCTGTGAGATATTTACATGGCGAAAACATATGGCCCAGGCCCACACATCATTAATGCTTACGCTTCCTTGTTTTTGTGCTTGAGTCCCGAGTCCTGTGTTGCCATTGATTGGCCCATTATTGAAGACACCAACACAGAGCAGCCTGTGGTGCTAATGGCATGCTCTCTCATTCATGCGGACACTGAGCAATGGTGAACCATTACAGCATGCGGCTCCTCAGCATAGGCTGTCACTGCAGCCACTGATCCGGCATCCATCCTCACCAGTAGACCCGTAATTGTAGTCGAGGGAAAATGATGGAGCTTGTTAACATTTTTGGGAGGAAGGCTCGTGTCAGGTGTAATACGTTTTGAAAAACAGTAGTAGTTGTGATGAATATCACGGGTATGATCACCATTGCAAATGAATCGGGGTGGATGAATATGTCTGTTTGAATGCCCCTTTGTAATGCACATCATTGTCCCGGCTAAAACCAAGGCTGACATTTATCACCTTGAAGAGGATAAAAAGTTGGGTTCTCCAAGGTCCTCCTTACTCTGTAATCAGTTTGGATTTCCTGAGATCCCCGGGCTTTAACCGACTTCACTCGACAAGGCTGCAGAAGGGAGAAGGAAGCAACATTTGAGGAGTAAAAAAGTACATAGTGAACAAGAAAGGAGGAGTCTAGTAAAGGATTTTATCATTATTAGGAATAAAAAGTTAAAGGAAACAAGAGAAGATAAGGAAAGCAGCTGTTTGCTTCTTTGGATGCAATTGTATTTATTTGAATTCCTCCACTTGAATCAAACGTAAAGTGAAAAGTTAAATTTCATAATTCACATCCCAGAGACATGTAGTAGATGTACCATCACATTTTCCTCCCATCGCATCACTTTGTCATTGATGGTTCTAAAGTCTCAAATCACTTTAAAAAATGTGTTTCGCTTATTGCTACTTGACTCGGACGTTTGACCTTCACTGTGCAGAGTGATGCACGTGCAGAGTTTGACACTAGAAGGCTGGTTTTTTTTAAAGTATTTACGACATATAAGTACGAGCTTTGTGACATCATAACAGTTTTAGAGGCTAATGTATTCAAGAAGGAAACTTACACGCTTAAGTGTGAAGCGGAAAGCTGAAATATGCACTGCACATATACACAAGCCTTTTAAGTGGAGCAGGACACAGCTTGTGTCCTCTGCAATGCAACGTGGTTTTGCTTATCGGCCATCATATGAAGAGGTGATCTATCTACGATGGCCCTTCAATTTTGTTCAGCCTTTTTTCTCAATTTTGGCACAATTTGTTATACAATATGTGATTGATTAATTATCAAAATGCTTTGCTCTTTGTCGATTATGTTTTCATTGATCAACTCATTGATTAATTAACTAATTGTTTCCACTCCTAATATAGATGTACTTAAAACTGTATCTATATCAAAATAAAAAAAACATGTATCTCTATCTATCTATCTATCTATCTATCTATCTATCTATCTATCTATCTATCTATCTAGAGAAGTTCTAAACACATTTGTTTAAGTTGTGTGGGAGGCACAGTGACCCGGTAATAAATGTGAGTCGCACAGACAGAACACTGATCGACCCGCATCACAGATGAATAGCGAGAGAGAAGCACTTCCTTGTCCGTGTACCCATTTACCACTGGACTGTGAAAACTCAGAGTGGCCGGTGACAGCGATGGAAAGGCTGTCAGAGGATAAAGGCACAAACCCTCTCTCGCAAGACTATTTATGGCTCAGTGCGTATAAATGTCAATAATTTATGCTGACACATGTAAACGTCCGCTGTCACATGAATAATTGTGTTGCTAAAATAGTCACGGAAAAAGCATACAGAGCAAAATGTAGGCAGGAGCGAACCCCGAATGCTTCCCCCCCCCCCCCCCCCCAATGTAAATCCTGCTGTCTTCTTATGATCGATGTAATGCTGGGATTCATGAAAAGATCAAACAGTTTCTGACTAACTGGTGGATTATTTAAATTGAATAATGACGCTGGTGAAAGCCAACATGGTGCATGCTGTGTGTCAATGATATATTGGTATGAAGATATTTAGATGACGTGAGAGATACCCGGCCCATCTTCCCTAAACTATATCTCCTCGGGGCTCTGCGTGTCTGGTTTTTCAATGGGCACACCAAGAAAAGCCTCGCAATCAATATTTCCTGCACTAATTGAAGTGCTTTTTATCTTGTTGGACTCGCAGTGTGTGTGTGTGTGTTTGTGTGTGTGTGTGTGTGTTTGTGGGGTACTTATATATTCATCCGCATAGCTGTCCACTTCTCTTTGTCTGGCCTGTCCTGCCTTTTAACTCTGTCAGCCTGTGGAAGCGCCTGCCTCTTTTATCAATATTTATGCCAGACCGCTATTTGGACCCAGGTCACGAGGTTCTGCATTACTTACACTCAACTGACTGTGAATGCAACTCATGGATCACATCACAGTTGTATGCTATAATCCTCCGTTAGGTAAACATTCTTTTTTTGTGGTCAACCAAAATTAAGTCATTGAATATTTTTAAGTAATCATTTGTTTCTTTCTCCCTTTGATTTCTCCTGAGAGAAATGTTAGTATTGTGCAGACTTAACCATGTCTGAAGTTGGTAAATGTATCCCAGATGACTCAGGCACTTTGGTTTTCTCAGTCAGAGGCACAATACGTCGCAGTGTCTCAAAGCAAAATTCAAAAAATCAATACGGGGAGACGCTGCAAATGGATATCGCGGTTTGACAGTCTAATTCCCTCTATCGTGAAAAAAAGCAGGCCTGAGTCTTACCAATTCATCTAACTTACGAGGCCTTGCGAGATTTGGAGAATTTCTGCAGTGAAGAAAATGACGAGGACATGTTTGAGAACAGTCTTATTTTATTTTAATGTCATTATCTGCTGATGTCTCCACTCCACTAAATGACAAAACAAATAAGGGCATCAAGATTTAAAACTTCATCAAGCCTCTTTCCCTGCGCTTTGGTAAGACATATAGCATGGCGGTGAGTGCACTATGAATTCAAATAAGTCTCCAGTATGTGAGGGGAGTTTCACACAGACGTCTCTGTAGATGTTCAGTCCAACAATCACAACTTTCTCTGCTAAATCTTCAAAACCTTCAAGGCAATTGCATAGCAAATATCAAGTTTGCCAACCGGGAAATTTCGTCTGAGGCTACGCTTATGTGTGGTAATCTTCCAGACTTTCAAGTGCAATCACTCTCCACTGGAAAGTCCGGCACTTCATTTGACACGGGGTGTTACTCTGGACCAGCGGCTAATTATGTTGGCCCAATGATTAACATTTAAAAGAAACACTATCTTTCCCAGTGAGGGCAATGGTTACATCACAATAGAGCACAAGGGAGTGCCTGTGTTTCTTTTTCTTTGTGATGAATAACTCTGTTTGTTTGACTGCATGTTTGTGTGTGTGTTTATATCTGTTTTGAAACCCACTTACATGCACGTAATGTTATATTACCTGAAGCAACGCTAGCCTTGGTCCATCTCCAAGAACACGGCTCGAAATACATACTTTATCTAAAAAGGCTTATCTTTACCACTGTAGCATTTTTATTTTTTACAGTATGTGTTTGGCTCTTGAAAACAGAGCAAAATAGACAAATTATGTATATTTCCTCTCAGAGCAGCCATGTAAAGTAAGTGCTTTCTGAAGAAAGGCTATGCTACAAAGGTGGAGAGGTAAAGGATGTCCTCTTGGTTCACAATGTTTGTTTTTTTGTTGAAAATTTTGCTTTGTTTGTTTAGAAATGGGGAATGGGGAGAATGTATGACATGCAAGGTTATATCCATCTTTCGGATATCATGACAGTTGTCATAATGTGTTCAAATGTATTCTTGAATCAATTAGAAACAAGAAAGAAATGTTTATACAGTACAAAAAAAACATATATATATATATATATATATATATATATATATATATATATATATATATATATATATATATATATATATCTTCTTTTTTTTATTATGACCTGTTTGCTAACTTGCTAATACTAATAAACAAAATTATTATGACCTGTTTGCTAACTTGCTAATACTAATAAACAAAATTGTCTAGATATAGATAGTCTGAAGCCAGACATTAGCAGGGCCAGTTTATTATTTGTTCTCAATAATTCATCATAAATTGGTCACGGGTTGGTTAAGAACCCGTTCACCATTATGTATAGGGAACTGAAGCTAATAAACCCTCTCAATGTATTTGTTTTGTGATCTCATGCTGGTTTCCCCAGTTAATTTTCTTTCCACTATATTTAAAGGTTGCAATGATGATGGATACACACAAGCAGAGCACACTGGATCTATCTTTGTGGATCAGACTGGAGCTAATAAGTATTGTCAAGATAAAGAACATTGCGACAATACCATAATGACCAGAGTCCACCGAATAAATAACTGTACAAATTGCAAAACTGGCAATTATGCTGTGCTATAAAAACACCAAAGTGTTTTGGCAAAAGATCAGCATCACGTTTTAGGCAGGCTCCTATGGCGTTATGGAGACTGGACAAGACAGCGTACAATTACAAGCACAAATTACAGGTCTCAACATAGTTTTATGTGTCGCTACTGTGCTGAAGCCATTGTTCCAAGAGGTCCATTGTTTTCCAGAGTTGTAATGGCATTCACAGTTTAAAGACAGGACTGACGAAATGCAAATTCACATTGTCTTTGTTTCCACATTGTGTTGCAAGTATAGAATTCAGTCTTCAGTGCTGTGCTTTTACCACGTATCACTTTTGGATCCTAAATAAAAAACTAATCTCCATTGTATGTGTTTATTTCTTTGAAGCCAACAGGTTTAAACATAGATAAGGTACAGTAAGGTTCCACGGATTGAACGACAAAGTATCTAAATATTCTATAAATACTCAGCTTTGGAGAAGCCCCCCCCCCCCCCCACCCCCCTGAAAAAAAAAATCAAGAACTGGCTGCATTAGTTTCAAGGCAGCTCAGTGATGCATGAAATAATGTCCTGTGGCATGTTGCTAAGACCCATCCCCGACGGGAACAGGCACTGAAATAGCCACAGAGATCCAGCGTTCAGGCCTTCATCAGCTCTAAGACTGGGCCAACCAGTCGCGACTAACATCTCTGTGTTCCTTGATCTCATCCCATCATACAATGTCTCTTTCATGTCTGTTATGTAACACATCTGTACAACGCTTCTCCTTTTACAGCAGCTCCTCTCAGTCAAACACTCAACCCCGTTGCATTTCTTCTGCTACTTTGAACCCACATGCTTTCTGTTTTTAATTGCCGATGTTTGAACAGGTTAGGAGGTTGCAGTGAGTAATAGGTTCTGGGCTGTTAAGTAGACCAGACTGTCATGAGGTGACAGGTTGTGTTTGAAGCAGGTACAAATATTCATATTGTACATGGTACAACAATGCCCGCTCTCAATTGTTACATTCTGCCCTTTGATGTACCGCAATTTATTTACTGCTGGAAGTGGTCTGCCATGTAATAAATGCCCTTACTGTGAAATCTGTGCCCACCAGTTTCATACCAAGGATGACAGAAAGCTCCAATTTTCACTGCACTGCCTGTTCAGGGTGAGACAAAGAATGGCTCATATGTTACTGTGTGAACCTCCAGTACTTTATTCAGTGGCCTATGCTCAGGTTCTTATAATATTTTAGACAGTTTATGTCACTATAATTGAAAGGAACTTATTCAAGCAGACAAGGAAGCCTAACCACATACACTAAGCTCCCATCTAGTGTAGCCCCCCAATCATTTATGGCAGGTGTGACTTTCTTTCTATTGATCTTCTTTTTTTTTAATGTCTTTTGGGATAACTGTGATGGATGTAGTCTAATTAAATAATACTCAAACATCTCACTGCGACATATGTTCTCAACCCAAAGTCAAATGTATAATATAATCCTACTTAGTTTATTTATGCAGGGGGACAATCTGACTTATTTGGTTTGCTGGACCTCAGTGGGAAAGACCAAGTAATTCCACCAAAAACCACCAGTGAAATATCAGTCGCTCTGCTTTGTGTTTTATGAGCTGCTGTGTTCTTTGATATATGTTTAACAGTTCACATCACAGATTAGATCGGTTGAGGACAACCTGGGGCACACAAATGAATAGTTGAACACAAGCAATAAGTGTGCGAGAAATATTGAAGTGCCCCCTCATCCGCAAGTAAAATTCTGGATATCTAAGACTTGTCCATTGAGATCCCTGTTGAGATCTCTCAGATAGGGAGGATGAGCCGAAGGCAGCAATTCAATTGTAAACGTAGCTTACCCTGAGAGGAACTAGGCTGAGTACACAGTTTGAACTCTACACCAATTGACATGTTAGAGACAAGTACGTTTAAACACATTTAAACCCGACTGACAGCGTTTCCAAAAATGTTTGTCTGTGCTTCACTTCATCACCACAGGCGTGTGCATGCTGGCTACTGGATGGGGGTCACTGTTTGAGTTTTTCTCTTCAAGCTAGTGAGATCAGTGAGACGCACAAGTGAGGGGTCTGTCTGCTCAAAGACAAACAGGCTCCTACATATTCAACACCGCCTTGAAGAACACTGTGTTAATGCCAGGTGTTCCCTACGGTGCATCAAAGTCAGGAGCATCTGGCACATTTCAGGGAAGAGGGCCAACATTTGTCTTAGCAGGCAGTGTGGCACAATGGCACAAATTAAAGGGGCAACATCTGCATTTTAACCTCAGGTATAAGAGGTAGAGAAAATAGCACTTGTTCTTTGGTACCAGTTTGCAATATGGATCCTGAGAAACAGGAAGTGAAAACAAGACCTACTTTGCAACAAGAGCAAAACATGTGTCATGTATTTTACAGGAAACGTGATTATGGTGTTGCCATTGTTTAATGTTACGTTATATTTGCTCTGACATGTATCCACTAGAGAAGACTGCATTTCTACATCCATGTAGGGTTAAAACAGCATGAAGGAAACTTCAGGGTGATCTTCAGGGTGTTAAATGTCTCGAATGACAGCACTACAACTAACATGTAAATTACATTATTAGTTCACCTAATACTTTTTATTCTTGTCTAATTAAGCAATAGATTAATTGTATTGTACAAATATACATAACAAATTGCAACAAACCAAAACTCAAAAGTATACACGTATGATTGAGTTACTGTCATACAGCGAGAAGTACAGAATATTTGCGATTTTTGTCCAATAATAGCTGCAGCAATTTATTTTATGACAACTAATCAACTCATTGTTTACATTGCATCCAAACCATATACAATAGATTACAATGAGAGATTTTGAAGATGTGGAATAACGCAAGGAGGCAGACTCAAGCATAAAATGAGGGCGGTTAAATTGCCAAATCTATGCAAATCTATATTTTTAGGCCTTTGTCCGCCCTCATTAATAGGTTAGTAGGTTGTGTGATAATGACATCTTGTGAAGGATGAGGTTTGCTATGAAAACACACAGAAAATCCTTCCAGAGCTCAATTGGCTGTCTTCAGCAGACAACGCTCCCCGATTAATCAATTGATAAGGACATGGCGAAATGACAGTGACATGATGAAATTGCGCAAGGTTTTTTATCAAAAAGGGGTTTTGAAAGAATCTTTTTTTTTTTTTGTCTTGATTACAGCCACAGTCAACAATCCCCGGCTTGGAGAAGAAACAAAGCGATTCTTAATTTCCAGCAGTTACAAATGCCAGAACCCAAGGCGCATGGAGGAGGCAGATAAAGTTGTTATTGGCAAATGTCCTTGGTGCAAGCAGAGTGAGCGCTCAGTAATCCTACTGTGTTATTAGTCTCCCAGGACCCTGGGACTCTGCGTTGCTATCACAGGCTGGCCCCATGCAGATAACACCAGCTCCATTCACTCTCACATCTACTCATAGCTAAATTGACTGCAATTATCAGGACTGGGGAGCTTATTATTACCCTCTTTTATTTACACACAGAGTCCCGCATGAGCCTTAACGTTTTTAATGGTGGGAGTCGTTGGACATTTTCTAACATGTCCTAATTCTCCATTAAATCCTCCGGAAGAACATCATTGATTTCATCTGCTTCCCCCTAAGCCTTAATTGACCATGGAGCAATCAGGTATATTGTATTGCTTGCATTTTCACATGCTTGTTGACCAATCAAAAAAGTTACTTGGGTGAACCTTAAGTTAATTCACATATCGCTCCGTGTTAAAAATGCAAAACTATTCCATTTCATAGATGGTATTTTATCAAAAATGAATGTCAATTTGAGTTTGTAGTCACAACAACTGTATGCTTTATGTTTACATTTGCCTGTCATATTGGCAGCATCTGCATCTACTTCTGTTTATTCAGTGGTTAGAGTTCACTACTGCTTTCAAAACAAACAAGTAAGGGCCAGTGGCTTTAGTGTCAGCTGCCATGCGTTCAAGACAACGGTGTGAAAAAGAGAAAAAGGCTACAGTGTGCGCCGGAAAGAGGCAAGCTGCCGAGTGGCAGGAGGAACCAGGAGAGATCATGACCCTCTCTATCAAAGGGATGACCTTTGGACGTTTGCTTCAGGTGAGGCCTTTAAACCGGATTTTGCTTGAAATATGAAAATATTAAGTGGCCTGTGAGTGAGCTAGTTTCAGGCAGGAATGAATATATAATGAATTTTCTTTTTCTTCACTTTCTTTGATACCAAGAGTTAAGAAGGGAGGTGAAAGAGAGAGGGGACGACATGCTGCAAAGGGCCACGGGTCAGATATGAACCCTGGCCCCTGCAGTAAGGACTATGCTAACGGGAAACCCCAATAAGTATTATTTCTGACACGCCATATGTCAATGCATTCTCATATTTATTCTGAGTTTCCAGAGGCTTTTCTTCCAAGTCATCCATGCGTGGCAGCTGAAAGGCAAAATAAAAATCAAACTCATCCATATGGACAAGCTGACATACCATTGGACCTAAAGCAAAGTACCCTGGAAAAAATAATTATTCAATAAATAGTAAAGGGGCATATTCACATAGCATACTCAAGTAAGACATTCAATATAATAAAATTGATGATTAAAAAAAAAAACCTGCTTCAAAAATCCACTTGGATTATCACTCTCTGACTTGCAATAAATGCAATTAGTCATCTTATATCAAAGAAAAACAGCCATATATTATGTATGAGCTTTATCATGAATTAGTCACTGTCCCTGTCTAGAATGCAAGTGCACAAGAAAGCAGAATAATCATCAGTAATGTTGAAACCGCTCCGGAGTGGCATCCTGCTTTATAGGAGCAGGCTGACTGTGGGGTGCAGTCGATCTGAAACCCTCCCTGCTGAAAAAAAGTGAATCATTTCACTGAATTCTGGCCAAAAAACGGTCAAAACACTGACATTTTATTTGCATAAAAGGGTTATCTCAGTAATGGGATATTCATCAAAGACATCGGTGAATTGGGATGGATTTTAATGAAACAGCATGCATTCATACATTATTGAACATGGACCTTCCTGAAACGGTGTGCCTCAAGTTTGCCGTGGGCTGTGTTATTCCAACTGACCTTTTTGAAAATGTAATCTCTGATTACTTTGAATGGAAAAATATTTAAATAAGTGTATGGACCCAATGCGCAACTCCCCAACTTTACATGCGGTGTATGGAGTAGTGAAAGATCATGTTTCATTTTCCATGTTGTTGTTTTTGGCCAAATGTGCAATTTGAAAACAAGTCTTATAGACATATCTTCTACTGACCTTTTGAGAGGGGGTGTGTGTTGCCCACTCATTAAAGCATCGGCCTCAGTGTGTGTCTTTGTGTGGGATCTGTTTCATATTTTACAAAGAGAAATAAAGAACAAAGATGAACTTCATTGATATAATTTAAATACAAGATATTAATTCAATGTACAAGCCCATTGATTTGTCTCATAGGCTTTCCAATATCAAAACTGTGCAAGAAATGAAGGATTCACAAAATGTTGAGTTACAATGAATAATTCAAGCGGGTATCTTGAAAACTTTCAATCTTGCTGATACAACATGTGAAAAGACTTGCAGTAACTGTTGAAATATTCATGCAATTAAACACAACACACGGGGTACAGGGTTGAGAGGAGGTTAAGCCTCGTATGCATCACTCACTCACAACAGAAGCTAAGCAGGACATATGTACATTGTGTATTTTTAATACCACTAAATGCTCAGTCATTGCCATTGGCATACAGGAGCTGGTAATTGCCCACTATGAGCATAAATAAGACCAGTCTGCTATCCAAGAGATCCTCCCCATAGGTGTAATTAGAGGTGCAGCTGCCCAAGCATCCCCTATAGAGAACCTCCAACGGGTAGCGTTTCCTCCCTGTGGATGGCTGAAGAAAGATAATTGGTGTAATGTTCATGCCCGGTGTTGTGAGCTAATTAAAGCTAGGGGCATTGGTTATCAGATCTCACAAACTTCATTGCAGATGTCCGCTGTTCTCCAAAGTGGTCTAAATTGACTTAATAGTAGGAGTCCTTCTGATTGGCTGTCTCTTTGGGATTTAACTCTTGGTCAAGAGGTTTTGGCGATTGCAACACATGGGAATTGGCAGCCACCCCAAGCTAGCTTCAAAACTTTTTGGCAGAAAGTTTTATCAAATTTCTGCATTTCTACACAGCTTTTCTAATGCGATACTTCCAAATGTGTGTAAAAATATGTGAATGGAAACACAACTATTTTGATTGTCGATTAGAAATCATAGAAGTTAGATTGTTATAATATTGTCGTCACGGCGGTTCACCCATTAGTGTCCATTCATCACATGAGGATGTTTTTCTGTCAATGCTCTTCAGTTGTTTTCAGGAGCTGATATTCATGTGTTTCATAGAGAGTTTATGTTTCTGATGTTTGATTCAAGCCCGTTAATGTGTTTGATTGCCCCATTAAGAAATGATCCACCTTCCATTAACAGATATGACACAAAAAAAAACAACAAGAGGGTGGATGTCCAGTTTAACCTTCACGGTAAATGTAGGAGACCATTCAGGGAAACAAAGTGCTGGGCTGCAATTGCGTGAGAGTGATTATAGCTTTCATTTTAATGTTTTTCACAGTGAATGAAAATCAGAGGAGCCATGATTGGACTCTTGTCATCAGCGGGATAATTGTCCACGAGTTTGTGATCTCTCTGACTGAATTGATTCTGGGAATGAAAATCGCTGCAGCTCCCGCATGCAGTGGCATTACCCCACTGAACCACATAAGCATCGATTCGGAGTTTGAGCTGCACCACCCAGAAAGACATTTCCAGGGATCATTTGACATGGAGTTTCTTCCAAACGCATACAGTGGTTGTATGTTGTGTGGTTGTATGTTATGTGTGAATAAAGTAGTAGGGACGGTAAAAACACAAATATGAGTGACTTTGCATTGTATTTGCTATAATTTAACACATGTATCTCCACTATAACTCTGCCTTAGAGGAAACAATGGAATACATGGCATTTGTGTCGAAACATACAAATATATCATATATATTTTTCCTGTTTTCAGTTTTAAGGAGAGGTAAGCTCCCCTCCTCTCCTCATTATTGAGGTGATGGTAAAGGGTCAGGGGGACATAGATGTAGGTCTGAGTGATATCGGATGGGGGTCAGCTCCAGCAGCCCAGGCTGATAGCAGGGCTGATGAGGACGGCAGACTGAGCACCGCAGCAATCTGGCCTCCTTCAGACTGGCTTCACGGACATCAGCAATGAGATCTCCATTATTCTGTTAAACTGTGTCTGAGAACGCAACCTCACTATTATGTCAATGTCAGGGTCTTAATGCTGATTCATACAGCCGCTCAAATCCCAGATTAACCTCCAAGCTGGAAGACCTCTTTCAGCAGTAAACTGCATGGGCAACTTTATGTCCCGAAGAAGAGCCAATATGATTTTGTTTTGATAGAGACAGACAGAGAGGCAAACGTAATTCAGGAAACCTGTATCGACATAAGCGCACAGACCGGTAGTTACAGAAAGGTAACTACCGGTCATTCTTGGGTCATTCTATAAAAAATATATTCTATATAGAATAAGACATATAGATATGTAAATTGGGAAATAATTCAGCAGTCAAATTCTTGTTTAATATGTTCAATGCCAACTAGTTTCCTACACTATCCAATGTCAAAGACAAAATCCAGAACCAAATGTGCCGTTCTTTCTCAAAGACAAAAGAGGGAAATCTGACTCAGTATTGTAGAAGTGAGCTTTCTGTGCTGCAGTGCACCCCCACCCCTCTCTGGCCTGGCTGGTTGGGCACTAAGAGCCGCAGTGTTCCTGTAAGAATGAGTATTAAGCCATAGCAGGGTGGAGGACTGGCAGTGTGTGTGTGTGTGTGTGTGTGTGTGCCGGGGGGATGTTCAGCTTTAAGTCCTTGTGTGCCGCCCAGTGGTATCAGGCTCCCTTTGCAAAAATAAACCAAGCAAAAGTGGTCAATTATATTTTTAGGAATTAGCAGGTACAATGTCTTTATATGGGGAATTTATTCATCAGCACGGTTTCATGTTCCCACATTTGAATCAGAAAATGCTTTACAAGTCAGATTTCATCTAAGTTGAAAATAGGCGCCTGTGATACATTTTTGGATTATTAATATCACAGTTTCCCTCCATCTGGTTATTATACGTTATCAACATGCCAAGACAGACGTGCGGAGAGTTGTGGTGTAGATTTTGGCAAAGGGTTTGGTTCGTAGATGTATTTTAGAAGCATGTCAATGATGCTGGAAATTGCATCATATTCTTTGCGTGTGTGTGTGTGTGTGTGTGTGTGTGTGTGTGTGTGGAAATGGTGGTGAAAGAGGTGCAAAATAATAACCAAAAACACGAAGACGGCTGATGAAAGATCCTCACCTCGACGTGGACTGGAGGAGCCGGGGAGCCTGGGAGTTCAGTGTCACGGCGTCGTTCACTAACACTTGAAGCCCATGATCTCCTATAGCTGTCCTGAATAGATAGTTTGGGTTTAGGGTCACTTGACGATGGTGACTGATCTAATTATTTCTCTAAGTTCATCAACTAGCTAGTTGTCTGATAAGCATCAAAATATCATCATTAAAATATGTGCAACACTGTTTAAATGGCACTAAAACATATATGGAATCATTTTGGAAATAAACTAATATTTCTATTGCGTGGAAAACACAGATAAAACAAAAAAACTAATTTAATAAGTAAATCTGTTTTTTCTTCCATGATCATCCCTGTATTTTATAAATCAGGCTCTATTTTTCACTTAATAATACTAATATGTCTAATACTAATTATAACATTATGTATTTAAAATACATTTTAAGTAACATATTTTAAAAGCAAGGAAATAAAACACACAAAAAAATAAAGTTTTAAACTTTAAAAAATTAAACCCTGATAAAACACTACAATAGTAATTTAAAAGAGTTTACTGATTCTGCAAACCTTTTCTTCTCAGGCAGGTCGTTCCCAAGCCGAGGGCTCCTGGTGGCAACAGCACGGTCACCTCTAGTTTTTAGCCTCGACTTTGGAACAGCCAGAAGAGCCATCCGAGGATTTAAGGCTGCGAGCTGGCTCATAAGAATCAACGTTGCTATATGTTTTGGGGCCAGAGCCAGACGTGCTTTGAAAGTCAACAGTAACATCTTGAAATAAATTCTAAAACAAACAGGGAGCCAATGGAGAGAATAAAGAATTGAACAAAGAAGTGATGTTGTCTGTAAAAACAGTAAGAAGTGGAGCTGCTGCGTTCTGAACTAGTTGGAGATGAAAGAGTAACGTTGGTTGATGCCAGAGAGGAGGGAGTTACAGTCTTAAAGTCTTAAAAAGATAAATGCACAAATTTTCCTTTCCAGGTCAGAGAAGTGGTTTTGATTTTGGAGACGAATCGAATTTGAAGGAAACAGGACGGACGACTTTTGGGATTTGTGCGTTGAAGCTAAAATCTGAATAAAAAAGTACTCCCATGTTTCTGACAGTTGACTTGATGTCAACAGAGGCCCAATGACACTTTCAATGTGACCTACAGGCTGTGGGGGACCAAACAATATGATTTCTGATTTTGAGTTATTGAGTTGAAGAAAATGAACAACACGTTTTACGTAATGGGATTATACGAATATAAAATTGAACCTAAAATTGAACCTTGCAGTACACCACAGCTAATGTAAGATGTAGAGATGAGTAATTACCTAATGTGGCCAAGTAGCTTCTGTCTGAAAGGTAAGAATAAAACCAACTAAGTGCAGCATCTTTGATGGCAACCTGGTAGTAAGACGGTTGATTAAAATGGCATGGTCTACTAAGTCAAAGGCTGCACTAAAATAATGAATATTGAGCTCTCCCCCTTGTCCGCTGCTAAAAGAAGATCCTTGGATACCTTAAGGAGGGCAGTTTCTTTTATAAAGCTCTAAAACCTGACTTATTAAGACACATAAAAGCTAAACTGTGGGCTGAAACCACTTTCTCTAAAACCGTTGATAAAAACAAATGGCAGAGAACTTTTCAGCAAGTTAAGTAGCTTTTTCAAGTCACTCAAGGGAGCACATTTATAATTTTTCCAATAATGGAAAGTTAACCAGAGTCATGTGATTTATTGGAACTCACGATATAATTATTTTCGTCACATCCGCAGTCGTGGACGGCCGATCGTTGTGGTCGGATCTTGTTTTGGGACCTCTCCTTGGAGTGAAGGTGGCCCACGGCTGCCCCTGTGATCTTCACAGCATCCACCTCATGTACCATGCTTTGTGGTTGGGACTGCTTATTTAAAAACCCTCTTCATCATTTTGCTCTCAACGTGCATCAGATTGATGCGTTTAATTTGGCCTTGTAATATGTATCTTTTAATTGAAAATCTAAGATTGTATTCCCTCAACGTTGTCATGTCATGCCAACACTAAATACTGTCTGCTAATAGCTGGTGGAGTGATGATGATACAGTACATCCTTTGCATTGCATAGATACAGCTTTGCAGTGGTCTAGGCAGACCTGATGAAATGGAGCTAATGATAAAACATGTATTACTACCATAAGAGACTTGGGATTCGACTCTGATTTGATTTTGCAAAAAAAAAAGACTTACTGTCTTATGATTTGGATGATCTTCATGCAGATCTAGTTTGGCCGGGTGCAATGCTCTTCAATGCACACCGAGAGCTGTCAATCTTAAAACATTGACCCAAAACGTAATTAAAGCAGGTTCTTTGAACAAAATTAAACAGTCACTTTGGAGTTCCACAGCTTTGAATAGCTGTGATTGAACTGTTATCACGTTTAATTTATAATGGTTCAAGTGTCACACATCCACTAGCTGCTTTCTGGCATGCTCACACCAAAGAAGAACGACATTTCAATGGTTCAACCTTATTCTTTCACTGCAACACCTCCAATAAAAAATCACCTTGCATGTATTATATTAGTGTGAACATAATTGATAGCTTTGATTCATAATACCTTGCATTGTTATCATCTCAAATTAATATGAATGTTAGCAGCTGATAAGTAGCATTTGGCATTTTAGCATGCCAACGTTGGCCCAATACATTGAACTGCTATATTGCAAGGTTAAATTCAAAAGATTCATGAAGAATATCATGAGACATTAACACGGCAAACTATGGGCGGTTTACTTTTCAGTAAACAATATGCAGATGTTTCATGCTGGCTTATCTGTTATCTGCAGACCCTGTTGCAGTGTAAGCTCCATGTTGGTAGGATATGTGTTCATGGCCTACGGTTCTGATGTGGGAAATGCCCTACATTTAGCGCAGTGTTCCCATCTCCTCTCTCAAGAGGAAGCAACAGAGCAACCCTGTTGCTCTCCATCCTAACCCTTTACTGGAACCTAAAGTAGCAACTAATAATAATGGCAGCAACCTGAGCCAAGCACAGGGTACTGCTAACCGTATGCCATAGTTGCACATGGTAACATTGCGTCAGCGCCCCCCTTTATTTTAACATTAACTGAGTATCACAGTCCCTCAGAGTTTACCTCATTGATCTCATATCTATCACTGTGTCTCTGTAAGCTACTTTACTCCCCCATCTAAAGCAGCCCCTGGTCTCTGGATACAAAAGGCAGTTCTGACTTAATATTCATCCCTATAAATCCAGGATAAATTTAAACCAAGGCTGGCTACACTTTGGGAATATTCACCCTTACTTAGCTTGACTCAATTTCAGGTACTACTGAGGGATGTCATTTCTTTTAAATGAATTTCAGATGTATTATGACACACTGTTCCTCTGATAGGAGTTCAAGAACGTGGTGTAAGATTCTTGCCTGTTGGTCTATTACTGATGTCTATCTTCAAAGCTCAGATTGCAGAATCAAAGACAATGAAAGATGGTCTCCCCAGATAGCGCGGGACGTGACTAGAACTAATCTGCTTTGACAAAAAAGATTGGTAATATTTTCTGACATGTATGTTGGCACGCACTTTTTAACTACATTTCCAAGACTGATTAATGAGAGCTCAGTCATTCCCATTTGATTTATTGGGTTGACTTTCAGTTTCTACATGAAGGGACAACCACGTAGCTTTTATAAACAGATGTGCAGCAGAAGAAAATGATTTTCTCTGCATTGCATGCACTGCATAAGGCGTCTGAAATAGCAGCTATTCTATAAACAGAGTGGTAAATGTACCCGTAAGAAGCTAGCACAATTGGCACTGAGACCTGGCATATCAAAGGGCATGTACTGCAATGTCATGTGGGTCCTGGTCTTGGCATAAGTAAACCAGAATGGAACAAAGAAGCATCCACACAAAAAAAAAATCGAAATTGGCTGTGATTTTAATACAGTAGAGGAAACAGTAGATTGTGCCAAAACAGCTTCCTGAGCTAAGCGGCGAAAACAATTCAAGTGAGAACGAGTGGAGACAAAGATGTTTAGATGAAAAGTAGATGGATTTTTGGAAAAATGCAGGATTACATTCTTTTGTTTTGCAAAACAATAAATAATGTTATGCTAAAATCCCCAATTGTCATTTGTACTTGCTCAACCTACCAATACGTGTACATTTTTCTCATAGCAGCACAGTCTGATCAGTCTAATGGAATACTGCACACCTCTCCTCATGCAATAGTTTTCTACTTTGTTCTGCTTGTTGACTTTCTATACAGCTGAGCAGGTCACTTAGAGCAAAATATTCCCCCAGCTTCAGTTAATTCTGTTTCTGAACTATTGAATTGTTTTTTTTCTTCTCAGAAGAGCCATCTGTTCCATTAATGTGTGATTGGCAGTAAAAATGCTGATTCTGAAGTTTTGAGTTCAAGCCAGGAGGGTACATTGACCCATTAAACTGTGATTGCTGGTTCGCCATACTGGCGTTTTGAAACTGCTGTGTGGAAAGTTGAAAAGCAGCAGGACCAGCCATGTTTATTGTCTGTTTGACAGTGAGACTGACATTGTATGAACATTTTAATCACAACTCTGTGGACTGAGTAACACTCCAGCTGCTGGAGTCCTTGTGGTTTTGTAGGTATGGTACTTTGAACACTCAAACCATGCCTACAAACTGAACACTGTATTTGTTTCTCTCAAGAGAGCCAACTGTTCATGCAAGTTCCTCACACTTGATTGAAGGGACAAAGGATGGTTTTAGCAAATTCTAAATGTATCACTGAACCTCTTAAGAAATCATTCACAGCCATTTACTGAACTTTTTCATCTTGTTCATTGTTCTTTCGGGACTCTGTAGCGCAGGCGAATATTCACTGTAATTACTTATTGATGTGGCTACTATTGTTTTTACATTGGCCCTTTACCATAAGGGGATGGACGCTGAAAACGTAATACGACATACATAGAAATTCATGAGTTTTTATTTTATTGAACCGTTTCAGCTTTCAGGCTTTGCAAGTGAGAAAAAAAAAAGAAAACTGACAAATGTGCCAAAATCAGCAGATGGAATTTCCTGTGCACATTCAGTTGCTGCAGCATAACATCTTCCACTATGCAGGAAATTAAAATGTTTGATATGTTGAAATACAGTAAGGATTACACTGTTGAGGATTAGGCTTAACCAGCTAAGCATGCCTAATCACGACAATGCTAAACAGGATTGTAGCTCAGGTGAGGCTGTTTATTAACATCCATTTCAACCCTGAAAAATACAAAGAACCTCCAGCACTTCTGGTGTGTGTAAGCTTTACTTGATGTGCTGGCTAGATGACAACAATATAGGGTTCAGCAAAGTCCAGCAATTTATCACTTGCCACCTCACTATTGTGCCTTGTCACCAGCGAGATTGCTCGAAGACTGGATGGAGTTTGGTTGTTAGTTATTAAAAGGCACAGTACGCACCGAAAAGCCCTTATGTTCTCTTGTCTGACCTGTTTGTTTCATGCGTTTGTGGTGGTGGACATAATGATGATATAGGAGAACGGGTTGTGGTGCTTCTGCAGGCTGCTTGCTGATGCTAATCAGATGACTTGTGTTGATAGATATTCTAGAACAAGAAAATTATGTTTTAGCAGTTTGCATTAATTCTAAAATGTTGTTGCGTAACATACTGTGTAGAATGCATAATGGGCAATTACCTGCAGTGTGTTGTCAGCCTCATGACTGCATGGGCTCATACATCAAACACTGATACAAACAAACACTTATTGGATTATTTTAGATATAATGAACTGATCTTATCAATCATGTTGGCTCTATACATCGAAATTAAGCTTCTAGTTGTTATTTTAATGAAAAATAGCATGCAGCAACCCTGAGATTGAGTTATTTCGGTAATATTTTTGATGAATACTGAACTTCTCCTACTTGAACCAGTTATACAAATAATGATTATACTGTTTCCAAAAGTTGCTTGGAGTAAGTCAGTTAAATAGATGGGAGTGTTGGATGTTATGTCCCCCAAAATGTTAGATAGTGTTGATCCGTTAGCTTTTACGTAGATGCATTGGTGATAGAAGGGTGCATAATGCCTTGTGACAGCTATGAAATAAAATAAACCCAACCCTGCTGCGAGCAAGTATTTATCTATAAAGCCTTACATTTTGATGGCACAAACATTCAAAGTGATGACAAGCGTTCTCTTTTTTAAAATCTCGAACAAAATATAATTTCATGCTGGATTAACTACACATTGACCAGAAGTACGGAAGAGCAATCTTGAGGCACGATTGAAGCACCTTGGCTTGAAAATCCTCATCAATTTCCTATGTTTCAATAGATTACTAAGAAATAAGTAAGAGAAGGATGGGAGGAGGTGAGTCTGATCTTGATTTGTGACCTAAGGACCATCACATGCTTAATCTAGACACATTACTTCTAACATTGCAGTATATATTTCCTCACACATATATGATTGAATTCCACTATTTTACATTGTAATTGCTTTATTATCATGATAGTGGAAGATTTACAGGTCCCCGATGGGAAGACATCCCTGCATAAACTCCATCATCAGAGCACAGACAGCTACAACCAGGGCAAGAATAGAAACCTGCAATGAAAAGAAACCTGAAATCATTTGTTGTTTCGTTTGCCTTACATCTGCATACGATATTATGTGGAACTCTATATACTTGAGACCCGGATTTGTCAGGGTTTGAAAAATGTGAGAACTTGTAACTCTTGACTTAACTTTTGATTACCATGGGACTTGACTGCCTTAAGACTTGACTTAATTTACTTTTAGACTTTAATTTAAAACTTAAATGCTAAAAGTTGATGCGATTCGGTTGCCCAAAATAGTCAATACCCAGTGCCAGGCATGTAAGTGTGCTGTCATGAACAGGACATGAAAAATGTATTTTGTAATGGAGATGGGCATGTTCGCAATTAAAAATAAATAGTTGCATGTGCATCAGCTGGCATCAGCACTAAATTCAGATTTAAGAAATGAACCTATCGCTGCATGCTATCATGTGTTTGTCTCCTAAACTATGGGTTTTAACAGGATTAAATATGTTATATTCTCTGAGGGCCAACATTACTGTCTTAAAGAGGCTGTAGTGGGCTCACTATTGAGATACTGGCATCAAAAACTAGACAACCTAATGAGTCCATAATGGTTCCAACAATATAATGCTGGCTTGTTGGGTATGCGGCTGAATTATGCTCCGAAGTTGGAGCTGGTTTGGTGATTTTCAAAGGGGTTCATTGACCTTCACTTCAGTGAGGTTCTATGGGTACCCACAAGTCTCCCCTTTTCCGACATACCAACTGTATGCTAATCCCTTGCCATTTAGGTCAAAGACCATGCAGTTGTTTTTTTTCTAAAATGGTGCATTTGATTATATTTGCATACTGGGAATTGCCAGGTTCCCTGCTTTCAGATAATGTACGTGACATACAGTGTTGCTATTTCCCCCTAAAAATCCCCGATACCCCCTAAAGATGGCAACAACAGGTGTATGTGGCTCTCTACGGGTTAAGGGTGTTCAGAAATGAAGAACGACTCTGATATTCGGTATGCCATTGTAGGTGTTTTCCACAGTGATATCCTCTATGTATTGATAATGAATTCCTGTGTGCTTTGACTTCACATACTTCACATCCTGTGATTGTACAGAGTGTATGGCAGCTGCCATGCTGGGTGGCATTGTTTGGATCGTTCTGTCTATGTTGTGTCTAGAGAGCTCTGGCTCCCGGCCCAGAGATGCTCAGCACAACCTGAGTGCTGTTGGTTGGGGCTCCGTAGGGCTGACTGATTGAGAGCAGAGATTGTCTTTATACTCGACCACAGCATGTACAAGAGCTGATGCTTCAGCAACTTCAGGAGACGGACCAAATTACATCATTTTTTATGACTGAAGTTAACACCCAGTGCCGTGTTTCCATACCGAGGGATCCAATTTGATAAGAAAGATTTTTAAAGATGTAGAAAACCGACAGAATGGCTTTTTTGAAACGTAGCGTCTGTATTTTTACTGCTACTTTGAATTATTCATGTTTAAATTTGAGGTCATGCAAGCAGAAAGCAGTCTGTTTGTGAGTTAGTTAGAATGCTGCCTTCCTGATTCAGTTTCTATCTTTTACTGTTAGTGATTTTAACAAAATGAAAATATGAAGGATTAAAAAAGTAACTTGATAATTCTTCTTCTTTTTTGTTGTTGATGGTGCACCATACTGATTAAAAGTAATCTAAAAAACTTTTTTTTTTCCAACTTCTGCTTTCATTTTGACTATAAACAGCTTTACTGTAATATGTATTTGTGCAGCAAGCCATCTAGAACATATGTTCTATCACAAGTGTTTTGCTGCTGAGACATAACTCGCTCCAAACATGACAGGAAACAACAGATGTCAGCGTTTGTCATCAGAAACTCGCAGGGAACGCTTTCATAAAAGCAAAGCACCATTTTCTTTTTTAAAGATCTGTAGTTAATGTGAAAAGAACGAGCTGTCCTCTGCTACAGATGCTTGTGAGAGCCAATCAGGCTGATTGCAACGCTACAGTATGCTGTGATTCAAACAATCTCAAGTTCATAATTGCTTCACTTCGATATCATTACCATTTCTTTGTTGACATGTTCTGTTATGCTTCTCTTTATCCCCCTGCATCCGTGTTCACATAAAATCAGGTTGATAGCTGGAAAGCCACAGACATCATGCACAGTAACAGATCATGACCGTTGATGGCACCGCGAGAAGATGAAGAATATGGGCAATTAGCATACCTCTACCATCACAGTGAACAATTTCCATGATCACCAGCTGCTGCCTGCTAGCGTGTACACCTGTCTCGCTAAAAGTCACATGCATGGTGTAAGCCACAGTGGCAGTCCATGGCTCTGTGCCCTTTGATTACGCCAGTTATCCCCAGGTTTCTGCTGAGCTGACAGGCAGGACACACAGGCCAGATGGTTAGGGCCCCAACTCAGGACTTCAAGTTTACAAGGCCACATCCACAGCTACTCTACAGTGATAACACAATAGAAGATTCATTAGAAGCTGTCCATAAGGCATCACATTTTATGTCACAGACACTTGAACAACACCGTAAAATGTCCCCGCCTTAATATTATTCAAAACTGATCTACTTAGATAATCTTGTAAAACTATGAAGAGTTTTTTTTTTTTATTGATTATCCTTTTGTTACAGGCTCGAGTGCACCAAGATGGTATCAGATACATTTGTATAGATGATAGGATGAATATAGGAAGCTTTTATTAGTGTCAAGGTCAGCTATTATTCTGGTCTCCTGTCAATCTGCTATTGTAAACGTTAATAATTGGTTATAATGGGAATAAGATGGTCGCTTAATCTAATTTATTACTGTATTAAGTGGGGTTCATGACAGAGTTCAAGTAAAAAACAATTAATTCAAGAGCAGTTAAAGGTTGAGTCCTCTGTCGACTTTACATCATCATATCCTTTTAATATATATATATATATATATATATATATATATATTTATATATTCAATACTCATTTCCTCTCTCCGCCAAAACATCCCATTCAGCTAGTCCCTTGACACAATTGCCATTAATGTTTAAATATTTTAAACAAAGTTAATATCTTTAATTTGGTTTAATAACTCTTATTTTGCAGAAATAGAATTGAGGTTATTGATGGAGCTATAAGTTATTCATTGAATTTCAAGTGGGCATAATTTGGCCAACTTCACCTCACTATACACGCTTGAAAACAGAGTTTTCCTCTCAGATGTATTAATAATGGAAGAACCATACAGCCGCTCTCTTTTCTGACTCCAGAGACTTGAGACTGCTTTCTTTGAGAAATGAAGGAAACCATTGGCATAGACCAGCCCCAGGTCAAACTCATCAACACATCCTACATTGATGAAGGGGGATCTGAATGCTAATGACGATGTCCTTGACTTACTCACATCGAGTTAGGTTATCTGTCCTAATGTGATTTAAGGGCAGTTTGTTCCATCACTTGTCAATTAAAGGCAATAATGTTACCTCCTCTGCTGCTACATTCACCCCCATTCATTTTGTTTTCTGCTCACTAACTCTGTAGTCAGAGGTAAAATCTTGACTCGTGCAGAAAACCGTTCCCAGATGCTTCAACCACAAGATGTGATCTTCAAATTCAAACCACACGTGGTCGGAATAGCTTTATACAGCATGCGTGTTCAAACATAGAAAGCATAGAAGGTTTTTAGCCTTCCTGGCTGCAAAGCTCCATCTAAGACAACGCTAGTCCTCCAGTTGATCTGTTGTTGTGAAGTACCTTAAAAACTTTTAGTTGGACTGGCATTTAATTGTTCTCCTGACATTTTCTCTAATGCCAGAATGAGGTTGGCGTTTGTGATATTCTTTGACAACTATTGGGTGGCCATGATATTTGGCGCATCTATCCATATTGCTGAGATAATTAAACTGTAAGACTCTGGGGACCTCTCCACCCGGCCTTCAGCGCCATGGACAGGTCAAACTGTTATTTAACATAATATCTTGACAAATGCTGCATAGATTAAAAGGACATGTTGTTCAGTGACTCACAGAAAATAAGCTTGCTGACTTGAGTGATGCCCTGAAGTTTTCCTAGAATGCACAATGAGGTTAAGAGTATGGTTCAGAAGGACATGTTAACTATCGGATTGTTTGCAAGACAATTAGATACAGAGATTGTGGTTTTCCTTGTGAGACATTGTGTCTTAGAACATCATCTTAGAACTTCAATTTGTCCAACACATTTAGGTTTATGGTCAATTCACTGCAAAACTATACTAAACACGTCAAACCCCAAATAACTTTTGGGAGTGGCCAAACAGGGAATTGCAACTTCCAGGTCGGTCGTGGCTTACCTTTGAACTCAAAAAGACTTAATCCCATGGATTAAATTAAAAAAGAGATGTCTGTACTGCAGCAGGTATTTTTTTCTTAAGGTCAATTTCCCAATATGAACACTTGAACAGCCCTTATTTAATTCATAATCAGCTGTTGAGTTGTTCACAGTGGAAGCCTCTTCATAGTTATGTGCTTACTTTGTACAAAGTAATCTCTCACAGTTGCCGTGAACAGCTCTCAGGCTCGCACTTAACTCTCATCAAAGACCACGTGATGCCCTTCATCTGGGTTGTGTTTCCTGTGTATCCGTAAGGAATGCCCATCTCTGGAGAGCCACTCAGACGCATCTCTGTGCAGGAGGTCAGCAGAGCATGTGATATCTCCCTGAGGTGCTTTGTCAGAGAGCTATTAATAGGTTCAAGGGACATCCTCCATCCCCCAATCCCCAACACCCCCACCAACCTACGCCCATTTGCAACCATCCGCACATGGGCGCACCTCTCTGTTGGCGTGCCCGGTGAAAAGGCGATGGGGCAGTCAGCCATGATGCTGTGTTTAGACGAGAAAGCGTGGTAAAGAGGCTCTGCTAGTGCCCCGCGGGCGACTGGGCGTTTATTTCCTCTCGAGAATTACAAGAGGCTGTTCAACCTACAATGGAGAGATAATACAGTATAATATATTACACGAATTATCAGGTCTATAATTGTAACCACGTCAGTGTGAATTATTACATTTTTTATGAAACTGTAAATTGTCTCTTACACAGATTGTTGAACATTTGTGTCTCTAATATCATCGGTGAAACTGATGATCCAGTACATACAGTATCTCTTAAAATATGGGTGACTAATAAAACATCCCATTTAATCACTTCGGTGTCTCCCAGTTCACAAATTGATATGCAGCCCACATCCAATGTAAAGCAGGAAATAAAGTGATGACATATTCCCTTTTCTCACAGTTTGCATAGTTCCCCTCAGGCAGGTAATATACTGTAGTGTGTCAAGAGCCACTAAGGAAATCAAGGTCTTTGTCCAAAATGCAGTTTTTAAATTATCCTGACTTACAGTATACACATATCCTTCCTGGATAGTCCACAATTTTATTTTTAGAATACAATTACAAGTACATTTGTACAGCGGAGACTGATATATCTGACGTCCAAGTGTTGTCTGTTATGTATTGTGTGTGAATACGATGACTATATGTTTAACATCTGCTATGTGTTTTATATGCCACAAGTAGCCAAAGGCAAAGCTCCACATGTGTGCATCATAAACCTTTCCAAAGTTTACTGACGCAGCCATGTTATTAAGCGAGTACGTTTTTGTTTTTTTTCCATTCCACCCATTTACGCCATAAACAGCAGCTAGACAGAGCTCAGTGGGTAAATGTTTGTCTTTAATTTTAATTTCACCACAACAAGAGCAAAACAGGTCCCTTAAAATGTTTTTCAAATGCCATTTAAACGGATAAATCTGATGAAGGTGTTTGGATGCTACTTCTTTTGGAGTCCCCCTCCTGTCTTTGCAGACTAAACTCGTTTCCAGTCAGGTGCTTGTTGAAACGTCACATGTTTTTGATACCTAGTCAAACCATGAGACAGAATGAATCCATAAGGGGAATAACTGCAAACTGGCAGAGGGACATAGGCCGAAAGTAAGAGAAGAGGGAAATATTAATCACTGTTACCCTGCAGCCTTTTTTTCAAACCGAGCAGAGTTAACTCCCCCGTCTCTGTCCTCCTGGACCCAAGCTAAGATCTGAGCGCTCTGTTTGCATTTCACCTACCAAAACCCACGCAGCATCACTAACTTCAGCCTAAAGCACATCAAGGTCAGTCTATGTAAAGCCTTTTAGCATCTCCTAAACGTCTTACCATACATAGGTAAAACAAACTGACCTTCATCTGGAACTATTTATGATATGCTGTAAATATCAGCTGAGCCGTCGTCAACTGTCTTCGCTGGAAGTCACTTCAATAACACATCAAATGTCACCGTGTCAACTTCTTACAAAGTTAATTTATTGACCGTAACATTTCTGTTCTGTAAATGTCCGTTGTGCTTTGTAAGAAAATGCTTTCATTAGACAAGAAATGATTGGATGTCGCTTCCATTACCACCTGGCCTTTTCGTTATCAGAGAGCATAAGACTGATCATCTATGAAGTGGTATTCAAGTGTCGACCGACTCCTTCACAGAATTGTTATAGTTGGCTTAGGAATATGTAAATCATTAGAAATTGATTGGTAATGCAATTCGGAATGTCTATCTATTAAATGTGGGTTTTCTGCATTTCCATGACGCTGCATTAGATTAATGTTCTGCTATTGATTGTATGCATTGTGCTTTATTATGTTTTATCCAACCTGTGACGCCAAAGGCTAGGACAATAAACATTGTTATTATTTTTATTAGTAACCTGTGTGTATCAAAACTGACACAAAGGTAAACAATACATCACTTTCCAATCAGACGTGGGCAGTATATTCCAAACCACACTAGGTTGAAATTGTCTGGTGGGCCATTAAGCTGCAGATGAAGACAGCCTGATGGAGCCGAGGTGTTCAGTCATTACTCAGATTTTGCAGTAGGGCTGTCAAAATTGGCCAGAACTGATGTTTGAATAATCATTCATAAAAAACACACATAGCACATTATGTCCATGAGCAGCGCAGCACTGCGAGGCGGGACGCCCTGTTTCTGTTCATTCATACGGCGCTCCTCATTTCACTATAACAACTATTCACTGTCCACTCGGCTCCCCAGCAACTGCTGTTAGCAGATGGGCAGAGACCTTTATGGAAGACAGAGTCAGTGTGGATCGGACCCCTTCCGGTGAGGAGTCCCGGAAAAAAAGATTCATTTCAGTTTTAATCAATGAAAGTGTTGTTGTTTAGCTCCCGTCATGTGATGAGTTCAATGCACGTGTGGCACTGCTGTTTTATTTTTCCACACATGTTCATATTTAAATGGCAGTTTTTTTTCTTTGACTATTTGAATACTTGTTTATTTTAGAATATTTGTTGACAGCCCTATTTTGCAGGATATTACTTTCTTTACTTTAGGAAGGTTGTCTTGCCTCGAGGCCCTTTTTGGAATCTATGCCAACTAAAGTCCTTGAACTACCTTTGCCTGAATCCAAATTTAAACGAGCAGATTCTGGCCCTGTTTCACATAAAATCATGTCTGACAGACTAGACACTGTTATGTATCTCAAATCTAAAAACAATTATTGCTGCGTTTCAAAGGCAAGCTATTTCTTCATATAGAAATTACAATATCTGTTGTGACGCTGAACCAAGCAAGAGGAAGATGTATAGTTATTGTAAAATGCCTTTCCATGAACGACCTACATAAGTGGAAATTATCTGAATACTAATAATACATTACGATAAGCCCGGGGAGCACAATGGAAAATGCCTCCGTGGTGAGGTCAGTCCACATGATGATGAAAACCAGTGACTCAATAATTAAGTATATCATTAACACAGTAAATCTGGAAGTGTAATTATAAAAGTCTATTGCAAAACAACCGTCAGTTGCCCATTGCATAAGCTAAGGTTAGCCCTTATTTGTCGGTGAGAATTTGTCAGTAATGACAATGCTAACCTTGATGTGCTCTTCTTGAAGTCCAATTAAGTCTGTGTGATTGCTCATATTGTTACTGCATGTAAATCAGTTGGCACTCACTGTGCTTCCATTTCTCATGCTCTGCTGTGTGGGTGAAGGACATTGTAATTACAATCATACTGTACGGCATCACATTTGGGAGTCATTACAAAACATAGTATCTGAATCACTTTTAGTGTAGGAGAGCTGCCTAAACATTTGTCCAGATTTATGTGTACCGCAGCTCAGGTCAAGTACTTTCTAAATTATATCATCACATATATTAAGGGGTGGGGACGCTCCTTAACCTTGTCACTGTAGTCTGTCGTATTCTGGCTTGTTTTGGTTGGGCTTGACTACCCTCCTGAATGACACCGTTAACAGCCATGTTGCAGTAATAAACCCTAATCTTTAATCTTCTGACATATTCCATCCTAAGAGAGAGCTGGTCCCCTGCCACCTGTCTGCTCATCAATCTGTGTCTCTGTAGTTATAAATCAATCTCACGTCTACAGCGCGCGCACACACACACACACACACACACTTCAAGCAAGAAACATGTCTTAAGTTTAATAATGTCTCCGGTTTGAAAAATCAATGTCTTCAATGGTTGTGTCACATACAACAAGCTACTATAAACAACGGGTGTCAAAACATAGATTCTTTGATGTGATTATACAATGCTTTCTCTACAGCACACCATCACATGTCAAGCAACGCTAAATGAGTAATCCAGCAACTCAGCATTGAACTATAGATGGGGGACTTGTGAGAGGCAGAGAGAAAAATAGTAAAGCTGCAGAGCAAAAAAACACTACACTTTCCATTATGAAACTTGATAGAATTGGTTTCATTAGATCCTCACTGTTTGATAAACACCAACATCTTTCAAAGTCTGCATCCCTAGTTTGTATCTCAGTCCAAAAGCAACCCTGATGGCATCACTATGACATCATCAAGCACCTCCACAGCGACAGAAGACACTACACTACTGTCCTCTAGATGTGTGAGTCTTGACTGGCCTTACGTTGTGAACTGTGAACTGTCACAGGCAAACACAGGCAGAGGAGACAACAAGAGTCATGGTTTGGTAACATCAGAATGGTATTTTACAAAAAAAAAGTCAAAGACTGGTCCTGGAAACAAAAACTTAACAGCTCGAAGGCACTGCGCAACATGGGCGACAAAGACCATCCTGCAACTGACAAGGGAAAGACTGGACAGACTTCATAAGGCAGGCAACGAGGCACAGGTGGAAAAAATGAGGGCGGGGCTTTATGATCACACAGGGGAAAAGCACACGAGGAGGGAGGAGTCTGACACGAGAACAGGTGAAGGGAATAAACAATTAGGAGTCACTGGGAAGACACACATAGAAAACACAAAGTGTTACGTGAACAACTTGAACGCTCGATGAGTCACATCGATGCAGCTCTTCTATACAACTGCACGGGGCTGCTGTGTCATCAATATTTACAATCTAACTGCAAGCAAACTGATTTCCAAAATTCAACACAGTCTCCAGACTTCAACAGTCTGCAATATAAAACCATTCAACTTTTCAACACCAGTTTCTGTGTGAGCCACCTCAGTACATTAGCCATTACTAAAACAAAACACAAATCCTCCTGCAGTGCATTACAAGTGTGCTGTAATCTACAAGAATTATGTTTCAGTTCTAAGACATGGCACTTCCTGAATGCCTATGGCACTTTACACTACATGAATTAGCCCAGCGGCTAAAGCGGCCTTTTCCTCACTCGTAGCTCTTCTACTCTCACTTGGTTTAAGTAATCGTATTACATTGTTGAAAGCGAGCAGCTAATTTTGGTAGCGAGAGCAACAAGTTAGAGCACTGCCCAGTGTTCGAAATCCCACAGTAAGTGTGTGTTCAAAGCACCGCCTTCGGTGAAACACAGAGATAAGAAGGGAGAAACAAGCGCGGCAGACAGTAAATGACAAACACTTTTAAGATTAACACTATGCTAAAATTTGAAGAAGAAAAAATATTGTACGTCTTTCCATGTTTGTATAGCGCTAACCAGTTAAGTGCCCCTTTCGATGCAGCCAATTTAAAATAGTAGACATCTTGTGGTGGCTAACACTTTCACATGTCGGTGGTTGTCAGGACAACAGTGTAAAAAAGCTTCGTTCTTGACCATGTAGAAGGACAAACGAAGGTTTTAATCTCTATTCTGCAGCTCGGAATGAAACGGTGGACCTTCAGTTTGTGTGTGTGTGTGTGTGTGTGTGTGTGTGTGTGTGTGTGACCCACAGTGAAGATACTATGGCTGACTAGCATACACCAGAAATGCAGAGCTGTGACAATCTCAATGACTTCTCTTTGTAATCCAATGAAAGGGAAGCACTCTATCAAGGAGAAGATGAAAGACAAATGAGTCCAAAACATTGTGAAATTGTAGAAATGGTCTCAAGAATAAAGGGGTTGACAAAAGGGGCATTCAATTCAGAATAGGCTCTGTTATTTTCATTAATGTCTAAAGAGGACAGATTGGAAGGTGTGAAATGGGAGGGTGCCAGGCGGCTTCATGCACGTTTCCATTCTCATCACTCTGTCATGCTTGTTTCATGGCAGACTGAGGCTCAAACCCATCAGCGCATTATCATTCAAGTATAGCTTCTGTCTGAATCAAGGACATGGGCATTATCATGAGAATGAATTGCCAGTCGACATCAGTGAAAAGCTGACATCTTTCACCACCAGCATGCAACCTTTCTCACTTAAGTGTGTTAGGAGGTTTTGCTTGTTATGCAGTGGGTTCAGCATTTGAAAATCCAATATGTGGCCCATATGACATGCACTTGCCGGTGAACACCATAGCTCTATAATCAGATGTGCAGACATATAACAGTGTGCTCTATATTTAGGTGGATGCTGCTTTGGTAATGCAAAACCTTTCCCATTTCATCATTTTGACAAGAGATGCTGTTTGATTTTAAATGTATACCGTTCACACACTCTGCTATTCCAGCTATGCTATGTGGGTGGGAAATGCTCTTTTCTGCTTTCAAGCAGTTTCACTCTGAGAGAAGGCGCCCCATGCGCTATTAGACATGTAAATGTGAATTGCAGGTAGGTGGTTATGCTTTTCCGCCCTCTCCTATAGCTGCACACACTCCTGATTAGAAGACTAGTGCCACCTAGTGGTGGTAATTGGGAGCAAAGATCCAACTTGTGTTTTGCAGCATGAGTGGCTCAGTTAATTAAAGCTCAGTTGATGCATCATTATCACATTATTAAAGTCAATCTAAAACTAGGTTGTGTATTGGTTTAACACAATATTTTACATTATAATGTTGTAGTGGAGGATGTAGTCAATTAAAATGGTCTGCTTTGTTTTTGTTAACCCACACTACAGCAAAGAGCCCTGCCACACAGAAATAATGCCATGCCTGTCTACTGCAGATCGCTGTCTTGCTACTGCAGCAATATGGGCCTTTCACAATACAGGACAGTGCAATTTTTATAATAGGGTATAGTGCCATGTGAGCAGTAATGTTTGGCGACAGTTGCTTCAAATCTCTCACCCCTTTTGCCCCTATCTCCACGTGAAATAAATGGGCTTAGTGTTTGCTCATGATTCCACAGATTTGTGAACTCAGGAAACCACTCAGCCATCCAGTGTTCATCAGAGTAATTGTGTTTTGTTGTGCCCACAGAAGTGACTCACAAAAGCACAGCTGCATGTGTTGTTGCAGAATTCGTGCACACAGGCGTATACACAAAAGCATGTGCACATCTGTGCTCCATCCAAATGATGTCAGGTCAAACAAAGTGTAACAGAAACTAGCAAACTGAAAGTTAGGAAGTATGGAGAAATCTGACGGATGTGAAAATGAAGTTCAAGTCAAAGGTCACAGATATGAGGAGGTCGCTGCCATCAGTACGTTGACAAATGCAGTCATTGTTGTTAAAGCATTGTACACTCAGAATGTCGTTCACACGCAAGCACTCAAATAAAACGAGAAGCAATACAACTTTGCTAATATGCCTCATAAATTATACATGACAGGTTATTTCCTTTTTTATTTTAACTACTCTGTTGACACTTCACAAGGTGCAGTAGCAATGAGTTGGTTCAATGGCCGGTGGAGAAAATGCTTCAGCTCTCAACTACAAATTGTCGCAGAGTGCAAATATTATGATTTAATTTCCAACTATTGAACATTATTCAGGAAAGTGCATCTGCTCGACAGCATAGAAACTATGTGTCAGCAAAAGCTTAATAAACAGAACCAAAACTGGTGCCCATTTGATCTCTTATAGAAAATAAAGGTGCAAAAGCATCACTGAGCGGAAGAGTTTCTACGGTGAGCGAGAGCTTATGCTTGTTGCCGAAATGAATCTTCAAAATGAGGAATTGATTAGCCATTATGAGAAACTAGCACTCTTAATTTGCTGGTAGAAATGTGTCAGAAAACAGATTTGCATATATATTACAAAAGCGTCAAGATATAAGTCGCAAGTAGCTTGGGCAGAATTCAAAGCAGCGCAGCTCTCCGAGATTGAATTACGTACTAATTGAATCAATCAGTTATTTTCGTATATACATGAACGATTGAATTGTGTTTCTGAGTGGCAAAATGTTGATCAAAGAACCAATTTCACAGCCTCTCTGGCTGTGCCTCAGCTTTCGGAGTTATGATATTTGTTACAGTTATTGGAGTCATTTGTGTTTTTGTATTAATGGGATTGGGACAGATTGTCGTAAACATCCGACGTTCCTTAGTTTTGAGAGAAACTTTATACTCTTCACCTCTCTCTCTCTCCCAGAACCCTCTTTTTTGCCATGTTTCTTATCATGCTCTCCACCACCCACAGTATTGTTTGGCTGATGATGAATGACCATGGTGCTGGAAGCCAGAATGAGCTCGTGCTGAGACCACACGAATGCCACACTTTCAATACCTCTCCAGTAAGATTCATGACAGTAATTAAAGTGTTGTTTTCTCGCATACTTCCACAGAAGTCACTCCTCGCAATCATTCCAGATTCTCAACAGAAACAGAAAGTCTGCTGTAGTGCTCTTGGCGTTGCAAGTGGGTGGCTAGACTGGCTTTCTATTTTTACCGAGGTGGACATCACCATCTTGGATAATCAACTCCAACAGATTGCGAAACAAATTGCTTCATTTAAGCATGAAAATGATTGAGCAACAGGATGACAAACACAGCGGAGTGCATTTATCAAAGCTGTTTACACGAGACACACATCACGGCTGCTGGATCCACTTAAAAAATTGCTTTGTTATAGTTACAATTTATCAATGCCCAAAAAAAATAAAAGATCCGTCAGATGGTAGTCAATATAGATTTGAAATGTCAATTATCACTACTGAGTAGAATTACCGAGAGGTCTCATGTGTATGCTGCTCATACTGCTGCGCATTGTACGCATACGTTCTCCACACATTATTGGCTCAAACATGAGGAACGGATGCACCTCTTTATCCAGGTGGACATCAATTTAACTTGACACGGTCTGAATTTGCATTCGAAGGAGTGCAAATTAAAGCAAGAACCTGAAAAAATCAAGTGGAGGAATCATGACGGATGTCGATTCATCAATGGGGGGCACGAGAGGTCACTGAATGGGTCAATGGGAATGAAAAGGATGTGGATCATTTACAGTGGACCACGTTCACCTGACGTCAGCTGAGCATTCATGGCCGATTAACAGCAGCATCCCTCCAGTAGAGGACCAGGCTCACAAAGTCGATGGCGAAAAGGACTTACACTGTTTTAGAGACACATTTGTAACTTGTCACATGATGGGCTGGAAAATTTGAGATTCTGCCCACATATTATAATCCACTACTGTCATCCACTACTATTTATCAATACACATTTGTTGTGTATACATAATTGAATTTTAAAGAAAGTTTATTAATATAAGTATAAAGCCATAGCCAAATAAAAGTCCCCTGATGTCGCTACAAAGTGCACGTTTTCTGTGAATTGATTTGTTAAATCAGCTTATAGAGAAATGCTATAAAGACGTGTCTTTTTGTTCTATTTCCGGTTTTGACGTCTGTTTGACAAGGCCCATCAAATGTAATGAGTATCAATCCACCCTCCATCAAGTGAGTAAAGCGTAGCAAATAATCCAATCAATAACTAAAATAACTTCTCTCACTGAAACTAAACCTGTGCCAATATGGCAACATTTTGGATTTAATACCGACAAAAGAGGTGAGCCAATAAGCATAGACAAGGCATCGTGTAAACACTGCAAGAGTGGTCTCACTCTCATTTGTGGGTTTTCTCACTCTCATTGTGTTTCACTCTGGAGCGGCTGCTGAGTCAAATGTGACACCTTGTGGTAAAAAACGGTATGCTGTTCCTTCGTTTGGCTTAATATGGGACCAATTTGAAACGTTGACACCGGCCCAGCCCAAACCGTGTGTGTGTCTAACGAAGACTATGTTGCTGTTCACTGCAGAGGCTCTGAGGACAGAGGCTGCCAAACGAAGGTCAAAGTTTATGTGGGTGAAATGGATAGCGAGCACTTTAATAGCCCTTACACGCTACTCACATGACACTTTTGATGCTGATCCGCAGTAAGAGTCAACATGCAACCATTTATACAGCTGAATTGATCTCATATTCCCTTAGGGCCTTTTTATCTGGCCATTTTTCTACTGAAATCTTTCTGCCTCAGCGACGGCGATATCCGGGGCTGTAAGCACAATGTTTTCAGGTAGTCTGTCCTACCGTTACTATATCCATCCGGTCCATTCTCGTGAATGCAATATCCCAACAACACCTCGAGGGAATTTCTTTAGATTTGGCACAAACTTCCATTTGTACTCAAGGTTGAACTGTGTTGAATTTGGTGGTCACAGGTCACTGTTACGTCAAAGAAATTTGACCAAAACGCAATAACTGATGTGCTAATGAGAACAATTTCCCACAAATGTTGAATAGGATTAAATGCTGAATTTATAACATTTTGGACAGACATGAAGTAAATATAGTTCATGAATGTAGCCGTGTAGCTAGAAAGCTATGTTTCTCCAACTGGCAGATTTCTTTCAGTTCCCAAATTGTCTTTCATTCAAATGCTTAAAACCACGTCCTGTGATTGGCCCCTGATGAAATGTATGGTTTGTCTCAACCAAGAGAGAAAATAAAGGTTCTCTCCAGACTATTGCAAAGTAGACAACTGCTATGTTACCATGCAACCCTCATCCTGAAACCAGCCTCTGATCAGCACCATGGACAGCAGCTGAGGCGACAGATTTATCAATGCTAATCCAACATCCTGGATCCAAACCACAGCTTGAAGTGGTTGATGCGTAGCTAGATATTGGTTATGTTTTTTTTGTTTGGTCTTGTTTTATGTTGTTGTTGTTTTTATCAATAACAATGCATACAAGCAGTGGCGGGCCGTCAGGGCCAGCTAACCCTTCATTGCTGGCCTAAACAGAATCACAACATCAACATTATGGCTATTTTATAACTTAATAGTTTTTCACAAATACACTACATGTATCATACTTATTTGTTCCTATTAGTTTATTTTCTTATTGGACAACTCCTGTCTTCCTTTCCTCTGCTGCTCTGCTTCCAGTCTGCAGCGCTGCTTCTGTTGCAGCTTTTTTCAAGGAATGTTTTTGTCCAGTCAGATTTCTCCTCTTCCTCCCTATGGAAGAAAAGAGGCAGTTGAAATGGGATTACTGTAGGTAATTGGAGGCATTAGCATATCAGTTTGGTAAGAGGAAACAATATTCACTTATCAGACAACCGTTCAAACTGAGAATATACTGTACAGTCGCACAGCTGTTGTGCCATGCAAGGCGAACCCCTGCACAAACAATACAAAGCTGGTCGATCCATTCCGTTGCTTTGAAAGGAGACTTAACACCATATCAACTCCTGTGTGGTAGTTTTCCCATTACAGCAGCATTAAGTGCCATTAACCACACAGCTTTCTACTCTCACAGTATACAGTAACCATAACAATCGCTCGGGGCCCGTCGCAAATCAGAGATGATGGTGTAATCAGAGGGGAGTTTAGCCTGCTGCTCCCCGTTTGTCTTCAATCCGGTCGTCACGCCACACAAATTCGCCATACACACTTGGTACACTTGAGAGATGATTATAAAAATGTGTGAGAGGTCTCGGATTCTTAAACCCGCCTTTGTCCTTGAGTTTTTCCACAGGCAAGCCTACACAGGCATACACCCCGGAGCCTGGATCCATAAGAATTTACATGCCAGGCTTAGGCGGCTATAAAGACACTGATGTAAACAGACTGAAGGTCAAATGAGATCCATGCTGCAGTGCATCGGATTTAAGGGCAGAGTTGTGGGATAGTTCCAAACATTTCAACCAACAGGGAAATCTCTACAGTCTGCAATACACATTACTGAGTCTGGTAATTGCTGTCGGACAAAGACTCGTCTGTCTCATAATTAGTACTTCAATCGGGAGAGGAGATGAGGCTGGGGAGAAAGAGTATCTGGCTTCAATGCATGTGGGGAAAAAACATGTGAGATTATAATGTATACAATGGACTGCACAATTCAGTTGTGTGCATTTCTCAATTAAAACAATGCACACAGAAAGTATACGAGGAACCTGTGTGTTCCCTTTGGCTTCACTGAGAGGGCCATATCATGTGGTCCACTCCCAAAATCGTTTGACGCAGTTAACTTTCTTGTTTATCCAAGCTTTGTTGAGTTTACCACCATCTCCTGCTCGAGTGAGATTTCGTACGACATAGTCTGTGTGCAAAACAAAAGCTTAGGAATATTGGCAAGGAGATTAGAGAATGAAGTCTGTGATTTGGGGTGTGGTGTGCCTGCTTGAGCGATTTACACAGAAGTCTCTTCATTTCCCTAGAAGCAACATTAAATCCTATTCAGCCAAGGCCAGCCATATTTTGGGGATTTTCGTCTAAACAACAATTTGGAGAGGGCCCAGTTGTAACCCTCATCAGGATTTATTGGCCCACAGCCAGTCAGTTTTGAGGTGGAAGATGATACTTCCCAGCAAAATTGGATCCATCCGTCCAGCCACCACAGATGGCACTAAAAGCATACAGGGCTAGTGTCCTACATTATAAATGCATGGAGCTTTATTTCCCCCGACAGTCAGTTTAGCCTTAAGGGGTCTTTTGGGCTGATTTAGAGAAATTATTCATTCATGAGATATTCATACTTAACAGCACTCCTATTTTATATGAACTTACATTAACTTTCCTGTGAAGTTTACTTCAACTATAGAGCACAGCAGTAATACGATAGCAGCATCTTTACTTGTAATTAATCAACTTGTGCTGTTTGAAAGGATTTTCCAGGAGAAGGGTGGTAAATAGAGCCTATGGTTACATTGGCTGTAATGTCTTTAAGCATTTGTTTACCGCTGTTTGCATGCTTTTGATCTTCTAGAACCTGAACTTCTTCTTCTTGTGCAAGCGGCATGTTTTCGGCAGAGACTGTTCTGGGCCTCAGGTAGAAATCTTTAAGCCTGACACAGCACAATTTGTTGCCGAAAATATTTGACACTGAGCGAGACTCTGTTTCTCTCAGAGCTCCGTTGGCTTAGCTATAAATTGCTTTTTGTGAGACGAGACCTAAGCTCCATTACCCTCGGTGGAAAGCCATCTCATGGAAGGAGTTGTCACCTTGAGGCCGATCTATGCTCACGACTGACTGACAGCGCTCCCTCTCTCCGTGTCTCCATTTCTCTATCTCCTCTTTCTATCACTCCAACCCTTTGCTCTGCAGTCTGTTTTGATCAAACCACTCCTGCAAGCATCTCTGATTTTCAATCAATTTCAGGAACATCTCCTCTCACTGTTGTCTGCCTGTCTGTCAGTCTTCAGAGCACCCAGTGCTGGAGGGAGTGGAAGCTGAAATCCATCAGGGACACAAACTGATAGCCTGGAGCATTTACATACGAGTCTGAATAACAACACTCCAGGACCACTGCATCCCTCCTCCCCCTCATTCCTATTTTAAGTGTACTGTCTAACTTGGTTGAAAAAAGCAAGAACTAAATCACAGCAATATTAGATAACAGAGTATATTGATGTGCTCTGATTTCGCTGCCTGTGATATAAAGTTGCAGCGGGGTCCTGCTCTGCCTGCTAAGTGATCACATCTCTCTTGCAGCCCGATTGGATGCCATGTGAAGAACACAGTGGCCCTCGATGCGTGAGACAGGCCTGTTCATGCTGACCAATTATCCCAGATCGCCTGCTGGAATAACTCAGGCAGCGATGCCAAAAGCAAACAAACAAGCTCTGATGAGACCTGCAAAGCATTCATAAAAAAATACTTCTTTGTAATGAGCAGGTACATACATTGTACACATGTCTTCATGATAAGGGTAAGTTGAAACAGAATGCGCTTGTGGAGAAACGCAACACAATGTCACACCGTCGTAGCCAATCATGTAACCGATGATCAATTGGCCATTCAAATGGGCAATTTCAGTTCAAGTTCACTCCCACACCGCACCACAACCCTGCGCTAATCGCAACAATGCCTACATGTATTCTGAATATCTTTAGCCATGCTACCTGCACTGTGTGACACTTGCGCACAGTGATGCTTTGAACTAAATGCTTGTGCTAGCTGGCAATGCTCAGAACCGCAATGATATTCACCGTCTATGTCGTGCTAACAATTGCTAATTAACTGTAATGTTTAGCTGAGACAGATGCAAAGACTTTTTTGGGGGATTAATTAAGTACCGGAAGAAATACATTTTGACCTGCTGGGGGTTAACTACAAAGTCAGTAGCATTCATTCTGTGTTGACCAGGAATGTATGTACAAATAAGCATACATCCAATAGTTCATAATACTTGCAATTTGTGTCATCGGTGAACCCTCTCCCCTTATGTGAGAGTCTGCAAGAGCATCCACGGAGATAAGTAAACACACACCTGCTCACAGGACAGCATCATCATGTTGTGCAAATGCATTAAATCCAACACTGAATCCCACATTTAAATGCTGAATGTCGGTCATTTTTGTATGTTGCTTTTAGATAATATCAGAGTGGTTAGCTACTTAATCAACCAGACTCTGTGTCACATTAATAAAGCCCCAGAGAAGTAAACAAATGCGTTTTCCATTCTCATTAAGACTATTTCCGCGCTGGTAGAGCGGGAGGTTGCTGCTGGGTAATGACGTGTGGATCGCAAGGTAATAAATGAAACGCAACCTAGAATTAACAAACCACGATATTTCATGGACAGATCTTAATAACTGAAGGGTGAATGCACATCCCAGTCTCATCATGGCATTTGAGCAGAATCACCTTGTTTGTGTTCAGGAATGAACAATTAGAACGGTAATAAGAGCCGTGGATAATAGAGGACTAATCACTAGTAAAAACATAAATGCCGTCTGAAGTGTGAAAACATAAAGGGTGTTTTGTGGTCATTGACATCTGATGAAAGCATGAATAAAGCTCTGTAACATCACTGGGAAAGAAGAGGTTACGTCCTAGCCATTTGTCAAGTTGGTGATCACGAATTGCAGTTTTATGAGAGGCTTAAAACTAGAGGAAGGGGATTATGAACTCAATCCTTTGTAATTGGGTCCACTGGGGGATAGTCTTAGCAACAAAAAGCTTCAGAAGAAGCCAAAGTCAAGGTGATTGGACATGGAGGTAAGACGGAGGAAGAAAACATGTTTACATGATGGGAGTGTGAGTCTGCATTTCACATGTTGCACAAACTGTATTTGTTACCCAAGAGTATAACAGGCTCATCTTGTGTAGCATTTTGTAACACCGAGGAAAGTCAGTCGCCCCCTCTGCCTTTGCGATCGCCGTTGCCTTCATTACCGGTCTGCCATGAATGAGACGTCCTCCTCCCTGTGCGATATCTCCAACTACCTGAGCCTTTGCGCCTCCTCTAAAGTCCTGCTCCTGGTCCCTGGCTTCTGCTTGAACATCTCCATCCTGCTGTCCCTGGTGTCTTGTTTGCTCAGCCGGCGAAGCAAGATAAGGGGCAACGTGGCGATGTTCATCCTGGGAAGCACCTGTTGCAACCTCGTCAACCTGAGCCTGTGGCCCATGACCATTCACTGGAAGCAGCACGGTCGCTGGCTGCTGGGCGCTCGCTTGTGCGACGTCATGGTGAGCGTCAAACACCTGACAAGCTCCGCGTCCTTCTGCTACGTCTACCTTATTACCTTCTCTCTCTACCTGACAGTGGTATGTGACTGTAAGCGGCTGGTTAACAGCAGGCTTTTCCTGGCCCTGCAGCTTGTGTTTCCTGTCCTTCCTGGTTGCCTGAAGGAGCTGACCCTGTGGATTCTGGGCCGCCATGTGGCCCACCTGGATCCTGTCAAACTCACTTGCTTCTCCTTCATCAATGATAAAGTCGTGAGGTTCCTGTTGCTGGTGAAGACCGCCGTGATTCTTCCATTAAGTCTGTACTTCTACACTCACATTCTACACACCATCATCAGGAGCGCCAAGGTGATGCGCAGGAGCCAGAAGGTCAACGTGCACCTGGTCAAACTGTTCAGCTTCATATCCCTCATCACCTTCACGGCACATGTTCCTGGTAAGTACATGTTATTTCACTGTCTTTTGAGGGTTGCTTCTCCTCGCTAGTTTGACACATTTTAAAGTTGGTCTTTTGTGAAACAATATTTACTTGCTCACATGGACGTTAATGGTTGTTGGACGCTGTCTTGTTCCTCTTGTCTATGTGATCCCTTCTTAACGTCCTCACACTGCTGAAGCCTCCTATTCGCTTCAGTGAGTCCACAATTACCAACACTGAAGTCGCTTCAGAGAAAACTCTCAAAGACGACTTACAGCAATCAAAAACTCTCTCTCTCTCTCTCTCTCTCTCTCTCTCTCTCTCTCTCTCTCTCTCTCTCTCTCTCTCTCTCTATATATATATATATATATATATATATATATATATATATATATATATATATATATATATATATATTTATATGCATGTCGACTGAAACAAATGTGAGCGCTTTCTTTAACTTTAACACTTTACATATTGTGATTTTCTAATGAAAATGTAATAATTATTGTAAACCTATGTGGAGCCCTAACATGTTTGGAATACTACAATAATAATTTACATGTTCTCCAAATGTACTGTAACAGCCCTATGTAGCAGTTCACAGTTCCACAAATACAACTTTGTATATATGATTTAACGTACTAAACCGCTTACTGATGTAGGAAGTAACCACACTGTATGTCTACTGCAGGTGCTGTGTTTGCACTGATGGAGCACCTGACTGTGTGTCAGGAGATGGTCAGAGACTTCCTGCTGGACCTGCCTTTACTGTCCAGCCCCATAATCCTGCTCTGTATGAACAAAGAGCTGAGGAGCCAGTGTGTGCTGCTGCTGCAGCGCAACCCAACCAACAGGAGGAACCGATCCATCAGCAAGACCGACGAGCAGCACAGGAACCTGTCTTCAGGAGAAACTGAAATCTCTCACCCCTACCTGATTCATAACATTACAATGTCTATGTGTGTGAAGTCAAAGTAGTCATGTTGTGCCTCATTTAACTTGTCACTGAGATGCATGCTAAAGTAGAAAAGATGAACAAACAGCAAACACAAATATTAAAGATCAATTAAACTCAAGCTTTTGTTTCCTGTCATGTACATGCGTGCGTGCGTGCGTGTGTGTGTGTGTTTGCTGAATTTAGACCTGACTGTAAATGTCCCTCCTTATAAAGGCTCAATGAGACCAACACGTGCCATGTAGCGATATGTCTGAGTTTTACTTATTTAGGATTTACACCCGTTGGGTTTTGTATTCACACAACTGAAACTCTGCTCATGTCTGACCGATGGTTATGCAGTGACAGCTGGTGGTGATATACTATACTGCATGTACTTCAACACTGGAGGTGTTTCATATGGCCCAATCTCAGTCCACATGCACTTTGAGGCTTGTCCCTGCAAAGCCTCTGAGGGTTTTTACAGATATGTTCAGTGCGTTATGCACACTTTTCCCTAAGTTTTTAACAGAGAGAATTTATTTAATTCATAGAGTTGTGGCGTTAAACACAGGGGAAGCCTAGAGGCGTAAAATGGGTGAACAGAGAGGTCGTCATACTGTATGTGTTTAGCCTGGCAAAATAAATTCACACAGAAAAATTCACATTAAGGATTTAAGAGTACATAAAACACATGAAATCAGGGGAATGCGAGCGGAGGCTTTATTACACACTCGATTTATTCACCAACCACTTCTTTTAGTTATGCTTATTAAAGCTCTTCACAAGAACAAGTAAACAGATTATTTTACAAATACCTCTCATCTCGAGAGGCTTTTTTAATCAGGCAGTAAAAAACTAAAACCCACAATGTGTTGGTGATGACGAGGCAACATTTCAAAGCCAAATGCTATCCCATTTGCCTTTATACTATTTCATAACCTTGCCTGAGGGTTCAGTGCTGAAGGCCTAAGGGATATTAGGCCTACTAGGTTAAACAATAACAAAAATCCTCTCAGTTAGCCCATCTATCTGTTGTTTGTATGTCTGCATTAGCTGCAGAAACATAATCTTGAATACGAACACTTTCAGCCTCTCAGAATGGACCTTATTACTGTGAGGCTATGAAGATGATGAAATATATAGAAATGACAGCTCAACCTAGGATTACAAAAGTAAAAGGTGCTTCAAGGAATTCACAAAATAATTGTAGAATCAAGGCCATTAAAGTCGAATATGATATCCCTCCAAAAAGCAGGCGCATGTCTGCAGCTGAGTACTGCCTTCAGTCAGTAGGTGATGCTGTCTGCTCACATTTGAAACTGCTGCTTACAGTAACTCATGATTGACTGAATAATATTCATTAATCTTCATGATGGATTCAGTGAGAAGGATGCAGCACTTGATAATGAATATGCATATTTATGAGCTTCCTCACCCATGATTTAGATAATCCGTGCACATGCAAGTTATGTATTTCCCTGCAGCCAGTTTGCCTTCATATCCAGGAAGCTTCTCTAGGTCACCCACAGCACGGAGCTCCTACCACACGACCTTTAACCCTGGTAATTTCCCAGGGGTCTCTGCAGCACGAGAAGCGTATAGAAAATGGTAATTACAGCTCTTACAGACTACCCACATATTATGTTAACTAGATGAACCACAATTAACATATTACTGAAATAGTCTCATTTTTTTCGCACAGTGGAAAGCTGGTGTAGTGCAGCATTGCAGCATTTTTTTTTTTCTTTTTCACACAAGCAAACTAATGTGACAAAGAGTGACGGCCCATGTATCAGACCATTTTTACTGCATGCTAATGTACATGTGTTTTCAAACATTTGGGGATCATTAGAAAAGCCTGTTTAAGATGCAACACATGGGAGACTTCTCCTCATAACGCTTTGATGTTCCTTTGACCTTAAACAAAGTCACCATCGACACACACGGAATCATTACCCCGCATTAACTTAATATTTGAATTACTATTCAGGAAATCATTATGCATGAAGTGTGTCTCTGTGTGCACACTTTCTTTTGACAATTCCCATTCATACCAGCAGAACTACTGGAACTAAAGTCAAACTTGAAGGGAAACCCATTTCAGGGAAGACTGTTCCTTGATGATTAAATACCACAATATTACATTCATTCTAATTACTAAGACAATTTTTATGCAATTAAATACAATGTATCCCCTGTAAGGCATTATATAAGATCTTTCTTTGAATCAAAGAATCATTTCAGTCTGCAGCAAGTGTCTTCAGTTGCCTAGCAACTCCAGCCCTGGTGCGGACTAATGCTGTCTGGTGTGTGGAGGTAAATCGGGGGCCAATCTGATTTCAAAATAGGTTGCATGTAGGCGGGGGTCAAACTTTGCTGATGCTCTAGGACAGTTCTCCCAATTTGCTGCTGGAATCGTGTTGTGCTGTTTGCTTTGGGAAAACGGGGCAACGCAGCTCACTCGTGGAAGTGTTCGGCAATTTAAAGTAAGATAAAGAGAGTCTAGTCCAAGGACGACAAATCAGATCAGATGGTGATGGGAAAGTAACGTTTAGCTGCTGACCGTGTAAACTAAAGCTTACAAGTTCTCCCAAATGGCGAAATTAACCATGCTTGCCACCTGAGCTGCCAAGTCCCCCAGGCAAACTGTGGCTCTTTTCAAAGCATGGGAATTTGCTTTGTGGATTGCAGCCATGTCCTAACTCAGTGGTATGTATAATTGCAGAGGTGGCTCTCACATTCACATGTGAAATGCAAATGCCCACAGCGATTGTTCTCCTTCTCCCAGGTTCCCTGCGTCTTGTCCGTTACGCTTCGTTAAAACAATTCCACATTGCCTTCAGCATATCAGCTTTGCTCTCGCACTGCTCCCTCTGTTGCACTGTTCATTAAAGTTTCATGCCAGATTTTTACTTTGATAACATATGCATATTGTATGTCATGCTGCTGAATGCAGGTATGATCACACGGGCCTGAAAGAAGTCCACGTCCTTTATTCCCGGCTTTTGTAAACTGGCATATGCTTCTGCTCCTTCCTTCATATCTGTACAGATGTGTCACTGCAAGTTATGACACGCTTTGACAGCAAGAAGATACATTTCATCGGGATGTTAAAACTCATCCATCCGAACGTTCAGCCGTAATGAAAGAGCCTCGGTGCGTTATCAGATATGCTATTTGAATTTCCATAGTTTGTCATGCTTCCCATCTATCGAGTGATGGCAGGTGCATTTCCTATGTATACGCATCTCAGAGTTTTGATGAAGAGAATAACGTCTGAGACGTTCTGTATTCAGACAGATGGGAAATTCAATTTCTTTCACACCGTTCAGCTATTTCCGTATCGATTCCTAATCAAAGTCTCAACTTGATTTTTTTTCTGGTGCTGGTTGCATTCCCCGGATCATTTTCAGGATAGTTAGAAGAGTTTGTGTTCATGGTCACCAGCTCTGCATGTAGACAAAGACAAATAATAAAAGCTAAACATAAGCAGACCAAACATATTGCAAGTTATATGCGGTGAGGGATATAGAAAGTTGTTTGAATGGGTTTCAGTTGTGCAGAGTTCTCGACTTCCCAGTCTGAAGGAGAAGTAGAGCAGTATAGAAATGATTTATAACACCCCGAATGTTTAACAATTAGATCAAATATATTGGTGTTTACCAGCACATCTGAGGCGAGGCCTGGCAGGATAAGTAATTTGATGCCGTCTGACTTGATGGGAAAAGTCCCAGCATCTCTCCTCTCTCAGTCTCACTTTTTTTCCCAAAGCTTTCTGATGCATTTGCGCTACTCTCTTCTTGCCCTGAAAAATCACTTTGTCACATAGCGACGCATCATTTCACATGCTAAATTTTTAAAAACTGGAACTGGAATTCCTTTCTCAGCATGCAATATCCATTAGGAAGAAAATTATTCATATGATTCCCCCTGCATTATTTATCGCTTAATGAAGAGAAATGTGTGCCCCTCACGCTCTCGCCATTGTTACCCGCCAATACCTTATCTCTCAGGATTTCAGGTCCGTCTTTATAGGATCCCACTGTGCCTCCACTGGGTAATCTAGAGTGAGAAACGACTTTTGATCACATAGTAATGGGAGTTAAAGTGCCCTCATTCCTCCATCACTTTCTGTATGGAAGATTCACTTCATGGAGGTCCCATAAATCTCCTCTCTTAAGGTTGTTGGGATCTGCGTTTCTTTTTTCTACTACAGGTTCCCTGTATTGTGAGATAGTGGAGAATATTTTTTTTTTTTTTTGTCTTAAGGGCAGTTACACATGAATAACTAAAACCATACCAAAACCTATACTCACCCTCTCTCCTCTCCATCTCTCCGTGTGCTGCACCGTCTATCGCTGATGCGCTGCAGACCTGCAGCTTGAAGAGTTGAGATGCAATAACAAAACAAAAAAATAACACGGGCAGGATGTAATTTGGAAAGACAGAAAAAATATCTCATAGCACCATCGAATGCATTTATTCTGTAGACAATTGTAACTGCTGAAAAAAAAAACTGCAAAGCATCAAGCGGATATGCCTGTGTCAAATACAACCCGTCACAGGGTATTACAGTCAAGGTTGCCTTGACGGTGTGTTGGGTTGTGCAGCTTTCTGTTGTTGTGTTGTGCAGGGGGAGCAGATGGAGACTTTGCAGGTGGGAGAATCGGGCTTCTGTTGTCAGTAGAAGCAGTGAGAGGAGGAGCTGTGTGTCTGCTTCTTATATATAGCCCCTCCAGGGATCCTATATCACAGTATTGAAGGTGATAAATGGAACCGCAAATGTGACACTAACCAAGTTCACGGTTCACTGGTTTGGTCACTCCGTTTTTTTTCTCCCCTTCTAGACATTAAAACAGAATAGATTATATTTCTCATGTGGGTCCACATCAAACCAGAACTCTCACGTTTCAGAGTTCTTCAGTGTGTGAGTCTGATGTAAATTACATTTTATGTATGCAAACACCGCGCTGTATATGTTTATAACGCATCACAGTAAATGCAATCAAGTTTGACTGCTTGTGCACAAGCGCTTACATGTTTGCAAATTGAGGTAAATACCATAGACGTTGAAAATGTGCAGACGCTGACCTTTTCCACAGATAAACAAAGCTACAGATGCTGCAGGGTCCTCTGCAACCCGCAGCTTTTATGGGTCACAAAGAACACTGAAGTATACACATGTAGAAACCGTAATGCTTCTCGCGGCGGTGTGTGGTCAAAGAAATAAATGAAAGATGAATCGTTTCAACTCGTTTGCAGAATGACTTGAAGTTGGATTTTTTTTTTGTCAGTTTCTAATTATATTCGATCTTTTTTTTGCTGTTCTCGTGTAGTTATGACTGATATGGAGCTGGCCTCGATGTGCCCTGTCCATTTTCTGTTTCCAGCACCATCCTGGAGAAGCTTACCTTTGTTTACACGTCTGCCTTGTGATTTCTCCTTACTTTGATAAATAATTGACATGCTCTTCTCCTTTGATATGTACTTGTATGCCTTTTTCACCAACCTTGTAGAAGTCTGCACTCATAGTGCTCCTTTCCTTGCTGACTTTAGAGTGCACCTCAGCAAAGTCACTGATTTCATGGTGGCAGCTTCTTTAATTTAATATTCACATACAGTTCAATAATTTTTTTCTCCTTTCATTTGGAGAAAGAAAAAAGATTAACATGAAAACAGAAATTGTGTGCTTGGCGTGCCACGAGTATTGCTAATCTACAAAAGCAACAGTGGCTAAGTACGTTTCTCTTAACTACTTTTTTGTGCTTCCTACATTACATTATTGTTGGTAAAAATACATTGCATGTGGTTGTTTTGTAGGATTCTGTTCAACGACATACTGCACATCTCCAGCCCGTAACATTTAGTGTATATTGTTGACAAAAGTTATTGCCTGCTCACCGGAGCCTCATTTATTGTATGCTCCAGGCTAAAAACATTTCAAAGTGAGAAATTGTCTTTTAGAAAGTTTCTTTTTTTTTGTGTGCTTGTTTTGGCAAGTGCTGTATTTTTAATAGCATCGCTTGACATACAGTGCACACTGCATACACTCAAAACTGTTTGAGAGCAGCCTTTGAAATGCTATAAATCACATTAAGCTTTTAAATTCTGGGGAAGAATCTATTATTCAATTACTATCTCTCAGCAGAGGTATTCAGTGTTGCATTTGGGATCCACTCATACACTACATGCTTATTTAGCTGTTAATTGCAATTATCCGCTCAAAGTATGAAAACACCTCGCTTTTTTTTTAGCGAAAGAGAAATATAGCGGGCAAACATTTGAAATTATGGAAACAGTTGAGAAGGCAGAAGCGTGAGAGACGAAGGCGTTCCTCTCCCCCAGTGAGACCTTGCTTACACTCATCTGGTGGCAGCAGTGACAGGAGAAAACCGGCTAATTAGTTCCCTGTGTAAAGCTGTCATTACCACCAATGATAAAGGGGGGACGGAGGGCCGCTCAGGAGATACAGTGCTCTAATTTGTCCTTTTGTAAGAGGAAGTTGAGAATCTATTCAGAATGGTGTGAAACATATGATTGACAATATTTCCTCACGCAGCACGAGGAAACCCACGTTTAAGTCCGGAGAGCGATGAATACTGTCAATGCATCCCTGTTATCCTGTGTTTAATGAGGAATATATTGCATAAAAACACAATATTGTACACTTGACGCCGGCTCTCAGTTAAATTTGAGGAAGTATAATCCCCGTTTTTTTTCTTCTCCTTAATACAACTCAATGAAGACAATTTGACACAAAAGTGATTATGCATCCAGGCTAGGTAATGTGAAATAGGAGCACCAATGGGACGCAGATTCATAAACAGGCAGTGAAAAGTGATATTCTGTTGAAATGCAAATTCTTTGAGGGTTTTGTTCCAGAGGCATGCAGGGTGAAATTGGCCTTTAAACACATTGGCATACTAATGTCTTGAGGTGCCTCCACCTTCAGCCCACTCAGAATAACCATGGCGCTATAATTGACTCGTAGTTCACAATGGCAATGCACACATTTGCATCAGAAGAATTAGACACGTCTCTGCTCGAAGGTGCGTGCACGTGCCCGCGTCTGCAGTATGGAGACAAGGGAGGGACTTGATGCATCAGGCCGTGTTGAGGATGGATCTCCGTTTGCTTTGAGGATGTACTTTAAGTTCCACTTCCATTTACTACCAATGCTGTTTATTTCCCCCTTTTCTCCCTGCTCCTTTCTTTGTTTTTGTTGTGACATGGAGTGCTATTTATTAAAGACAAATCATACGCAGGAAGTAATACCCACAAGGTCCATGAACACACACATTCTTGAAACAAAAGCACAACCATTTAGACGTAAAAGACACTCCTGGACAGTCTTGTAATTCAGTGTAATTCAATTCCTGCCATTTTGGCTCTTATTGTGCTCCTTGGTCATCAGTTGCACATGTTTACCCAGTACAGTCCAGAAGAAGTCAAATTAAATTTACAATATGTAAGGCTGCTTTCTCTGCTTGCTTCTTCTGTTAAACGTCTTGCATCATTTGCGACCACGTGAGCACAAACACCGATCTCATGTCGACCAGCTGGTCAAGTCAGTATTTACTATTTACTTTTCACATGTCTTCTTAAAACTATCTTGGGTTTTGTCAATATTGTACGATAGTGTGGTCCTTATTTAGATTACTGACATTCATTTGATTAGAAATTGTAATGATTTCCTAATCTGCTGATTAGATTTTACCACCTTGTGCGAACCGTTGCTTTGGAGGAGCGCTCTATAAATAGAGGTTGTTGTTGTGGTCTCGTTACGACACAGAACAGCAGCCGGTGGGCTTCATCACTGTCTCCGCGCTGACACGGCGAGCTACGTACACTATAACGTTTAGCTTGAAAAGGTAGATTCTAATCAATCAAGCGTCATACAGTACGGGGTCTGGGTTGCAGTGTGCAGGCTGCAGATGCATATTTGTTTCAGTGAGTCAGCTCTACGATTGGCATTCAGTTGAACTCCCTGCAGGATTTCAGGCAATAAATATGGAAATCTGAGCATGAGAGCCAAGCTCTTGTCTAGCTGCTTTTTGCCTATTGCACAGTTTAGTCAAGTATCACTTCAGCATAAACAGACTGATAGCAAACAGTAAGATTGGAGCTTTCTCAACTGGCTACTATTTACTTCAACATGATCACTGTGCGAACACTTCTCTCGGAAAAATTAAACGTTTCCCATTTGCACAGTCCTGTTACCTCAGTTTTTGAGTAATTTTACGTCACAAATATAATGATGTGTACAACAGACAGCAAAATAATCTGCACACAGCACATTTAGTATGTTAGATTCAGCTTTTTTTTTATAGACTTGTGTAAGGGAAAAGACCAGCAGAGCCCTAGGCGCTTGGCACAAAAATATCCCTAAATCCCCTCTCCCACCCCTGGGCAGTGACACATGCTGTGACTAACCCTTTTCTACGATAATGGCGTTAAGATTAGTGTACAGAAAAAGCGTGTCCTAATAAATACAGTGTGCTAGTCAACATTAAACCAGTGAAAAGTGTGTCTGATGAAGCCATTAGTATTAAACGCATGCATCAACAGCTTGATTAAAACTCTTTGTTTCTTTGACTATTGGGGTCCTGGGGAGATCTGCTGATTTTCGAGGCTACCCGGGAAAGTGCCTGATGTGTCGCGCTTTAATCAGCCTCTGCCTGAGACCCAATCACTGCGCGGAGCCGGTCTCAAAATACCAAGAATGTGTTCTGAAAGCACAAAAAGCAGTTCAACCATGCTGAAAATTGATGTTTAAGAGGAGAACTGATGAAAGGGTGCGTACAATATACAGCGGGATTAACGTGAGTTGACTGTTGACATGAACTGTGAGTAAACCATAAAGGTATTCCAGCACCATCAGGATTCCCTGAAATGTTAGGACTTAAATAACAGCCTCTTAATAGTGTTTGGAAGGCGAAAATGTAGATGTAGTATTAATTTTGCCCATGTTTTTTTCAATCTCGCTTTCGCAAAATAATTTAAGGTTTTGTCACCACCATATTTTGCATTATGCCATTGACCTCGGGACTGTTAATAGAGCCTTAGTATATTTTCAAAGTGCAGTGTTTCTGTGACAGTATATTCTGAGCTGTTAAACAGACATTGTGATAAACAGCTTAACAACAAACTAAATAGGAAAGTAATAAAGTACAAGGTCATCATCCTATCACCTTTTCATCCCCGCCAGGATGAAAAGATTGTCGATTAAAGAGGAAATCTTATTTTAATAGTTGTCTGGCATAATTTCACAGTGAGATATGGATGTAATATCAATACACTGCTATGAGAAATTCATGCCACGGTTACATCTGACCGCTCTTCCCTTTCTATTTTTGATACTTGACCTGTAAACCGAAGGCTGAAAGGTGCTGAGTAAATTGATGAAGCTTTCGATAAGCTACAATGAGGGAAATAAACAAGCTGCAAATGACTCAAAATAAAGCAGGAAGTATTTTATAATGCCCATGTGACAAGTGTGTAATGCTCTGCACTGGACAGCTGTTACAGATAACTGACAGAAGCACTCAGCAGAGCAGATCAGGGGATCCTGATTCCTTTGGAACAGCTTCAAGTGAAATACGTTCTGTCAACTTCAAAGTATCCCGAAAGCGAAATTCTGCTCTGACTTTTATTTATTTTGAAAATAAATAGAAATGCATTATACAAGAAGACAAAATACCTTTTGCATAAGGATCCTAAATCAAGACGGGTGCAGACAGTGGGTTCTCGACGTCACATAATTAGTTTTTTAGAAAATGGAGACCCACTTGAGGTGAGTCAGTGTTGTAGCAAAACCTACACAATGATTACAAAAGAATATGCCAAGCAACTCCACATCTAATCCCTTTTGCAAAAAAAAAGAAATTATGTAAATCATTTTTTTCAAATATACTCAGATAGTCAGTATGAGAAAAAGCAAGTTTTTTTTTTTTGGAACATTAAAGCATGTGAACATGTTCAAGTAGAAACCAAAAATACAAGTATGAGTGAACCAGAAAATGAACGCTATGTGTCCCCTTTAACCACAGACATCTGACTCGTGAACATAAATGTGAAAGGAGGATAAATTACAGGGAAGTGGACTCGAGCTATATTGATGAACCTTACGGCGCTTGTTAGATGTCTGCCCTGTGCCCCCAAAATGTAAATATAAATTAAGAGTACAGAGTCACGGGTCAAAGATTTCTGTTTCTGACAATGTGCCCTACAGGCTCTCTGGTTTGTCTGCACCAGCCGTGTCTTGCTTCTTTTATTTTGAGTGTGACTGTTATCTGATTGATTTTAGCTTCTCTCTCACGTGGATAAAACGAGGCGCTGCGGCTGCGGCCTGCTGAGGAAGAATTGAGCTTCCGTACACACACAGAGTTGCTCTTCGTCTTTGGGGACTCCAAATATTTGAATGTAGTTTTGACAAGCAATTTGTCCGAGTCCTTTGAGAGCACCTGACCACCGAGCGGTGTGAGCCGGGGGCTTTATCTGTGATCACTAGCAATTTGAGGCCGCATTATCCTGCTCATTATGCGCCTACTTATCAAACATATTAAACGTTACACAAAAGATATTGATTGTAATGATTGTATTATAAGCGGAAATAAATTACGAGTTTCTGGGGAAAATGAGTTTCACAGAATTTAATCCACAGACCCACCAGGGGCTACCATCCGTTTTGCTATTTATCATCGTTTTTAAATTTGTTTTTTGCAAAAAGTCACGTTTAAATTGTGCTGTAGAAATAATAATACTCTTAGTAGTCCTATCAAGGCTACGCTTGGTGCCTTTGTTAACAATTCAAACTTGATCTCAGCAATGTTGAGTGAGGACAACAGCACAGAGACCCTGAGGCAGATAGATGTTGAAAAGTAAAAGGGTTACTGAAGGCCACAGGCGTCACAAGACCCAGACACAAGACAGAACTTCAAAACAGAAAACCCTGTTGCTCGATTAGCAGGATAAACTCAGCGTAAACGCCCTGCAGGCCTATGCATGTAATAAGTAGCATGTGGTTGTGACCCTAACAGCGATTATATGATCAAAAAGTGAGCATCTGTCACAAGGGAAGATTCAGGGGAACATTCCTGCCCTCTGCTATGAGACTTTATAATAAATCACCTCTGGCCAGATCCTCCTTCAATTGCATCAACGTCAACATCAATAGCCCTCGCATCGCTTTTCAGGTTCAGTTAGTCACTGTACATACTTCTATTTCACTGTATATACTCCTTACACTGCACATTCTTTGCATTGTTGTGCTTTCTTTATTATTTAAATGACTTAAATTGAATACGCTCTGCTGTTCTGTTTTGTTATTGAGTATTTTCCATGTCTTCTACTCCCCACAAACCTCTTCTTTTTCCCGTGGGGATGAATAAAGTATCTATCTATCTATCTATCTATCTATCTATCTATCTATCTATCTATCTATCTATCTATCTATCTATCTATCTATCTATCTATCTATCTATCTATCTATCCATCCATCCATCCATCCATCCATCCATCCATCCATCCATCCATCCATCCATCCATCCATCCATCCACTATCTATCTATCTATCTATCTATCTATCTATCTATCTATCTATCTATCTATCTATCTATCTATCTATCTATCTATCTATCTATCTATCTATCTATCTGTCTGTCTGTCTGTCTGATAAGTAGATCAAGATGTTTAATACATTTATGGCATTAATTAACCAGATAATCTTCGGTTAATCTAAAAAAATAAATAAATAAAAATGCCGGTGTCCCGAAAATACAATGTGGGATTTGGTGTCACGAAAGAAAGCCCACTTTTTTAGAAGGGTCGATCTCCATGGTAACCGCGCTGCCCGGCCAACCTGCTCCCAGTCGGGTCAGGCGGTGGAACAAGGGATTGATTTATAGGAAAAGTCTGCTTTCTCTAGAAAAACTTCAGAATTCCCTGCGGACTTTCAAATGGATGAAGACACATTCTCGTTAAAGTGACAAGCAGCAGAGCACCGGGCATTGTAAAATAAAGCACGAGAATCACTTTGCTCTCCTTGATAATTCATCAGGACTGTAGTAAATGTCAGGTGAACGGCTCACTCTTACTATAAAACACGCTTCTAACAAATAGCAGGTACTTGGCCAGAGCCTGTGATAATTAGACTAAATTTACCCATCGCCTCCTCTACGGTGATCGGTTCCCTCAAGAGGCCGCTGATGGTTGTGTTCCACACAGTTAGAAACAGTACAACATGGTTTTGTGGATTTAAAAATATCACATTGTTTTTTTTTTTGGTGGGGGATTCCCTGGACATCTGCTTCAGTGCTGTCTTCCCTTCGAGTCCAGCTTATCCACTTCCTCTTTTGAGCTGAGCTCCGTTAAGCTCGACAATGCGACGCTAACAGACAGCCTCGTCTGGTTTTTAAGATCCAGCTCTGAGATCGTTGACATGACAAAATATTGGGCAGGGTGAAAGTCACCTGCAGCGTTAACAGTTTGAATTACTGATTCTGTTGTGCAAAGGATTGTGGTTTCAGCAGCTGGAGGAATAATATGATTCAGGGGGGTAAAAGATCGGCACGTAAAACAGAGGAACAATAATCGTTTAAATTAATAGCACCACTGATGCAGAAGTAGAGAGTTACTGGGGAGCTATTTCAGATCAGGGAAATATGTGGGTTTTTTTTTGGTTACTTGTGTTTCTTAAGAAGACAGTGCAAAGGATTGGACTCCTTAAGAAGACACTGTCAAGGTCTTCATGCTTCCTATTCCTTTTGAGTGCAGCTGAAATGATTCCTTATTGATATCCAGTCGTGGTCATCCGGATGTCACTTATCTTCTTTACTGTTCTGCTGACTCTTGTCCTGCTGGACTGTCTTGTTTGTTTGTCTTCCCCGTCTTGAATCTCCTGCTCGACATTTCTTCCTTAATCTTGACTCTACAGTATTTGACAGATCTGATATCCGTTGTTTGCTTTTTGTTCTGCTTTCCTGCTCTTGTGTGCATCCTCGTCTGTGCTGTCTGTGCTGCTTTACCTGCATGTGTCACGACAAGTGTTTTTTAGCCGGGTTTTTTTTAACACGTGTCCTTTTAATGTATTTTTTTTTAAACATCTGAAAAGATTGGCCATTTTAGCTCTTTAGGTATCTTCAAATATTTTACATTTGTAATGCTCATTAATGGGCTTTGTTCCTAATTCCAAGATAAGAAATTCTCATAAATTGTATTCAAATATGGAACTCCTCAGCAAAGCAAATGATTTCCCTCACAGTGTATCTTCGTGTCGTGTTTGAACACTTCAAAGTAAGAGCAGTTTCCCACCAGTATTGCACCCTAAAACGTTGCCTCTAATCAATTCCCCCTGTTTCTCATGGGGACTCATGGGTATTTTTTGCAGTAATATTGCTTGACTGAACGTTATCAAGCCGGCTATTTTCACTTATAGTTTTCGGATGCCCAGACGTGACAGGTCCCTTTATAAATGTTGTAGGTGGCGGTAAGTCGCCACGATTTGAGCTTCGTGTTCAGCAAATTTCCACTCGGGCAAAAAATAGAATTCAGACACCATCCAGTGTTTTCCTTCTGACATTGTGATGCTCAAGCTCACTCCTAAGGCATAAATATTATTCTCCGGCATGCGTTTGAACTAACCATCCAGTTGCCTCAGGGCAGGCACAACATTCATCTGTTTGCAACTGAGCTGACACCCTCCTCGAGAGAAGAATTGCCCTTGTGAGTGTGAATGACTCGCCTGTGCCTACCTGAAGGACTGCAACACCCCGTCTTACGTCTGTGACATAAGGCGGACCACTTCTCGATGCTCAATGATTTTTTTTTTGTGATGTTACTGACTGTTTTGCTGCTTTCAGAGACAAAGTTTTGTCTATTCTTAAATGTGTATCTAGCTGGAAAGTTCATTGAGCTTCTTGTTAAAACACAAGATGTCTTACGGCTGCGTTGTTGTCAGGAGGTTTGTGTCAGTGTCTCTGCCTTCCTGATGATTTATTTTCTACTGTGTGAGTTATGAATGACAGTAACACATGGCAGCTCTTGCTTTTCAGTTGTGACTCTTGTTAACATTGAAGACTTTTGTACAATGAAATGATCTACATGCAGAGGGTCATGTATATATATATATATATATATATATATATATATATATATATATATATATATATATATATATATATATATATATATATATATATATATATATATATATATATATGCATAAGGCATAAGATGTTAAATAGGTTAAAGAAGCTATTGTGATGGTAATAGTTGCATAAAATGACCTTTACGGGTCGCTCATTGCAATTTGTCGTTACTTTCAAACTCCTAAAATGCACTTTCTTTATTTAACTGGATCTTGATAAAGAACAGCTGCAAACGATGAGGGACATTCAAAAGGCTGCTGGTCAGTTTCACTGCAAAATTAATGTCAACTTTATTTGCGGAGGACATTTAAAAACAGATAAAGTCGACCGGAGTGCTGCACGACTTCAGTAAACTGACAAACGCGTGAAGGACAACATAAACACGAGGGCAATAGAGGAACAATGCAGAAAGATAAAGCACAAATGATGCAGTATTGATCTCAAATGGATTTAAAGGCCAAGGAGTGGAGATGTGTTTTCAACTCAGATTAAAAAATGTCAACAGAGTGAGCGGACTTCTGTGGAGGGATAAACTGTTCCATAGTGTCATGTGAGCCTCACACAAAGAGCCACATCCAGAGATGACTATCTCTCCAGAACATTTCTGTGAAACCACAGTCACAAACGTTTGCGATCTGACAAGTAAATCAATTAAGAAGTTTCAGCATGCAATTACAGGAAACTTCTTGGAGTAATGCAAGCTCAGGTTTATTGGGGAGGTGACTGAGCTGCTGCAAAGCCTGATACCTCAGCACCTGCCACTCAATGCACCCCACACTTACACGATGTATGTGAACGTGTAGTTAAGTGAACGCCCTCTAGATAAATATAAATATATGTATGTATGTAGAATATATTTGTATATGCACGTATGACATTATCGCTCAGATGTTTGAAACCCCTGACTGTCGCTCAGAATGTGATCCTGTATGTCTTTTTTCTATCCAGTTAACTGATTCATAATTTCCCTCACCATAAGTAAGTCTTCTAAGGAAGAGTTGACCGTTAGTTGAAAGCCACATTTCTTTTCTGTTACTTATTCAGCATTTCGGGAACTTTTGATGCATCTTCATTCAGTAAAGTCCTCTTTGCTCTTTTCAACACTTTATCTTTGCAAATATGATTTCTCTTTAACAAGTTCATATTTATATCATTAAACGGGAAATATCTAGTAAAACAAATCCCCATAGGACCAAACTGCCCTAGAAAGAACGATGCCTTTTAATAGGATGTTATTTGTGAGAGTGAAGTGAGCCCCCTCAGTGAAACAAAGAAGAAGAAAAAAAAAGCCCTTTATGATGACCTGTCAAATACGACAGTCCAGAAGGGCAGAGCAGCCGGGAGATATAAATCCTCTGCTCCTTTTCATGTATGATGCGTGTGCCCTTGGTTACCTAGTAACTCTCCTCTCCATCTCCAATCGGCGCTCCCGAATATTCATCCGGGATCGCGCCGCGCGCTCCCGCCAAGCTCGCGTTTGAACCAAATAGTCCAGGCAAAAAGCATCAAGACGCGCCAGGACTAGGAGGAGAGCTTTCCGCTGGAGAAAAAACACACACACACACACACACACATACACACACACACAATGACCCAATAACGCGGGAGAAATCCATTAAAATGAGAAGAGGATAATGAGAGATGCAAGAAGGTCATTCCCGAAGAACATAAGCAGTGCGAGACTGAACGGATATTTGGAGTATACCCGACACAGCAAGTGAAGAGCCCGAAACAGTGAAACATTGTCCCGGCTTTTTCTTCTCACAAAAGCAAAAGGCATGGGGGGATTTACACCTCGACCAGGCAGGTGAGTCACGTCATGATACTTGATGAGCAGCTGGGGGAGAAATATCAAGGCTGCGTGCGCGGTGAGTGAGTTATAATTATAAGAGGGATGCAGAGGGAAGCGGGCGCATCGGGCTACTTGCTCTCACGTTATACCACTTGTATTTGTGTTGCCCGTAAAGATAAAGAGCGGCACATTGGTGGCGCGGCATCGACGCAGCGCATTGCAACGGCACCAAAGCACGTCGGCTGGACACTTCCAATGTGGATTTGACTCGAACGGAGTCTCATTAGAGGCAAGGATTTGAAAGCTGGATAACCGTGTGTGTGTGTCTGTGTGTGTGTGTGTGTGTGTGTGTGTGTGTGTGTGTGTGTGTGTGTGTGTGTGTGTGTGTGTGCGTGCGTGCGTGCGTGTACGCTGCCAGATGTAACGTGTTGCAACCGTTAATGCAGAACATAAATAATGTGACAATTGCTCAGAGCACTTGTTACTTGAGCATAAAGACATCTTGTGTGCGTGATGGAGCAGCGCGACCCGCAGCCAGACTCTCTCTCTCTCTCTCTCTCTCTCTCTCTCTCTCTCTCTCTCTCTCTCTCTCTCTCTCTCTCTCTCTCTGTCCTTTCTCTCCCTTTAACGCAAATGAAATAGCCCGGTGACTTGTTTCAGGCAAATGAAATTGCGAGCTCTAAAGTTGAACGGAAATGAAACAGAAGAATTACTGAATCAAATCGCCCAGGCTAGATAAGATTGTATTTCTTTAATGAGAGTGGGATCTGGCACCAGTTTGCAGCAGCTACCTCCATCTGTTGTACTGAGGAGCAGCAGGATCTGCCACATGCATACGTGGGGATCCCCATTTGCCTATTTTCTTTTTTTTTTTCGTCTTAGTTTTGCAACTGGTACCTTTGAAGCTTATGCGTGGATAAACATCTCGCTCAATTTGAATTAAGCACAATGCATGTGGTTCAATAAGGTTAATTAAGGATATTTATTTGTCGTGTAGCGACAACAAGTGTGCCTTTCAGTATTACATCCCTGGCCTTTCTCTGATCAAGCTGCCTATGAATCTACCTCTCCTCATCATTGATCTTTTGACCTTTTCCATGACTCAATTCTTCGAAGTAAACAATCTAATTTCCCATCTCTCTAATCCCTGTGACAGCTGTGGAAACCACCACCAATTCAAAGTATGAATTCACAGCGCTGTGATGATACTGCAGGCCACTTTCCACTCTTAATGTTGCTGGACACATGGCATAGGCTTCACGATAAATAGCCTCATTGTAGTCAACGGTAGAGAGAATAATTAACTGTGAGAGAAAAATCCTAAAAAGGGAAGAGGGAGGGAAAATGTCAAGCACAAGTTGTCATGGTGATTGTTTGAATAAGCAATGTGTCCCTGAAACCTAAGCATTTAGGAAACGATCCAGCCTTTTAGTTGGCATGCATACCACACTATTGATGACAGAAGCGCTTAATGGGTGATAATAACGCAGACACATACAATTCCTAGTTTTTGTTGCTGCGCATTTAAAAACCACCCTATGAAATTTGATTAGCACTCTCTGGATTTTGATTTGCCGCCAAATTGCGTTAATTTATATTGTGTGTGTCTTCGATATCACGCAAAGGATTATGCATGCTGCTGCTGCTGCTTCCGCTGCTTATGAATTCTCTCTCTCCGGCCCTTCAGACTTTGTATTCCAGTCCAGCAAAGTGCTATTTTTCAAGTTCCCTGCTGTTTTAATATCCATTCTTCCCTCTCTCTCTCTTCCTTTTTCTTCTGAAAATGTCCTGGGCTTGTGCTTGAGCCGTGGAACAATCATGGCAGCCAAAAATCAGAGCATCGTGTTTCCGCAGTTGGAGAATAATTACCGAGAACGCGGCTCGCTGAAGGTGTTCATTAGCCGGACATATTGGACTTGAAGCCTTGGGGCCTCGGAGAAGTGGTCAACATGTGATCACTGACAGGCGCATACACTAACACAGCGCTTCAAAGTGCAGCACCGAGTCTATTGTTTACCCTGCGAGTCTCCGGGCTGCTCAAGAAAAGCTCAGCGAGACGCCCTGCCTGCCGCAAAGGTCAGCGAGGCTTCGTCCTGACCTAAAGTGAATACACCTGAGTACGCCTCGGCCTGGCTTAACATGGATGAGGCGCTCATTGGCCCGGGAGCCCTCTTATTCTTTAGCCTTCAGAGCCTCTCCCCGCACGCTCCCGTTATTGCTCTCACATCCAGATGCGTGGACGGAAGGCGTGCTCCTCTGTGTATATGCAGAGGTGTGTGTTTGCACGTATGAGAGAGGATGCGGAAGGTTATTTGTGTTTTCTAATATTCTTCACTGTGTTTGACGTGTTGTCTTGGAGCAGCAGGAGCAGGAGCTGAGTAATTTCCCAAATGGATACCTCTGACCTTCTGAAAAAATATGTCCTATCACTGCCTATCCCACACCTGAAGAAGAGTCTGTCATTGTTCTCGCACTGTTTTCACCACTTCGCAATGTCATCCGCACAATAAGGAAAAGGCATTCGAGGGAGAATTTGGATTTAATGCCTTTTATATTTCACTACATTTTCAAGGAAAAAGCTTTGAGTTGGCCTTGATGGCTGATGCTCTTAAAGACACAGTCTGTATGAATGTCTTACAATGCAGACATATAAATATATATTTATATTTATAGACTTCCTCTTATGTCAGTGCAAGAGAATCTTTTTGTTTAGTGGGAGAAATCTGTGTTAACGCCACAATCCCTTCAATGTAAATGATTGAAAGTCCTTCAGGTTTTCCACTAAAGTGTATTTTAAACACAAGTCACATTGTGTATCGCGATGTGTCATCTGAGTTCTTTCATAATCTGTCTCCAGACGTAGATGTACAGTGACTAATGATGGAGGATAAACCTGTCTCTTCGTATTTGCTCAGGAGGATGTGCATTCATCAACATTAAATCACACCTCTTGTGACATGATTGCCAAAGAAAACACCCTGATTGTTTTTTTTTTTGTATTACCAAAGTCATTTTAAAAAATACACTTGTGTCATATTCGTTTTAATAATGAAGAAGACATATTTGTTAAATCCGTGAGAAAATGAAAGAGTCTTTGTTTGACTAACAAAATGGTTTTGGCCTGAGGCACAAAGATACGCCTCAAGTCTACTGCACATAACATATTTAACAGCGATTTTCCATTGTTCATGGCCCAAAAACATCTCCCCTGACTAACAGGTTTCCCTGCCAAAGACCAATGTCTGCTTAGTAAACACGCTTCTTTTGGACATCGCCATTCTAACTACAAAGCAGATGTCACACAGTATGTCTCCACTCACTGTCTGCCAGAAGTTATCTATTTATTATTTATTTAATAATTATAACATTCACACTCAGTAATACACAGACAGATGATGAAGCCTGCTGAGTTGAAATCAGGGACATACCCAAGTATGCAGCTGCAGAGAGGAGCTATTTTCAATTGTTTTCTTTTTTAAAAGGAGACTTTTTAAAAATGCATCACAGAGGGAGAGAAGACGGGAGGCGGGGGTGGGCGGCTGCCATGATAGCGAGACATGCTCTCAGATGCAGATGCCGCTCTCTGTACTTAGACTTACATAAGCTTAGATTGGGACGAAGCTCAGTTTGTTTCATTCATGTGGAACATGCAAAAGACATGAATGAGCTTTTTAACTGTTGTACAGGAGTCAGTCCACTGAAGCAATGGATGCAAGTTGGCGAACACTCCATCGATTCTACTTTGGGAAAGTGTCACGCTTATTTGCAGGCTATGATTTGCATATGGCTCTTGCACATGCAGTATGATATGACAAACGACTAACTCTGAAATTTATGTATAGATTTCTGTGGCCCTGGCACTTTCTGTCCTCTAAAAGTCCACATCTGCAGCCTGCCATCTCATTAGAATTTTAAATTGTCTGTCAAAAGGAATTTAAGGTAAGTCTGAAGGGAACAAAGAAGCAGTCATCCCACCGCTACTTTGGAGCTGACAGGGGTGAGGCCCGGCCTGTTTGTTTGCGAAAAGTTCACCTTAATCCATATGATTTAAATTGCATTTTATTCTGCTTAATCCACCCTAAGGATAGACAGACAAGTGACAGGGAATCAACACTTTCAAATCCCGGGGATGAACGTTACTGTCCAGGTAAAGTTGATGTGGCAGGGTGTGCGTTTCCCCCGTCCCCCCGTCAATTCCCCACCTTCTTATCCATCTAAGCAATCGCTAAGCCCCTTTCTCTCCTCATTTTCTTAACGTGGAGTAAGTATTGTGTGGGCCTGGCAGGACACACGAGCGAGAGGGCCCGTCGAATTCATGGGGTAAATTAGTGAAGATAAGGCCTGAGTCAGTACCTCCAGCCTACCATAGATCCCCCAGGGGCAGGCTCTTAAGGAGCTTAGTAAAAGCCTGTCGTATGAAGACATGACATGGAGCTGGCTAAATGGGCTACGTTGGAGTGTCTCCCATCAACCTAATATTCATATATGGGTCACTGTCGTTCAAGCTTTAATCCCATTCAATTTATTCAGTCTTAGTTATTAATTCAGAGTGTTAGGAAAATAAGGCACTGTGTGTAAGAAAGGTGTGCGTATTAGGGAGGCTCTAATGCAACCAAACTAAGAAAACACTATAGGGCCCACTGTGTAAGAGTCTGTGCCACCAAATCAATAATGAATGCTGGTTTATCCGTCGTAAAAGAACAAGTAAGAACTCCTCCAGAGTCACTGGGTCACACACACTGGGGAAACAATTAGAGGCTTCCTCGCGCTTTGCAATGCCGCAGCTTGTTTTTCTGTCGTTGTATTTTTTTTTTTTTTTCAGCGACACGCATTTTCTATAATTTTTCTCAAGGGTCCAGCAGCATGTCTTTACCGCTGTTGAGAAATTACAGACACCAGTCGCTGAGTCTTTCCCAGCCGGAGCCACAAAAGGCCGCGTCAGGTCCTCGTGATGTGTGTCGGGCCACGGGAAGCGCCAGTCATGGTGACGGAGATGAACGCAGTCTCACGGATGTGTGTGTGTGTGTGTTAACCTCATAATGCTGACAGATTACAGATTTAAATATTTTAAATCTCACAGAGCACATGCTGCCAGTGATGGAGAGAGTGGAAATAACTGCAGTAATGCAGGAGATTAATAAAGATCCTTCCTCACTCTCATACATAAACACACATACTAAAAAAAAACATGCACACACACACACACACACACACACATACTCAAATACTTTGAAACTGGCTGGCCGTCGTATGCTGACAGACCCCTGCACCTTGAGCAAACTCTTGGATAACATATAGTCTTTTAAACTCTTTTTTATTCTCTTTTCCTCTCTGCCCTCTCGCCATTATTGAGGATTTGTGATTAGATATTCGATTTAACCAAATCACTGCTGAAATTGATGCCAGCGGCTGTGTCATGCTGCCTTATCTTTTTGTTCCCGTCTTAAGGCAAGTTGTAAATAATGAAGAAGTGTTTATTTATAATCTTTTTATTTTTTCATCTGTTTTCAGCCAGACTCTCTACTGCACTTTTCACCTGTATTCGTGACAGTACACGGAGAAGGCATTAGGCAGAGACATGACTTCTTCATAGCTCTTGCTCTCTGAGATGTTGCCTATGTAGCTTTTCTTTTTTTCCACTATTTTGGCTTTTGAGAATCCAGGAAACCAGATGAAATTATGTGTATCGCACTGTAATTGTTAAGCTCAGTCAACCAAAAGGCGTTTGGTGTGTCCCTGAGTGGACTATGTTTTTACTCAGGGCCAGAGGCAGGATTTTAGAAATAGTTCAAATTTTCCTTTCAGAATCTTGTGACTAAACCCGTAGAAAAGCAGATAACGATTTTCCTCTGCATTTTCCCTATTGATTCGAGTGTTTCTTTTATCTTTTTAAATGTTTCAAACCCTTCCCCCAGATGGCAGGCATCCAAGTCTGGTGGATAAATTTTAAATCTTTAATTTTTCTCGCCTCGAACAGTCCATTTTCAGGCATTTTAGCATTTTTTTTAATTTTACTTTTTTACCAGAATCAACTTTAAATACGGTAGAAGGTAAACTTCCATTCTGGTGTCCCAAATCCCCCAAAACCATAGTGAGGACATGTCTTGAGTGCCGTCAGTGGTAGCAAGATTCTGTCTGTAGCGATGCTCACATTTCCTCCCACATTCCACATCCATGCAAATCAGGTTGACTGGAGACTAGCTTGCCTGCAGGTATGAATTGTGAGTGTGAGTGGATGTGTGTGTGTGTGTGTGTGTGTGTGTGGTGTGTGTTAGCCCTTTGATGGATGTCCACTGTGTTCTGTGATAGTTTTAGTCTCCAGTAACCTTAATAGGGTAACAAGAGTAAAGCAATATGGATCAGTAAATAATACGCTACCAAATCTATCCAGTCTTTTTTATAGTAATGTGTTTTACAGTGCGGAAGCATTTATATGTCCCATAATACCCCTGTAAACCCTCTTCCTTAATAGGACAGTACCAGCTTTGGGATTGGTTTATTTTGGTGCTTACATGTAGACCTGCTCCTGACTGTAGTCTAATTATATCCCTCGCCAGCTTGGCAATGACTCCTGATAGCCTTTGAGGACGGAAAAATACCTCCATCAAACTCAGGGCCCATCTGTGCCCGCATTCGTCCCAAAAAACAGCCATCCTCCACAATTATAGCGTTCTTGCAATGATTCCATCATCACGCCATCACTTTGTGTAAGAACAGGCTCCAGGAAATTGACTTGATAATAATCTGACAAAATTACCATTGAAGGAAATTAGACTGGGGGAACTTTCTCTGTGTTGTGTTTTGAAGCCACGATACACACTTTGCATGGCTCTTGGAGCTTTACATAATACAACATGTAGCTTATTGATTAGTTTAGATATTGTGAGTGTATAAATGTCAAGCTTTAACATTTAAAATGCACGCTAAATAGCTTTTTCACCTAATATGTTCTCTTCGACTCGCTGCAGCTCATTACGTTGATATGGATCCCGATTCACCTGAAAATCTGGGTCACTACAGAAATAGCCCTGTGGCGTGCTCTCCCAAGACAGCAGGTCTGATGAATTGGTGGCTGTAGGTCACTATGACAAAGGTTTGAGTGAAAAAGTGAGGACGGGGGCAGGAGCTTGAGACTTTGATTCATTTCTTGTTTGTTTTTTATCTAAAAAAGAAGTTTTGTTTGAAGAGTTTGGTGATGTGGGCGAACACATAGCACTAGGGGGATCCTTTAGGCACTTTTCTGATCCTTTAAGTAGCACAGATTTGAGGGTTTATGCTAAAACTGGCCAAGTTATGCACTCCAAAATCCATAATCGTGTATTATTCGTAGAATATGAATACTATGTGGGACGCAGTTTGAACCGTGATCATTAATATGCGGTAGTTCATGGGCTAAAAGCCATTTGAAATACAACAGTCCTGGAGTCAGAAAGTGGCGCTTGTCTTGTCTCTCGAGTCACTAAAACAGGAAGCGGTGGGACGAGACACTCCAGGGCTGGAGTTTCTCTCATAGGTCCTTTCAGCCTGCGCCCACCGTGAATTTCAGCCAGCTTTAAGTACAGGTGTTGAATGACATAATAACGGTGGGCAGTTTGGTCCTGAAGCTGAAGAGTGAAATGATACTGTTGGATAGAAATGGTTCTCCGAGAGTATCTGGAATGGAGCGGGGATCAGAGAGGATAAGAGCAAGGACAGGAGGAAGAGTTGAGATTGAAAGGAAACAAGAGGAAAATGGTTAGGTTGGAGAAAGGTAAGCCTGGATAAGCCTTTTGACAAGTGAGCTCTGGGCTGGAGAAAGCCAGTCAAACTAAAATCTGCCACGTTTGTTTTATTCATGCTGTGGACAACTACAGCTTAACTATCTGTATTTTACAGCGGTACACAAACAACAAGCAGAATACAAATGTAACCGAATTGTGTTCGGCGCTCCGCCTTTTATGTGGAGATTTTTGATTGTGGCAGATCTCCCTGCCATGTTCAAAATTACTAAATGATTCAAGGTTTTCTGACAACCCAGAATCAACTGGCATTCCCATCTCCTATTCTCTTTAATCACAGCCTCTTTCAATCCAAACCTGCGTCACACACATTTGTGTGAAATTCATTTAAAATTCTACAGAAGCCCCAAGTCCAACCGCAAACCGTGACAATAAGCATTTATTGTTGAAGCTTTTTGGTAGCCTGGCACCCAGTAATATGTTAACTAATGGGATGTCGAATGGAGGTATTTGCTATTGCTGCTGAAGAATAACAATTTACCAAGGATATTGAATTTACATTCTTTCAATCTCTTCTTGATTTGTATGACAAAGATATCTCCCAAGTCTACATCAGAAATAAATAATTGAAAGGAAGAAGTATTTTGTATGTTACAGCGCAAAAGGCATCTGAACTTTACAATATTTTTCAGCAAGACTTCCCAACTGCTGCACATCCTCTTGCTTGATTGGTTATTGAAAAAACACCGAAAGGAGTGTCATTATGCAGCGTACACAGACACTTACGCACCCCAAGACTCCTCAGGGTTGATTCTAACGATACCCATGTGATTTACCCAGCAGATCCATGATCACTATGTAGAAAGGAATTTCAGGAGTGACCTAATAAGCCATAGCTTTGTTTCCCATGTGCTTTTTGAAAGGAGACATTAGGAAGCACGAATGAGGAAACCTTATCACAAAAGATGTCGGAAATGTGACATATTTCCTCGGGGATAATTGTGCTTTGTGTCTCGGTGGCCCACTTTTCCTTCATATTGATGCTTTGCTGCACACGAATGACAAACAGCTGCATCACATGTTAAGGTCTTTTTTAGTCAAATCCATTAGCAAAGGTTCAGAGCAGAGGACTTGAGAGCAGAATATCCTCCATTCAGGAAATATTTACTCGTATGCATTTAATTGTTCAGCACAGTGTGAAAGGACTCATCAAATTGGGTTAATGAAGATTCTCAGTTTCCCTTTTAATCTGAGCCTCGCACCCCATACCAGCATAAAAAAAAACAACACTGCTAAAGATAAAGAGTGACCAAACAGTAAAGCATGGATATAGTGGAGAATGGCTCATAGAGGATATTTATGTAATCTTGGGGCACCAGGGCTGACTCAAACCCGACTCAGAGCCGCTGTTGCAGAGAGAGGCCCAAGGACAGTAGCACATTTTCTAAATCCCTGGTAGACACAGAAAGTTAAGACAAGCAGTGCTGCAATAAAACAAAGCCCAACCCATTTATCTGAGCATCCCACACAACCCCTGGCCCAGATTTACAGCCCCGGGCATCCAGAGCCACCAAATATTCTGGCAGCCACTGCCACAGATATTGATAGGAAGAGCTAGAATCCCACCAAGGAATTCTGAGCTGGAGGGGCTAACTTCCCTGAACATGAGCTTTCCCCGTATGGCGCGCAATCAAACACCAAAAGTATATGATTTAAAACGGTATGTACCATAATCACATTGTAAATTGGGATAAATTGGCCCTCATCGATTTTTGCTCTTTTCCTGAACTTGTCTAGCAAGTGTCTTGTGCTATGTGGCATTAAGAGTTTATGGATTGTTTGACAAAGCCAGGTCTTTGATGAGCATTTGTACCCTCCGGAGACAGAACACAGACGCCATTCCATCAAGAGCAAAATGCCTGTTTGAAAACAAATAAAAACAGGCCCCTTCTCATCATTAGATCTAAAGCACTTAATCCTGCAGAGGCGGCTCTCCTCTTCCACTGAAAACCTTTTCTTTGTATCCATCACATATGGATTTCCTCCGTGGAGTATGTCTGCATACCAAGTCGCTGACGCTAACCTCCTAAGTTTGAGGGCAATCTTCACCATTGTGGCCTTCTGTAGGTCACCACAAGGGTGCAAGTATACAGATGTTTTTTTTTAAATTATTAAAAAGATCAAGAGGTGAAAAGAAGTCTTGTGCTGAGATAGAAAAGAGAATATTTCCTATTAGCACGTGCTTTTGTTCCTGAAAGCATCGCACTTTGCTTCTGTCGGGCAAGCTATGTATAAAAACCTAGATCCTATTCCGGCTGAGTAAAAGATGTCTCCTGATTTAGCCACCATTTTTTAACTGCCAATTCATAAAACATAGAAAAGGACAATAAAAAAAATCACCCACACACGCATAAACACAAACTGAGACAAACCCACACAGGCCAGTATTTATGCTAGCCAGGCTTTCTGTTCACCATAGGGGTAACTATTGGTAATATGTGATGTGCAATTGTGGCTCCGAGGGCTTTTTTTTTCTGTGGATATGAAAATTGCGGCAGGGCCTTGTAGTCACATGAAATTTTACAGCAGGCTTTCATTGTTGTGTTACTTCTCACAGAAGCTCCCAGGCTCCGAGGCTCCTCAGCTAGAAAACAACAACGGCCTCGTTGTGCCGTCTCATCTGCGTTGCTGCCTGGTAAAAGGAACATAAAACCCGTCCCCCTGCCAGATCCCGCTAGTCGTCTGTGTATCGGCACAGTTCAGGCACAGAGGAATAGTTTTTCAAAGTGTCACCGTTTAGGGCATGGTTTGGATGTCAGCTGCTAAATGAATAAATAATGTGCCCTCAAGTTGCATTTGATGTAGTGGGATCTGATCCGATATGACTTTTCACTCAAGGTAGCTAACATCCAGATGTTAGAGGAAAACCCTTTTTTTCCCCCTCAGGTTGCTAATGAAACATGGAACAGGGAGGATGTTTATCGTCGTTCCACCGACAAAAACATTATGAGGAATGTTTTTAAAAATGAGGCAGATGGGAGAAGTTGTATCATAAGAGCAAAATTGATTTGGAAATGTTGCATCATGTGTTAGTCTGGCTGCGTGATCACTGTGAGGATGAGTACATACAGTATCTACAGTATGTGTTGTCATTGCTCAAGGCTCCTTTTGCTGCAAAGTCGGCACAGAATAGGAAGCGAAGATACAGTTGTAGCTCACAGTGCGTGCTGTGTGCAGTTTTTGAGGAAGTGCAGACAACCCGAGGCCAGATTTGCCTCCAGTGCTTGGACGTGGCCTACTTCTAATCGTGCAGTCATTAATGTGGTCTTCTACTCTGTTTAAAGTACACAAGTGAGATTTAATTCCTACCCTGAGTCCCGTATGCAGAGGATCTCTCCTGAGTCTTTTTATCCCACTACATTTAGTGCTGTAGTTCATTATGTGAATATGCATACGACAACCTGATGATAACCGGGATCTTTTCTTCTTCAGAGTGAGCACCCTGTATGTGTGGCGCCTTGCTGCATGACCTTGAGTACCCTCAGTAAGCCGCAGTGTCTGAGGATGTGCGTGTTTGGTATCGTAGTGGCCTACTCCTGTCTCATGGACTTTGTAGTGCCCGTGTGTAGTTGAATAATGTCCTGCAGGAGACACTCTAAGTGCAACGTCTAGGACTCAGGCGTCAGCAGTATCAGGGCAACCTCTCCTCTCTCCTCTGTGTGCAATGGCATGGGGGATATTACAGCATTACAACTCATGAATTACGGTCATATTGTTGGCTCAATGTCATGGGACATGGGTGTGTTTCTGGTACCGCCATGGTATCAGCCAAAAGCTAGAAGAAGGAGGCGATATGTCACTGTGCACACTGTTTTGGGCTTTGTTGAGAATTTTAAGCCATTTTTACATAATAATGAAACACGAATTAGGATGCTACATTTGTCACAAACTGTTGTGCTCCGGGCTGCTGCGCTAACACAGGGCCAGGTACAACTCGGTATTCTCTATCATAGAAAATGGATCTGTGCGTTTCCCAAAAGATGGGGGGGGGGCATGCAATAACAAAAGATGCATTACCTAATAGATTTGGCAGAAATGCAGAGTTCAGGGCGGTCTGATAAAGCTGGGTTACAGTACTTTAATCAATCACTAAGAACACAAACCAATTTAGGAAGAAGCCTGACATTCAAGATAGGCTTTCAGACAGGATTAGAAATAGTGAATGGAGAGTGGACATATCTGCCAGGGCGAGCCCAAAGGACTGTTGTCAGGGGAAAGTGTCCCCTCCTCCATGTGTGATATTGAGGCATGTCTCTGCTCACTCACGCCCCTGTGTATTTGAAAAGTCACATCCTGTCTTTCCGGCCTTGCCCCTCAGATACACACATGCAGATGAGTATTCGTAACAAGACAGCATTGGTCGCCTCTGTTGTTTACTCGCTCCCTTCATGAAAGGGCACTGTCATTTAAAATGTCCCTCGGAGCTCATTATCATCTGGAGTCTCCGGCCTTACTAATAATATCTAGAATATCAATGTGAACATGCAGTGAGCAGAGTAAGACGGCTGCTTTTCTGAACAGACAACTGGGAGAGTCACTGGAGGAAAACAGCTGCTTTCTTTGCCGCCAGGAAGTCGTTCTGTTTTTTTCCTTCTTTTTTTTTAAATTTTTTTTTACCTGAACCAATGCAGCCGAATCATTTTGGCTAGACTCAAATATCTTGACATCCAATCCAAGTAAACCATATCACCTGAGTCCGATTCTATCTTCAAATTTTGAAATTAATTCCCAAAGCTTTAGGATTCCCTGAAGGGGAACCCTCGCCTCCAGCTTCAGCCCTGTAGCATGGGATCATTGGAGAAAACAGCCACAGGCTGTAATGCTGCTGGATAAACGGGACGTTCAAATGTGGTGATTGATATCATCTCACTAATCCCCCCACATCTCCTCTAAATCCACCTGGCTGCAGCTCTGAATGAGCCTGCAGTGTGATGAATTAAGATGTAAAGGCTCAAACCACATTTACATTTCCAATTGTCATATTTTATAAATGTAGATTATATATTATTTAAATGAAAGCAGCCAGGATTCTAATTTCCATCATGTTTTGTAGCTGTTTATTTTTACATTCATAGCTCTCTCGTTGGACTTTCCACATGTTATAAATTAAGTATTATACCGCACGTGTTCAGGATGAGATTACATTTCACAGAAAACCTTTCTCTGAAATGTCAAAAACGGTATGCTGTCGAGTCCTTCTGGATATTAAAGTGCTATTAAATTCTTAAACACCTCTTATTAATGGCTGAAAGAGGCCATGTGACACGGCAATGTGTTTGTTTGTTTTTTGTTTACGCTGAAGATGAAGGTCACCCCCTCATTAGTGCAGCAGCCTCTTTTTTGATGTTGTGATATACATAGTAATCAAGTGAGGCTCACATCGCTGTTTACTGTTGACCTTTAGTTAAAAGCACATCACTGTCGGGTCGGTTCGAAACTTAATTATGCTCCCATAAAACTCCAAGGCCCATGTACAGTGGACAGACCTCATTTAATCTGCTGTCATTAGGCTACAGTAACCCTGTGCTCCCTCTGTAAATAGAACCCACACCATAATGCTCATGGATCCATTATGTCTTTTTTATATAAGAAAATAGATGCTGAGGGGTTTTTGCTGTGTCAAGTGCACTCGTGTACAACCCGGCTTTCAGCTATGTATTCAGAAAACCTGCTTGTCACACAACAATACACTTTGGCACCTCTCACTTCTCTGCAACTAGCAGGCATTTGCATGTCAATAGCATCAGTCTACCCCTGTGCTTTTGGCATTTGTGAATACTCTGAAAGGGAGCCAGGTAGTGCAGTGGAGGTCTCTGAATAGAAACATCAGAATAATGTGTTCACGAACATGTTACTTTCTCAAAATGCATCTTGGCTCATTTAATCATCGATCACAATCAAGCACGTTGAGACGTGCAACTCAGCTTTTAAAGTATATGCATGATTTTGAAGCATGCACACGCCTCAAGGGAACAGGAGAAACTGCACAACTGCTGCAGAGGATGCAACACACTGGGATACTTTTAGATCACATCAAATTAATAAATCCCCGTTCCAGCAGTCTAACACCATATTTTACCTGAATGTGGAATAGCTCCGTGTTTGCACATTACTGTAACTGCTGCAAATGTGAAGATACCTAATGCATTATTACCTCATTAATTTTACAGGCAGCATCTGGGTCATGTCTCTGCTTGGTATATGTATTATTCTGTGGAGCCCTTTCACACCGAATGATACAGCTGATCTTTCACTTTGCACTGAGAACTGCTGCCTACTTACCTTAAATTAAAGCTGTTATTTAGCTTATTAGGCCATGGAAAGATTCATTTTCTAAGCATACTTACACTACACATTGTACTTGCTCTCCCACACACACACACACACACACACACACACACACACACAAATGCACAAGGCAATTCCATTTCACAGTAAAAGCTTTCATTTTATGATGAAAAACATAATAATGTTTATAATACAAATTTTAAATTCTTCTGGACAAGTAGATCTGAATTTGGTATCTTTCTCTCCGCAGAAAACATAATTCAAAATGCAGTGGATGAAAGTGGTGAATTACATGCACTCGTTGCAAGGCTTCACTGCTTTTTGAAATGGTGCATAGCTAAGTGTTGTCCTCAGGATGATCAGCTCTTCAAAGGCCTTGCTTTGTGTGGTTTATGAGGATATTTCTGTTTGTGTTTTAGCTTCTGGAAAGGGTGTCGCAATAATTAATTTTCTCCATTCCGACCAGGAAATGTCCACTGAATTGGAGACTGTAAAATAATCCCCGTTTTAGATGTCTATTGTATGCTATTAACTGCAAAGACGATCTAAATAACGTTATCATCAGAAGAATACTTCTGGCTGGAAGGAATGGTTTTGCTCTGTTTAAAAAAAACACCCACCAATGAGTGTTCCTCTTAGTTGCATAGCTACCTTTGATACTGGCTCTGCAAATGACTATTAAGGCCAAGGACAACTGCATGGGCTCTTTAACCCAGAGGAAGGTTCAATACTCACCATAGGAGCTGATCCTTCTATGATGTTGTATTGCAGTGCCAATGAACTTGGAGCCCTGATTGTGAGAGATCAACTCCCCGTTGTAATTACCAGCCAGACCTCAATTAACTCACAGCAAACCTTCAGTTCAACTCTATATGTTTGTGAAGTGTTAATAACTGCTTTAAGAAAAATGTTTCCCTTACTCCCATTCGGCAGTCACTTCTTTGGATCAGTGTGCGTTGCATTGCATGGTCAGATACATCACTTGAAGCATTTAACGGAGTTTAAACAGGAAACAAACAATGTACCCCAAAGTATTCTCTTATTAATCTCAAACCACAATCAATCAGTGTAAATGCAAAGTGTGTTTTCTTTTCAGACAGTGACTCGTGACAACCATGTGCCATGACGAGCATTATTTTTGTCCAAAGAATACAGCATGAGTGATACACACCAGTTCACATTTAAAGTGATTGCCATAAACTTTGATTGGCGTTATATATGTAGTGCTATGCCAGCGCTGTTCAGGTTCCTTGCACTTGCCTGAATTTTATAGGGGATGCATCCCAGAAGGCTAAAAATCCATCCTCCTTTCAACTGTAAGCCAGAAATTGATGTTAGTGCTGCCATGTTATACGTGCTGTCCTCACATTGGAGGAGATGAGAGGAGCTGCTTGAAATATCTGCTGAATTCTCCTTGGTATGCTCGAGTGTATCCTCTCTAGGAATTCAATCATGTTTCACATGTGCTCACCATGTCCAATCAAATGTGTGGCCACTTCACAGTTGTGGGGTGATTTGACCAGCAACTGGGACACATAACATAGAGGTAGCGATGTTAGCAAAGCGCACCTTGCAAATCAGCTGATCACAGACACTTATGTGATAATAGGCCTGATGAAGATGCTCTTTTGGAAATTTACCCAGGCGTCATGCTGAATTTGCAACACACAGAAGCCATAGAAATTCAGATTTCTTTGACACCACTTTTAAAAGACTATTGCTGATGAGAAACTCGAGAAGGGAAAGATTCACAGTGAAGAAGAGTTTCTTTACTGTGAATCTTTTCCTTTTCCTTCTCATCAGCAACAGTCTTTTCAAAAGTGGTGTCAAAGATGAAGAGGACAATAAAAGGGCAAACACGAGTAAGGGTGTTATCTCACACCCTAGCAATTGCTAGTTTGCGTCCATTGGCATGTTCGTCTTAAAAGGGGTGGGGGGGTCTAAGGGCTTTGACATTGTTTTATTTCATGACATGAATTAAATGGTCGACTATTTAAACCATAAAATGCAATATCTTATAAATGTAGGAAGGAATGTCAATACACACGCATTGATGTGTTTCATCACATCATATATTATAGTTTGTATATTTAAAAAATACAATTAAGTGTGAAGTTACTCCTTAATCCAGCACTAGGGATTTTCAATGTAAATGTGTTTATCACCAAGAAACGTTTCGACCAGTCACATATCTCGGTCTATACATAAATATTACTGTATTTTTCCATGTTGTTGACGATTAGCCTTTCCATTTTCTCAGTAGTAAACCGCTCTCTTCTCTGGTTTGGTGAATCTGCCATGAAAATAGCAACGCGCCAGGTGTCTACGACTTTTGCCCCCCAGTGCTTGTTCACAAGGGAATGTTCGGTCCCTGTGAATTATAGAAAACTATCTAGACCTGCTCAATAGGAAAAGAGTCCCAAGATAACTTCTGTTATAATTTGACCCTTTATAAATATAAACAGTCTACTGCCATGCTAGTATCTCTGTGTGGCTGTGCTTACACAGTGGAGCGTGTAAGCGGTATGCTAACGGTGCTAACATGCTGATTTTCAGCAGGTATATTGTTTGACATTTTGACCATCTTAGTTTAGTGTGCTATTAAATTATCATTTGCCAAAGTACTGAAAACAAAGTACAGCCGAGTCTAATGGGAATGCCTTTTGTGTTGCAGGTATTTGGTACATACAATTATTGGAAACATTTTGAACTGATGATGATGCAAGATAAACGAGCCAAACTGTTAGTGGAGATAAGGAAATCCCCAAAATGTATAGAATACTAATGCAGATTAAATAGTTTGTGATGGAAGATGTGAAATGTATCAAATGAACAAAATGAACCCTTTTTTAATTAGACTTTCCTTGTTTACAAAGTCACGACAGAGGCCATCCTTGCCTGGTGCTCTTTCATTAGCAACACTTTGAAGCTGTGTTGGCAGGGTGATAGAAAATGCCCACAAAACACTCCGTCAAGTGAATAGATCCCACCCTGCAAACGGCATCTGTGGGAGGGTGGATAATGAGTATGCCATGTGTAAAGCCTTAATGTGTTTACATACAGCTAGATTAGAGACGGACCCAATACTTGCCCCTGCGGTTTCTCAAAGAATCCCTGTGGGCTGCCTGAGTGATTAGCTCGTTTTACTTTTTTTTTTTTCCAGAAGGAGTGTCTATGGGATGCTGCACTGGATCGATAGGAGTTAAGATGATGAACTGTTGGGGAAATGTATTTATTATTTATCGTTTTTTATGTAACCTCCCTAGTCCTTTTCTATTTAATTGAGTCAGTTTGCTTTGATTAACATCCGTATACCCCCACATATTGTTTTATATATCATATTACTACCTCAACCATATCTGACATTCAGAGGCATGCACACCCGGTAAAGAGAAAAAGAAGCCGTATAGGTGTAGGGACGAGCCACTGCCTCGACTCCAAGATCAAATCTGTCCCTATTATTTTAGTCACGAAGAGCAAACAGTTGTTTCAAGCACCGTCAGCAGTTAACAGAATTGCCATTATTTATTTGCTGTGGAGCCACAGAATTCACCTCAACACCTTGAATCTGTCTTTATTTGGCCTGCCAAGCTCACCTCCCCGTGTTTCCTTGGCTGTTTGGCTGGAAATGATACATGCGGAAGCATTTATCCAGCAGCCAGGAGAAGGGGTGGAGACAGGCGGCTTAGCAGGCGGCCACAGCGGCAGCGCCGTCATTCCATACCATCTCCCTTTTGCTTCTTTAGAAAATATGCCAGCATCACGCGGTGATTAGCAGTCAGAATGTGCTGCGTCTTTGTCCTTGATTTAATGCCAAATCTCCTAAGCAATAACGACTGCACAGGCTCGGTCTCTGACTGGGAAAAAAAGGGAAGGAACGGAAGAGTAGGCCCTCATCGCTCACTATTATAGTAGCATTGGTTCCCAGCAGGAGCCTTACGAAGCCGCGGTTTGATTTGACATTTTCTGAATGTTCATTCTGAAACATGCCAATCTCCTTGATTTAATATGGCGGGCTGTTGTTTGTCAAGCCCGGGAGCTTATATACAAAGCGTGCGTGCGAGAGGTGCCGTGCCGTATGTGTGTGTACATTCATTATTGATTTTGCTGTGCTGGAATCCACGTTTGTCTATTTGAAATAAACACGTGTAAGCGGACAATTTACAGATATTTTCCCCACATTATTGACACGCAGGGGCCAGAGAGCAATCCTATCATCAGCTGAGCTTGTTTTAAAATGGAGCCTTCGCACTGATGTAGATTGGTGTCTTTCTGGAGCACAAATGGGAGGTGAAGCCACGAAATTAAGTTTTTGCCGTTGCCTCTCACATTTTAATGAGTTCAGCCGAGGTAACCGCTCGAGTACATGGGGGTTTCTGTCTTCTGCTTCCTATCTTGTTGCCTGTCTCTTATCATTTCTATAATGGCACTTTCCGCCTTTGTTATAATGTAACAGCACCAGAAGCATTTGTAATCAGTGATTACACTCTCTCAGGTCAGGACGGCTCACTTTATTTGAAGTTAGATGTTCCAGAGGACTAATGCATCTTTGTGAATGCTTTTGTTGCAGTCCAGCTACAACAATAACAGAGTGGGGAGAGTCAGAAACTCCATCTACTCAGAACTCTTATTGGTTCCTTTTTTTAACAGAGTCCATTCAGCCTCTCTCTCTAAGGGATGTCAGGGCGTAGGAGTACATTTGGCTCTGTGCTCAGACTTTTATTGCGATGCAGAGATCTCTCTGCTGCAGGAGAACAAAGGGTCTTCTACAATAGCTGAACACGGCTGTGGGCTCAGACCAAAATAAAGGGGAATAAAGTCCACGTATTTCTAAATATGGGATCTGTTTGGGGACAACTCACATGTTGTACCGACGGAGTCTTTTTTGAATATTGATGAATAGGGATTGGACTGGCAGAATCTAAAATGTCCCATCATTCAGAGACCGTAGCATTGGGGAGGATTGTGTTTAACGACTTGTACTTGGTGGAGTGCCGTCTGGCATTAAGGGCTAATAACCTCCCTTAGACTCAGCACCCCTCTCTCCTCCTTCTCTCCTCCCTCTCTCCTCCCCCCTGCCTCCATCACCCCAGTTGTATTTATTATGGGCTGCAAGGCCACGGTGATGAGACGATCAATATTTCTGGGATGATGAGGGAGAACTCATGCAATCTCTCCCTCTCTCTCTGTTCCTCCCTTGGCAGTGCTTCAGCAGGTATGAGATCAAAGCGGAGAGGACCTCTGAGATGCTGTTGGAGGGGAGACAGATGAAGTCCTCTGTGCTGTGTGTCCTCTAAACACACACACTCCATCACGGTGTCCTATGTCCTTGTTGTGTCCTGATTAAAAAGTTTGACCTGATGTAGTTCATCTCAACAAGAATTAGTGTTATTACACTCATTCTGCTGCAGATCTAAACATGAATAACCTCAGTTAAACTTGAAATAGAACATATTGTGTCTGTGGGGAATAAAAATGTGACATGACAAGACATATTTCAATTCATGTTGAAAGTTTGAAGAGGGATCAGAAATGCAGTCGTAGATCATCAGGTACTTTAATGTTGTAGTTCTGGAAGTGTTTACCGAGTCTGTGCACATCCAGAATATGAATAGTGATCGACAGAGAACATGTGTTTAATTACGCTTGTTTAAGTAACTTTTGGAGCCTCCTCTGAAGTTCATGAGAGAACTATCTTGCACGCTTACTCATATTTTTTTCCAACAATGATGGCGTCAGACACCACAGTGGACACCATTGCATCATTCCAGACACTGCCACATACTGGCCAGGTGTTGGAAGTGCAAGATACATTTCTCAAAACCAAGATGGCCGACAGGCAGTCAGAAAATGTGAACACAGGATCTCATGCCAAGCTTTCGTACTTGCAGGTAAATCACAATAGTTTTCACCTAAATTGGAATAAACTTCCTGACTGAATCAGAATTTATGAATGAAAGGGTTTCAAACTATATTCTCCATGTTACTGAACAGAGAATCAGGACTTTCCTGGATGATGTAATGATCCTATTCATGTATGTAATTGCCATCATTATATCAAATCTGTGCCACATTTTCTGTAATTTTGGCACAGAGGATAGGTTAAACATTACAATACCCAGGAGCCTTGGCTGCTGTTGCCATGGAAAGGAGGCCAGTCTGGGGCATGAATTGGAGCATCAGTACATTCAAAATGCTTCGTTGTTATGGTTCATATTAAATTACTTTAAGCTGAATAGATAATATTGAGCTTCCACTGAATTTCAAGCTTGATGATTCAATGTTTCTTGCTGAAATACACCTTGGGAGTCGTAGTTAACTTTCCCCTCAAAGTTTTTATGTGAACAGGCTTCTCGACTTTCTATCAAAATTCCAGATATGTTCTAAATCTCTTTTTACTAATGATTTTGACTGGAGAATTTTATGAGAAAAAATAAATGGGACTTTTACTTCCAGAACCAGTTCCATGATCATTTTATATTTTATGGTTATGTTGAATTGTGTTCCATTAAACTGAAAGGTGTTTCCAATATTTAGTCACTTAAAAAAAAGAAAATAGGTTTTGGATAAAGTGGCTGTAAATGGAAGGACAAACTATTAGAAAACTCTCAGTAAAAGGCAATATAATTCAACAGCAACAAACTACAGCTTCTAAAATGACCATTAAGTTTACACTTCCCAAGAACGGTTTCAACAAAAGCGTAACATTTGTGTATAACCTTCATGAAGGTGGGGTTTATTGCAGGTCTGTTGTATTAAACAGAATTAGTTAGGTGTATCCAATAAACTGGCAACAGAGTGCATTATATGGCTATATATTACTGCTTGTGTTTTGTGGTGTTTTCTTGTTGAGCTGTGTGTTTTCTTATAAAGGCCATCGAGGTTCAAACATTTCACTCTAGCAGTGCTGTGGTGTGTGGCACGGATCAATGTTGTATGATGACATTATATATTTATCTTTTAACAATATAGTTCATAGTATTTGAAGTTGGGGGATATGGCAGTAGCGTATGTTTTTTCCGCTCCTGCTACAGGTAATCCGAGTGAGCACGTAAGGGACTTTGTCAATGTGACTTCTCTGCATTTCAAAGCCTTTGCCAGCCCCCAGCAATGCATGCCTTTTAGTCCCTGGATTGGCTATGGATGGCTTTTCATGTATTATGACTTAGCAGGTGCTCGGTGTGCCGAGTCTCTGAGGAATAGTCCACTACACACATTTCGTTTGCACAAGTGAAGGGGGGACTCATCCGCAGTATTTACAATATGTACTGTTTGGGAGGGCTTACATGGACAACTTCCAACGGCAGGCTTTTGGTTGATCAACGTCTGTAGCAAATGGGAAAGCTGCCTAGCGATAACAACACCACCAGGAATGTCGGGATTGCTTTCTATCAGTGGTTAGTGGCCCTCCAACGGCTGCTGCTACATTATAAATCATTTACACAGTCATTTTGGAATGCAATATCCTCCTCTAAATGCTGGCTTTTCTTCTCCATTGGTATTAGAGCAAATACTGCAGTAGGCGCACAAGGCAGAGGGGGACTCTAAGCTACAGAAATTGAAAATTGATCAGGCAGTGTGGGAAGGTGTTGTCACTGGCACCACCGGTTCACCCTGGAACTGTTGATTAGCCTTTACAGCGCTGTCGCTGCAGGTCCCTGTGCTGCCTGTAGCTACATCCTCCTTTCTCCTGTTCATCCCAAAAGGAGATCTGTTGTAGGAGCGTGAAGGGAGATGACATTTATACTCTACCTTGTTCATATCTATACCAAAGGGAAACGCTGCATGACATTAAGCAGGGCTGGTCTTTTTTTTTTATCCTGTTATTATGTGCTTTGTGTATATGTATGACTCCGGCTGATGGGTTTTAGCAGCGCTTTTCCTGTAAATGTAGATAATCTTAAAGGCTCCGTTCATACTGGCCTAATATCCATTCCTCGTGTGTTTTCAAGGGAAGTGATGGAGGACAAAATCCACAGTCCTATCTCTCTGCAAATATACATTCTAAAATTAATCTGCGGTTATTATGAGGCTTCAGCGCTGAGTTAGTGGAATCAAATCGGTGTCTTTTAAGTATAAAACCCGCTCTCTTGTTTTTTTTTTTATATTATCCCACTGCAGCTCAACAGGAAAAGTTTAACACTGTCTGTTAAAAGTGAAACTAAAAAAGGCCTTAACTTGATTTGACTTATTCAGACTACAGAATTCTTCAGATGAACTCTTAGATGCATGTTTTTCACTGTCCCCCATCACTTCTATTGGGAGCATGTGAAGGCAACTACACGACCCTCAAAGTTGTCAAGTTGCTGTACTGTTCTCACTACCTGCCTCGTAATCGGGAGTTGTTGTGGTTTCCTTCTACATGACTGGCCGGGGGTCACACACTACAGCATCTTTCACCAAGAGTAATCCCACTTGAGTATGTCTGGCCTCCAAACTTTGTTTTATCACAAAAACACGCTCAATAAGTGGCACAGCGGTAGTGTTGTCGCTGTTGATGATGTTACAGCCCACATCTTTACGATTTCCCCGAAGTAGATCAGGCACTGAGTTAAGAAAACATCCAACCCTTTGGTCCGTAATGCAAATGCAGCACACGCAGTAAAGCTCTACTGTTAGAGACAACCACTTTGTCAGGATTCCCCTCAGCCCGCATCTCATTCTCTCAGGTCCAGATACTCAGCATGGTAGATCTCTGGAATGTCTCAGCTCACATCTTTGAACAGTTCACACACAGCACTTGAGTGCCAATGTGCGAGCGCTGAGCCAGTGCATATGTGGCAAGCTTAAAGATCCTGGCTTTATTTGTGTCGCACAATCTGGACATAAAGAGGGGATCTTTAATGGTCAGTATACACAGTAGGAAATATTACACCTAACCGGTATCATGTTGATGCTGCCAATCTGACATTTGTTTTATGAAAGAAAAAACATTGTGAATCTATTCTTAAACTAATCGTTGGCCTTTGAAATATATAATAATATTCTACTGTCAGTTGATGCTTTTCACATTTCACTTGTCCTATCAGCATTATTAGGTATATCATGACAAGTTGCCCAGCATTTAATTGAAGTATCTAAGTCAAAGGCAGCTTCTTGATTATGTGGATTGATGATGAATCTCTGTTTATGTGAGCTATTTAATGTTATACCAGAGAAGAACTCCACAAGTAAAAAAAAATAAAAAATGACTGACTAAAAATGGTAGCTGCAAACTGGTCAGTTGTCAGGGAAATGTCATTCATTTTCCTGTCCTCTTCTCTTGCAGCACGGGATAGAAGATCTGACGAGCAGAGAGAGGACGCTGAATAAGGAACTCGCTGCAGAGAGGAGCTGTGTAACTGTGACCGCATCTCCTCGTCTGCAAGCCGGCGGGCTCCAGTGTCCCAGCTGATGACTGTCCCTCAGGTGGCTGGACTGCAGGACTGAGCGGGAAGTTTGCTCTGAGGGGGGGTTCGCCCCGGCTTGTATGTTGGTCAATTACAGTCGCACTCGCTCTCAAGGACCATGTGGTTCTCTCCAAGGAGAGGTTGTCTCCCCTCGCAGAACTGGCGCGCTGCCCGCAGCTGCACCAGTTTCAATGTGTCCTTGTGGGTGTTAAGTTTTTGTTGGTGCTTTCTGGCCGTGAGAGGTCAGAACTACCACCCCACTGTGAACACGCAGTATGGCAAACTCCGGGGGGTGAGGGTGCCCCTGCCCAGTGAGATCCTTGGGCCGGTGGACCAGTACCTGGGGGTTCCATACGCCGCCTCCCCCGTAGGAGAAAAACGCTTCATGCCCCCGGAGCCTCCTTCCTCCTGGTCAGGCATCAAGAACGCCACTCACTTTGCTCCGGTCTGCCCCCAAAATATTCACAACGCTGTGCCAGAGATCATGATGCCTATATGGTTCACCTTCAACCTGGATATAGTTACTACGTACATACAGGATCAACACGAGGATTGTCTTTATCTAAACATCTATGTTCCAACTGAGGATGGTGAGTGCGTCGAGTAAACAGGAAACCAAACCTCTCCTCCTACTATTCTGTCTCTTCCCTTCTTCTCGCTCTGTCTTTCCTCCTAAATTTTGTGTCAACTCTGTATTTTGCGCGGAGCATGACCTGTTGTCTGGCGCATGCTGTGTCCCGTGTCCATCATCTCAACCTCCCATATTGACTTGATCCTTCATTTAGTCGTTTTCATCAACTCTCCCTTTCCATGCCACTGTTAGAGGTTCCTCTTTTGATGACTAAATGACTTATTAATATGACCCCAAAAAAAGAAAAAAGAAATCTAATCATACAAAGAGCAGATTGGATATACTTGGTGCACCTTCCTACCCTCACTGTCTTGACTGTTCTGGGGATATTAGCCATTAGCGATTAGTAGCCTGCCTCATAAGTGAATGATCTACTACTGTAGGGTTGGTGAAATATTCTGTCTGGTACACGAGAGGCCTGTGGCATCAGCCTGACCTATGTAAGACCCTTTACTCTCCTTGCTTCATCCGGTTTGTCCTTGCACAAAGCTAAAAGATTGGGCTCCACTGTGACTCAAAGTCTCACAAGTTTCAGATGTCTCGATGTTGACTCTTGTAAATGGCCACCATTATTTCACCACTTGAAGGAGACCCACACAGGAAAAAAAAAGGCTTGAAATGTTAAGTGCTCTGAGAATCAAATGGGCAATGTCAAATAACACTGTCACTTATCAGATTACAAGGTGAACTGCAAAACGTTGAAAATGTAGCCTACTGTGTGGCTGTAATGGGTCTTAAATAGAAGTGCATGTGAATATGGGCTTCCTGTGTCCCAGGATGCAGCAAATTCATTCCACCATTTTGGAATATTTCTGCAGCAACACCCCAGTTACTTTCTCAACAGGTCCACTGTTGTTGTTCTTGTTGTTGATGATGACTGGGAGGGTGGGAGGAGGAGGGTGAAGAGGGTGAAGAGAGAGGGGGGGAGGGGGGGTCTGACTCAGTCTGAGTTGTTGCATGTCACATGCGATCTTTTCCAGAGCTCTCTGTTATTTTGTAGTTTTTCCATTCATTTTACAGTCAAAAGAATATCCAAGGAATGTGCCAGGAAACCCAACAAGAAAATGTGTAGAAAAGGAGGTATGTAAAAAAAAAAAAAAAAAGAGACAAAGAGAAAGCCAACACGGAACGAAAGAAAGGAATTGAGAGAGTGAAAGAGAGAGGAGAATGATGGGTGCATCCTTCCAAAGCCGCCAATATCGCCACCTGTCAACTCCCAAATCAAAGTGCTAATTGGGATGAACGTGGGACTTGTGACTCAGATCAACCTTGACATGAATGTGAGAGATGAGCGGGTGGTTGTGTTGCGTGTGTGCATGTGTGCGTGTGTGTGTGTGTGTGTGTGTGTGTGTGTGAGTGTGTGAGTGTGTGCATACTGAAGTGTGGTTTTGCGAGTGTGTGTCAAGAAGCAAAAATGCAGGTCTCTAAATAAAAAATGACGCTTTGTCAAACAATAGATTGTGATGTGTGAGAATAACATTTATTTTGTTTTTTTACATGATTGTATGGCTTGTTCATGTTTAAAGTGTAACCCTCTTTAATTCAGATACAACGGTTGATTAAATCAGAGGCACGAGTGCTGCTTTGTGAGACTAGAAGATAAGATTTGACTTGGTATGCAAAGAACTTTAGTCATGTTTCAGATGGCTCTGACAGCACTTAAGACACCAGCTTATTGGAAGTATTTGTCAAACATGACACCTGAAAGCGTCAGAGCCTCAGCAGTTGATTAAATTTACGCTAAAAAGTGGAGGGCCACCTCTCTCTTGAATTTATGATTCACAATTGTTCAAATAGGGGCTGGTAGGGTGTTTTATTGGCATGACAGCTTTCATCTATCCATGTGGCAAATGCTCGCAGCCGTAGAGAAACGCAGTCCAATTTCATTAGCGGCAGCTGCAATCTCACTGTTGTAACAACAGAGGACTAATTCTCTTCTCCTGCCTGAAGGCAGCAGAGGACCTTACGAGTAGCCTGCAGACAAAGAGCATGTCTTGCGCCACAGTAAAGCTTCTGCTTCAGCTGCGAGACCTGTGCTGTTGATTTCCATGGAGGCAGAAGGCAGCTATTGGCCTCACTGTGCGCTCATACACTCTGCTTTGGTAAACCAATTTTGTGAGAGAAAGACTGGCCCTCCAGGCACATGTGCTTCTGAATTAGTCCCAGTTGTGGAATATACACAGAAATATCTCTTTAATATTCCCCCTTCCACTTGGAATTTTTTCAATTATCTCCCCCATGTTTGGTAATGAGAAAATGTTTTATCACAAGTTTTGTATGTTGGTTTTGTGACACATTTCTGTGCAGAAGGATGATTGTTGCATTTCTTTATTCACAAAGGTTGCTGGAAACTCTTTTTTATTTCAATTTCACCGTTTTTTAAAACTGCTTTTACTAATCTTGTATTATATTGAATTAGCAGTGCAATTGAAGAATAATTTATCCTTCTTAGGCAAAGCAAGCACTACCTCATGAGTTGGTTTTGCTTAAATGTTTCCAGCAAGAAAGTTGAATTATTGTTTGACAAATTCAGCCTGACTTGGGAATAACTTCTCTCATTAAATATTTGAATCTCAATAGTTGAGTCAGATCCATATAATTGGTAATACAATCAGGAGTACATGTTTTCTAGATAAAGTGTTGTAATAGAGACCTGTATACAGCAGTAGAGTCATACACACACTGTGCATATTCAGTACCAATAACGCCTCCATTACCAATTCTGCAATTCATAAATCTTTAAATGTGCCTCATCTGAACTATGACATTTGACTATTGATGAAACTGTTGTGTATTTGTTGCCAAGCAACAGTATGCGGTTGTGACAAAAGCAGAGTAAATGAACCTCTTACCTAGTGTGAAGCACCTTTGTTGCACTGGCGATGCTTATCAAGTGAGATACTGTACGTCAGCCACCGACCTTGTTAAATGCATCACTTGTGATTCTTCTGTTTTACGAGACAGAAGCCAGTGTGCGATGATTTGTACAGTGGAGAGCTTGTGTAAATCTAGAAGATCGGTGGTAAGAATATATATGTAGAATTTGCTTTGAAAGAAATGATTCTCATTTCACTTAGAGGTTGAAACAGATTGAGAAAGTTTGCCTTATAGATCCTGTGCTATTACCCTCACACTGTGAAGCCACTTAATGCTCAGATATCAACAATGTGGATCATTTTCCACCATTAAACAGGAGGAAAGCTGTTAAACCGCACACTAGTGCCCTGACGAAAGATCAAAGACACACTCAATCCAAAAATAATGGAAGGCTCAAGACACAATTACAGTTGATGTAACTATTTTCATTATGATTGGTTGGTATTCAGAAGTAGGGCTTGTTGTGCGGCTAATATCGCTTGTGCAAAATCCAGAGAGCATTGCTGTTTGTTCAGAAACAAATTATTGTTTGCACTGACTAAAATGCAATGTTAAGAATGGCTGTTCCTTCCGCCTGCTAGACTAGAGCTGCACCGCGTGTCCAAGATGTCCTCGCAGGCCGTCTCATTTGCCAGATCAGCACCGTAGCACACGGATCCCTCTGAAGTGGCCTTATAGTGCGCACCCAGGGCACCGAGCAGCAAGCGCCGGAGCCTTGGTTTTATCACTCAGTCATTTTCTCTTCTCTGAGTCAGAGTGAATGGAGTGAAGAGAGGGGTAATGATGTGCGGGGACACAGCTAAGCACTATTCAGCCTCAGAGTGCTGGATCGGCTCGAGACGGGTCAATTTTGCGAGGACGCACCCTGATGAGGTCAATCTGTATCTTTAAAAAAAGGTTTACACTGTTAAGTTGATTGACAGACTTTACTTTGCTGTGAAATCACACACTTTCGATGAGATCATTGAGGTTTCGGTGATAAGGTGCACTCACCGTGCTGCATGGGGCTCGTTTATGCAATATGAAAATGATGTTCTACGGGGTTTTAGAGCATGTCTCTTTTACCGCCCTTCACCCTCTCGTAAAACATGTCCCGAGAGTCCTTCAACCTGGTCTCTTTGAATAACACAGACTCTGAGAGACACTCTGAGATCACACTTTCTGACTGAAAATCATCCCTCATCATGAGTCTATTTGAGATAAGTGCAACAAAATCTGTTGTACATTTTGGCTTGATTTGTCTCACTCAAATATCATTCTAATGTAGCCCTCACAGGCAGCAGCCTGCCATGTGCTGCGCAGCCCGGTGCCAGTACTGAACAGCCCCATCAGTTGCCAAACCTGTAGATTAAGTATCCCAGAGTAGAAACACTGGACAATTTTTGTCATCCTAACAGATGAACTCCAGATGCTAGAGAGTTGTGAAAGACAGGGCCCCAATCCTGGTGAGACTGCGTCTGGGCCATGGCAGTCAGTAGCACACCATGGTAATCCCGTTGGTTGGCCAACTCAACCCCGCTGCGAGGGAAGGAGGGGCTGCTCCCCGGATGCTGCGGAGGAAATCTGTACGCCAAGCAGACAGCACAAAAAACTTTCCAAGAAGACGAGAACAAATATTGGCCGGTGTGATGTGAAAACAGAGCAGATGTCTGCTTTTGTTTGAAAGAAAATGACTTCCATGATCCTCCTGTGATCGTCTATCCGGGACAGTTTATGACCCCAGCGAGTGAGGGCTGTAACCAGCTAGTGGCAGATCCAGTCGCTCTGACTTGAGATGCAAGACGCGACCTGAGCAGGAAGTCCCTATTCAGAAGCCACATGCCGCTGTGCTGTCCAGCTTCCCCAGTCAATCCAAGGCTCAATATCTCTCTTGTTTATCCCAAACTAAAAAGGAATAGAGGACACCGCCTGTGGGGTCTTAAAGCCCTGTTAAAATGAAAAGACAATTTATTTGTTGATTCTGGGATCTCTGTTAGTTTAGAGCCATGTTGTTGATTCCTAATTTCACCTTAATTTTCTCCCATAAGTTGATTTAACAAGTCTTTTACTTTTAGACAAATCCTCTTTCAATTCAGACTCATATCTTTGGTTTCTTTGGGATCTTTTGACATTTGTCACTAAGTTGACTACACATTTAGTATTTCTCACCAAAACGCATCGTTGCATCCCCGAGGTTCAACACGTTCTTTGAGAGCATTTGTGTGCCGATTCCTTCCAAATCTTAAATTTAGCGTTTACATCCATACTTGCTTACAGCATTATTCTTCACGGCCTTTTGCTGTGTTTTGCCACTTTTCCTGGTGTGTTACCACCAACAACTGTGAAGGCTGCATACCTGCCTTGTTCCGGCTTTCAACGGCGTCGAATGCATCGGAAATCAGTCGTGATGCATACAGTATTCAGGCACTGCTGTGGTGCAGCAGATACTTAAATGACTGTTGTGTCTTACAGAAGATTAGGACGCCGAAAGCCTGGTGAGTCTTGATTGTTTCTGTGAGATACTTGCAGCATAGTCTTTTTTTCCTAATATGAGGAATGAATGGTTCATTAGGGATTGAGAACAGAGGTAAGAGAACTCAGTGTGTTTGACTGCCACCATACTCAGAAGCCCGTGGTCTCTGTTAAACATGTCTCTTTTCATTATCGCGCTGTAGACAGGAAGAAAGACAACTTGGCTGCCTTCTATTTGTTTTTCTTTTTGTATTTTGGAAACAGCTGAAGCGCAGTGTGAGTTTTGGCTGTCCTTTACTGCAGGATTACAGCCTCCTTAACCTTTTAGCTGCATTCTCCATCATTCTCTCTTATGTGTCCCTCCCAAGCTGTTCCTTAACCTCTACACTGGGAGACGGATTGAGAGAGTTGGAGACAGACACAGAAAGAGAGAACGAGGGACACAGAGAGCAGAGAAACAGGAAGAGAGACAGATCCGGCACTCTGAAAGAGAAAAATGGCCACCTGAGGATTAGAGACCGAATATAACTGCTCTAAATTGTCAAGGCTGCAACATTTCACATTTCACTAAGTCCCCTTCCACATTCTGACCTTTCTGATATTTAACTCTAAGGCCCATCTATTGTCAGCGAACCTTTTTCCAGCAAAGGAAAGGCAGTTAACATTCAGCCCTTCCACGATGTATTGAGTGAATTTTGGATTCATTCAAAGAGTCTCGAGGGGCTCAGAGTACTCTATATCTTCATGTGTGTGTGTGTGTGTGTGTCTGTGTCTGTGCGTGTGTGTGTGTGTGTGTGTGTGTGTGTGTGTGTGTGTGTGTGTGTGCGTGCGTGCGTACGTGCACGCTTTGGATTATTCATGTTGAATTCTACAGCCAAATACTTGCATCTTTTGTTTGGAATTCTATCCCACTGAAAACGTTAAATTTCAACAGCTTTTATGTAACAAGTAAGCCCATCAAACGCAGTTTCTTTGAACCTGATTTGATAAATGCAACAGGTTCCTATTTTGCTTGTCAAGGAACATGAATAAAAGCTGTTATTCTCGATGCCACTTGTTTTGAAGAGATGCAAATGTCATCTCCTGGAGGCCTGCTCAACAATGAAACTTGCCAATTTATCGTATTTGGTTTTAATGTCACACTCTTTCACTGCGGCATCACTTTTAAAGAGTCAAGGTCAAATATAGGCTTCTTTGCTGAGTCACTGAGGGCGTTACGTTTGAAGCTCCTATTATAGATCCAGCATTTGACACACACAGGCTCACAGACAACATGATTCAAAGTGACAGAGCTTCCCTGTCGACACCTGCCATCCAATCTATGGCTGTCTGAAGCACTCGATAACACCACTGTTTTGCCACGTCAACGGCACAGTGAACGCAAGAATAACCGCAATCACTAACAAGGCTTAAAGGAGCCTGTTTCAGCAGGTGAGACATCTTTGTTTGGGTGCTGGCTGTTATATTGCTAAAGCGTAGGTTCCCTTGAAGCTCACATGAGAGAGACATGACATCTGATAGCTTTTAGGCAGAATGAGTCGGATTTGTCGCCTGCAGCTGACCCCAGAGTCACATTTTTTTTTGGAAGAAGCTTTTTCCCGCTTGGCGTTTTGCCTCGCTTTATTCGTTTATTTTCTTCGGGCGCTGTGTCTGCTAAGTCCCCAGCCTCCTCTTGGATGCGTGCACTGCTTACAATCTGGCACGTGCTCGCTACATTTTTTAGGTCGATGCCCAGAAATGACCTAAACACAGCACAATAAGAGGGCAGGGTCCCTGCAGGTACAGACTCTGCCACACACTTCATAAGTGATGAATGAGAGGGATTATTTTTGTATGAGTCTAAATATTGTTTTTTGGAAGATCCAGCTGGTTCTGCGTTTAATGGCGGTCACTCCCTGCTCGAGGAATATGCTCTCTGACCTGTTGCTGCTATGACGTTTGTTTAGCTCTAAAGCGGCATACCTGCCAAACTCTGAGACTGAGGCCATTTTTAGACTGACACTCAGTGAAACAACGCAGCCCCCTTTTTACACAATGAGATCACTGTATTGACAGGGGTGCCAATGCAGAGGGCTTCAGCTGTAGACGCTGAAAAATTGAGATTGGCTCATTTTTTTGCTGCAAAGTTATTCGTCAAAGTGCTGCGTTGGCCAATCAAATACCTGCAAGAGTACATTCCTACTTTGTAACGTGAATGCCATATTTCTGCTCATTCTTATACCAAATATGAAACATTCCAGAGTTGTAAAATCCAGTTCGCTACCAGAAAATACCCCCCTCCCCCCGTCAACTCAACCACTAAGATCCACCTGATGTAGTGACACATGCAAAGAAAGTCTCTAAGATTGTTCATGGATTATACTTACCTGGCAAGCCATTCACTTCACCAATTTCACATGAGCATTACAGAGTTACACAACCTTCCACACCATCTTCCACAACGTACTGTTGCAACATCAGTCTAATAACCTATTTCAGTCAAAGTAGTCGCTATTGATTGTCGTCCTATGATTATGTTTGCTTGTCTAAAGCTCATACAGCTGCCCATACAGACTGCATTATTCATCGTGCCTATTTATTACACTGAACAAGGTCACTGCACAGAATGTGGAGTCAACAAATTCAGGCTTCTCCTCTCAAAGAGCTTGACTTTACTCAGTAAATGTCATGACACTGTTGCATGGCTTGTACATAATGAAATATGTTGCATCTTTCGATTAACAATGGATGAGGTGTTCAAACAGAGAGGTGCATTCATTAAAATAAAAGCTATTTAAGTGGTGCCTATTTCAGGCTGGATTACCCACAGGAACGACGAAAACATGGTTTTAAAGACTCAATGACTTTTAAGGAATTAATAATGTAACATTTCAAATTGTGATCATTCAGAGTCTTCCGGCCTCAGCGCATCTTTTGTAATGCAGAATTTGGCCACTTCGGCAAAATGGTTTCCCCGCACTGTTTTCCCAGCATCTTCTCTGGACCATGCATATCCACAGCAATGTTAGTGGTGTGCAGGCTATTAGCTGTCTTGAAGAAAAAGTGAATACTTTGGTGAAAAGGTAGCAAGCAACCAGGGTTTCCCCAATTGTGTATCCATGTAGGCACCTCAATCCTGACGTATCATGTCCCATGACCAATATAGTTAGCGTATGACAGCTCAATCAACAGCCACTTGATGTGAGATCAGCAACACTGAGATGAGGTTATTTTTTGTTTTAACTCTTTGAGAAACGCAGAACATATTATGGAAATCATAAATGCTTCAGTAAATTCCCTGACAGAAAGCCCATTAGATTTTGATATTAATTTGTATTCATAGTGGCCTACTGATTGCACCAGAGGAAAAGTCCAAGGTCACAAAAACATTAGGATTTACTGTGTCAAGAACTGCTCGGGAGGAAAATCTAAACTGACAGTGGTGCTCGATGAAAGGTCAGGGTATCACCAAAACTGAAGAATTCTCCAATAATACGATACTTCTTTTAATTATTGTCAGAAGGTGATCAATTGTTGAATACATAAACTGATGTGTTTAGCCAACTGACTAGCCAGCAATGAAATCCTTAAGCCTCGCTGCTGGTGGGCATTAAAAATGATTACACATGGATATCAGACTAATCAATTTAGAATAGCACTGTGTGTAGGTCAAGACAGGGCCTGTTCATCATATTTGACATGGTGTGCATGTGCCCTAGGGTTCTAGATTTTCATACTAACATGTAGCACAAGAACAACAGCATATTACCGACTGTTTAGGGCAAAGAGACGAGCTGAAGTGACTGCACACATCACTGAGTATACATAATACACGTAGTCTTATGATTTATTCAAATCTCCACTACCTCAAGGGAAGTTGCAATCCTGCACGTGTTTTTTTTTTTTTACTTTAAAAACTCCAGCATCCTGATTTTTAGATTCTTTAACTTGCCAGTCACCACATTTTCTTTGTATTTGCCTTTCCGTGGTCTTTGGATGGCCAAGTTAGAAATGAATGATAGGTGCATGTTGCAAAGAGAAGGTCAGTAAAGTCTTCACATTGAAACCCTGCTCAAAAAGCCAAAGTCATTCATTATTTCAGATCATCTTTTCAGCTGATAGTGTTGTTCCCCAATTGTATATGGATTCAGAGAGTTTTCCTGATAAAAGAAAATCATAATTCTGAAGCTGCCAGTGGTGTATGACTCTGCTCCAATCTTGCTATGGTATGTTGAGGTTACCTTCTATGTTTTGATGTGTACATTGTGATAACAAATCTTTGTAATCTGTATACTATTAAAAATTAAGATGTTCTCTTTTTGTGCTGAAAGTGTCAACAAGAAACACCCTTGTTCACTGCCGAATGTTCAAATGGGATATGTGTATTTTAATTAATGTTGAATGTCACTCACACGTGGTCTCAAATACAGATTTTTATTGAATTGCCTTTTTCCCATCTGTGTTGCCAAACATGCTATTTTGAATTTCCCTGTGCCTCTCTATGTCTCTTCCTGCTTCAATAACAGGGGCCAATGCAAAAAAACAGGGCGAGGATTTATCGGATAACGACGGTGATGAAGATGAAGGTATTTTCCATGGTGAACAAAGATGGTGCATGATTTCTTTTCTTCTAAAAATGTCACAGTTTTCACTCCATTTTATTTATTTATTTTTTATTTATTTATTTATTTTTCTTTCTAATTGCAAATGCAATCATCAAGCACCCTGGTCACATTATAATCTGTAGAACAATTTTGTCTTTGATCAAATGTTCGTCTGTGTGAGTGAATGTGAAATCTCGAAGCATCAGAATTCAATCAAAGACTAGAATGTTTGGCTTCAGAGTCCGATGGGACCTTGTAGCTGTCTTGATAACGCAGCCCGGATTGACTCATTTTAATTGCTCAAATAGTGGCTGACAGAGGCAGTGGTAAGAGACCCTTCTTAAGGTGTGGCCAGCAGCTGTCTGAGTGGCTATAATGGCAGGGGGAAAGTGGAGCAGCAGTGTAATATCAGACTGTTCACTGGGTCTGCCAGCAGATTTAGATGAGGAGCGGCAGTTCAGGAGTGCTGCTGTAGAGGATTAGAGGCGAGAGGTGTTGAAAATGGGAAGTTGCTGCTCAGCAATCGCATTGTTCACTTTCCATATTTATCTTGGGATATTCCTGGCTCAGGGTGGATCTCTGCCGAGATTAGAATGAGAGACGATTCTTGTGCTGCAACAGAAACGGCTTAAGTCTCTGAATCTAAATCAAACCCTTGATATCGCCCCGCCCTTGTCTTCCTCTGCCACAGTAGGGAAGGTGATGCAAGCATGATGTTGGGTATCACGGTAAAGCCGCTGATGTGCGCTCTGTTTGCTGCGGACAGATTGGATTTTTTTTTGCACATTATGGGAATATTCTGTGAGCAAGATTGTGTGTTTGGAGCGAAGCTGTTTTTAACAGACCTACTTAGCAGGAAAACTAGTGCGTCACACCAACTTACCATATCCTGCGTTCGGTTTTAGAGCCACTGGAAGCCGACTGGCCAGGCTCCTTTCCAGATGTTTAAGGGTTTGAAGTGAAGCTCCTTCCTCTTTGCCGGTGGGCTGTTCTTTCAGACAGAAGCTCTCGCTGGCCTTGATCAGAGAACAGGAAGCGTTGCCATGGCACCACTTTGACACAGGTGTTTCTTCATTCAAGCCCAGGGCAAGCTGTTGCAACTGAAGCCAAATTGCCTTCAGTTTTGGTCATGACTGTGTGTACACTTGTGCGCGCATGTGTATGTTTGTCTTCCCTCAAGCGAGCCCGCATGCGTCAGTGTATGTAGCCCTAAGTCCGTTCAAAATTGCTGACAAGTGCGGATCCCTTTGTCTGGCAAGTCCTTGCATGCGCTCACAGTGGCTTGGTCTCCAAGCTGTTGTGCAAGACTAGCCTCACTGAAAATGTGACAAGTCTATTCTTTACTGAGCGCAACTAATGCTATTTACAGAGCATCGCCGTAGAAGCACAATACGGTCCCAGCAGAATCTCTGCCACAGCGCTGTAACTAATGCATGTGTGACAGAGTTGGCCATCAATTCCGAAACATGATCCAGAAGATTTTCATTGTTCTGGTGAATGTGTCTGTTTTGAAGTGACATGGCCGATCACATGAAGTCAGTGTTCAGTGACACCCTCCTAATTCCCCCCCAAAGAGGACTGTTACCTCTTTGAGGAAAAAGACTCCTCACAAAGTCCTTGTAAGCTCTCTGACACACTACCACTGGCACTAGTGGCTGTACGATTATTGTGGGTAATAGCAATCTCCGTGTCTACAGTAAATGTACCACACACATAACCAATAACAATCAAACATTTGTATTCCAGTTAAAGGCCAAGTCGAATCAGAGCACAGGCTCTCTCTCTCTCTCTCTCTCTCTCTCTCTCTCTCTCTCTCTCTCTCTCTCTCTCTCTCTCTCTCTCTCTCTCTCTCTCTTCCCTCTCTCTCTTTCTCTAGCTGATACACCTCTTATCCACATATTCGCATTCTGTCCAGAGAGCTGCTGTCTTGTCGTGTTTCTCTGTCTAACCCCCTCCATCTCTCAGTCTGTTCATCCCAACATTACCATGCTGTCTCAGTTGGCAGTCTGTCTATCCTTGGCTAATTCCCTCCCTCCCTGCACCGCATTAGAGCCGCCCTCCTGCCTGTTATAACCCTCCAGACAACCTCTTAAATTCAAATAAGTTTTATTGGTACAATAAAGGATTTCTCACAACGCCAAAGAAATGTAAGTAACATATGTAATGCAATAGTAATACACATTTACAATAAAAGGCAGTGGAACAGCCAATAAAAACCTTAATTCTAGCTGGGAATATAATTACGTTTTTTTTTTTAACACTGTATTTCACACTTTGTCCGCTGGCTGTCCCAGAGGCTCTTCGTTTTGGCCATGCTGCCAATCTGCCTCTTCATGTGTCTTTCTGTCTGTCCATTTTTGTGTCCGCCTGCCCATCTGAGCAATAGTCAACCCCCCTGGCACCCTTAAAGTGCATTCAAATTCGACACAACACCCCCTCCAGCAACACGGGCGCCTGGGCCAAGTTGCTGCGAGTTACATCGGCCCACAATCAAGACTCAATTTTCCAGAGGCGGTGTAAAAAAATAAAAAGGAGCGCAAGCTTTCAATCACCTACCTGCTGTCGTCAGATAAAGGCGGGCATGTAAATAGAGAGAGTCAGGCTGTGTCGGAGCTAAATCTCCCAGGTGGAACATGGCAGTGGTGCCGGGGTACTGTGCCCACTGCCCAGTGAGAGGCAGAGAGAGGCAGCCGTTCATACTCCACCTCGAGAGTGTCTCGCACCACTGCTGCCTCGGCCCTCTCCCACTGATGAAAAATAGATGTGTGTGTGTGTGTGTGTGTGTATCCCTGTCTGTCATTTGGCACTTTGAAAACTCCAGCTCTAATCAGGAGGAATGCCTCCACCCAGCGTGAGCGTGCACACACTCAGACATGAACACCCGCATCCTTTAAACCAGTGAAGCATGCACACACACGCGCACACTTGTACACATAAACAATGCTTGCTTCCAAGCTGTAGATGCAAGCACCGAATAGACAACACACACGCATACACCCTCCCCCGGAGAACCTCTCTGTCGCTGTTGTGCCAGAGAGCAGAGCTGGCCTCCACCTGCCTGGGTATTACCATTAATTCCATTGCACAGGCCCGACTGGATCCCCATCCAGCAAAGCTCAGCTCAGGCAGGCTGGAGACTGGTGAATTGACAGTTGGGGCAATTCACACACCATTCTCTCCGTTCTTCCACTATCCTATTCTCTGTGATGTGGCAAGGTTGAGGATGCCCCTTTGAAGCCCATTTATGCAGAGATATTTGGAATACTGCTGCTCAGCTTCTTTGCAAGATAAGCATTGCTGCTAATGGCTGCTCCACAAGGGCATCATTTCAGCCATTTCAAAGGATGGGGAGACTTAGACTGTTGCTGTCATCAATTTTTTTCTCTCCCACTTGTCCTTTACTCTTCAGTGGCATGAAATAATTGGCAAGGCAAAAGCATGTAAAAACGTGCCGCTTTTGAACAATCTTGAGAAGTGAACAAGAGTGAGGATGGGTTTTGAATTAGTTCACTGAGGCACATTCTGTGTCATGCATCTGCACGTCTGCAGAGGTTTGTGTTGTTTGCTTTTCTATAATGCAATTATTGGTGTGCTGGCCTCAACCCTTGCATGGCTTTTGACAGTCTAACATCAGCTTTTTTCTGGCTTTTGCCAATGACAGCGGGCTTCCTTGAAAGACTAAAGATGTAGTCTTCGTTCACTCAAGGAGTAAACAGCTGTCCGAGAGTCTTAGAGATGACAGCACCTCTCCAGCCTCCTCGTCTCATCTCGATCCTGGCCAGCTGTAGGTGGCTTTGGCTAATAGCCTAGAAGGCTTCCTACCGTGTCTTTCCTTTTATTTCACTCAGCCGCCGTCTATCCCCACCTCTCCTTCCTCTCTATCCTCAAACACACTGAGCTCTGTCTGCCTCGTTGCCAACATCATATTTAACACACAAACACACCAGCGAGGGAGCAGAAGTCACCTTCACACAAAGGTCATTCCTCCCATTACTTTTACTGTACCGATGTCGAGATTCATAGCAGACGTGCACACTCTCACACACGTCTCCTACTTATTTACACATGTCATACCTCAGTTGCTCTCAGAAATGTCAAGTGTTGTGGAGTCTGACATACTCTAACTATAAGGTTCTGAGGAAGTGCATGCTCGAAAAGTCCACTGGTTTAAAATAGCAACAGCATTTTTCTTTTGCCATGGTCTTCTTCCACCGACTTCTGCAGGTTCAAAATAGAAAATGCGTTACTGTGTGTTCCTTCACTGCAGCCTCCGAGGCCTGGTCACACAGTGCGAGCTCATTTGTTTCAACATAAAGGGAATATTAAGCAGACGTTCAGTGACATTCAGAATACTGTCAGTGACTTGTACAATGGCGCAAGCTGCTGTATAATTCGGTGTAATTACACCGCCTGTTTTGCAAGGATCTCCCCAGTTAAACGAATTGCACCTCCTAAATGTGAACATGGCCAGTAATGGACTTGTCATGAGTGAAGCGTGAAGCATGGCCTGACAAGAGCACTACAGTAGGGTGCATGTCATGTCCTGCCACATCAGGACATTGTCACCCCTCTCCAACCCCCCCACCCCAGACCTTGCTGATAGCTCCTGACAGACACCATGTTTTACCAAGTGTTGACACAGTGAATGCCACCGACACTTATCTCCACACTCGCCTTTGTCCTGTCCTGATCCAGAGTGTCAAGGCCGCTTCTGGGGGCGCTTAATGTCAGATATATGGCCGGCTGTTTTCAATGGAGGGAGAGGCAAAGGACAAAAAGGTGGAGGTACAGTAGGGGAGACAAAATATGATCGAGGAGAAAGGAACAAGTCGTCGCAGCTCTCCTGGTGAGCTTCACTTGCAGCAGCAACACGTAGACGCTCAGCTCAGGCCTGAGTTATGCCTCCCACTGACACTCCAATCAGTCCAGAGCCACAGTGATCCACCTATGAGAGAGGTTGTGCTTCTCAGATTGTGTTAAAATTCAAGCCCTGTGATGTATTTGTAGGTGCGAATGTCCCCAACCCTTAAGGCTGGAGCAGTGAACTGAGAACTTTTTTTTTTAATGTATTTCCTCTACTGTGATACAATTATTTGCTGTTCACATGATGTGCGTATGGAGTGTCTGAAGGTGCTGCATGAGCTGATTGAGTGAAACATGAGAGAGAATGATGTGTTATTACAAATAATGTTTTTGTTCAGCTCACTCTTCATTGCACACCAGCGCTCATCTGCATTTCTATCACTCACAGATTTATTTGTTCATCAGCAAAACATGAGTTTATTGCTCCTTTTTTTTGTTAATTTTTTACTTGTGCATGTGATTCTGTTGCAGATATACTTGTGTGTGCATTAATGAACCTATCACTGTTTTTTTCCTAGCACAGAGCTCTGTGCTACATTTTGATGCTGTGAATACTTGTGTTGATGTAATGATGTGTTTGCCTCGGAGAACTTAATGAATCAGGAGGCAGCTTTTCGAGGTAGCCACTTAGTCACCTGTTACACCAGATTAGACCGTCCACAGCGACCGAAAAAGCTCTGATCTGATTGGTTATAGAGAGCTACCTACCTCATTACCTCCACATCATGCTGTGCTGCTGCCCACATGTGGGTGTACCGAGAAAGGATGATTACTTCTCACTTCCAACTAAGGTCCAATTGGGATCTGTTGCGTCTGTTGGATATTTTCCTCTGACACAAATCAGAGTGAGTGAGAACTCTATATCATATCTGTGTGACACCGCCCTCATCAGATCAAGTCAATAAATAGATTAGAAGAAGTGAAGCTTCAATGTATTGTATCGCTCTCCCAAAGGGATTTAACTGTTTTCATGAAGACCTGATGTAATTCAACAAAAGAGGTGACTGATAACATTGACATGACTAATCTCTTTTTCTTATTTCTGCCCCCTGCTCCGTCTTCCTCTATGCCATCCCCCTTGTATCTGTGGCCCATTTGTTTGAGTAGCTCGTGTAGGATATGCTGTTTTTCTCCCTTTCTTCCCCCCTTTGCCCCTCTCTGACTGAACCTTTCATGCTTCCTCACCCCATGCATCCCCTCCTCCTCTTGTAGAAGATAAGTGTGTGCATAGAGAAGTGTCAGCCGTAAATCACATTTCACTGTGTAGCCCTCTCAGATACCAGCAAGATAAAGAAAGCCATAAATAAGGCCACATCATATACAAGTTATGGCTTTGCTTTTATACGTAACGGGGCCATGAATAACCAAGGGAATAACGGGAAGAGAAAAAAACCTGTGAATCAAGGCTGAGCTCTGCTGTAGAGGTTACAGAAAAACAGTGTCTCTACTAAATGCATTTAAGTAGTTGTCCTGGGTGTTAGGCATGCTAATGCGATGGGGTGCATGACGACGAGCGGTGCCTGCAGATGGATGCAGATCAGGCTGTGCAGGATGTGGTCTGCGATTAGGTGTTCTAGAGGATTTTGAATTTTGGCTCTCAGTCACTATAGCAACCAGAATACAATACCACCATTTTATATCTGAGACCATTGCTTTCTCTCTTCTTTTTTTTTTTTTCATTTTCTCTCCTCATTTTCTCTCCTATGCTATATCTTTATTCTTTTCTGTCCTTTCTATTTTTTACTTCCTTCTGATGTGTCTAAGTCTCTTTGTCTCTCTGTCTGTCTCTCTCTTTCTCTCTATCTCTCTCCCTTTCTCTCTCTCTCTCCCTCTCTCTCTCTCTATTTCTCTCTATCTCTGTCTGTCTGTCTGTATGTCCCTCTCTCTCTCTCTCTCTCTCTCTCTCTCTCTCTCTCTCTCTCTCTCTCTCTCTCTCTCTCTCTCTCTCTCTCTCCCTCTCTCCCTCTGTCTTCCTCACTCTTTGACCTCCCACCCCATCTCATTCTCACCACTCTCAGGGCTTAGAGGGAGAAGAGGCAGGGAGTTGGACAGAGATGGAGGGGAGGCAGGAGAGAAACAGGGAGAGACAGGGGAGAGTCTGTGAGTGAAAGTGATACAAAGTGAGGGAGGGGAAGGCGAGAAGCTACACAGAACACGGGGGGAGCAGGAGTGAAAATGAGAGAGAGTTTCTTGTCTTGTCTCCCAGCACTAGCTAGCCAGCCAGTAATTCAGTCTATTCCTCAAACAGAGGCTTTTTTCTTCCCTCTACCTCTGGATGTGCTTTATCTGGCTGGAGTGTCGCTCCAGCTGGGTATCAAGCCCGTGGTTCGGTAATAGAATAAATAACATTTTACCAAAACTAAAGCACAAATGTAACTGCCTGCAATGCCAAGCAAGACTGTGCAAATAAATTGTTGCACAGAGATAGGCCTGTGTTAAAAGGAGGCGGAGGTAGCGTTGTGTAATTAGCCGGTGCATTTTCCCTATCACTGTCAAGCCAGATTAGCCTTCTCCCCGGTTAGGAGATGTGTCAGAGTACCTCTCTCTTTATTCTCCCTAATGGCTTCCTGCGTGTCTATATTGGAAAGTGCGTCCACCTCCTGGAAGACAACACAAAGCCAAATACGGCCCTAATAGTTTGGTTAATGATAAATATTTTATCTTGTCAATGGCAAGCCAAATTTTCAGCTGCGATGGGCCAATTACTATAATGGAGTTGAGTCGACATAATGAGTGGACATTTATTTGTATCTCGTAGAGCAGATATAAAATAATATTGCCTCCATTTCCATTAGTAGGTAGCAGCAGACTGTATCCCGCAGCTGGTATCTGAGAGGTGATTGTCAGCTTGTCTGTTTGTGGCCACCATGCGCTGTATCTGCTGTATCTGAATCTGAGCTGACCCTTGATCGGAGTGGGTGGACCACAATGTGAATGTGTTAATGATGGCCGCTCTTGCAGACATACGAGACACCGGGGCCAAGCCTGTGATGGTCTACATCCATGGAGGATCCTACATGGAGGGGACGGGCAACATGATCGACGGGAGTGTCCTGGCCAGCTACGGAAACGTCATCGTTATCACTCTCAACTACCGCGTCGGTGTCCTCGGTAAGCATCTTTTACTGTCCTTTTTTTTTCCTTCTTCTTCTTCAGCTCCTCCTTCAAGGACATTTTTCTGGGCCGTCTTTATAGGGCAGCTAGGTGTAATGAGCACTGCTGATTGCCACATGCACTCTGAATACGGCCGAGGGAAAAACACAGTACTGTAAATACACGGACCGGTTCCTGTGCTTCTTGTTGATGTGGTGCTCGTGTATCAAAATCACAGTAATTGAGTGTGCTGAATGTGGGTTTGTTGTTGTGGCTGGGGTTTAGAATAAATTAAGAAATTATTGTAATGAGGTTGAAAAAAAATGATGAGATGGGCGTGATGCTGAAGTGATAGAAGAGAGGAGAAGAGTCTGTTAGAGAGAACGATGGGTGCTCTCCCTGAGTTGCAGTTGGTTGCAGATTGACTCACACAGCTGAATCCTCTTTCAGGATTGTGTGTGTGTGTGTGTGTGTGTGTGTGAGAGTGAGAGTGAGAGAAAAGAGTGGAGAGGCAGAGAAAGAGAGAGCGCGAAAGAGAAGGAGAGGGAGCTCCATGGAAACAGCTGCAGCAACACAAAATGGAGTTCTTTAGCACACGACCCGAGCTTTATAGCTTTTCCATCCATCTCCTGATTTCCCTCCTCACACATTTTATTTATTTATCTAGTGTGGTTATGTTCTGTGCTAGAGTAAAAAAAAATACTTTGAATACAAGATATAATTTCCCTGAGTTGTTGTCTGCATTTGTGGAGAATATTGCCTCAGATTTGGATGTTCACTGGCTGCTATTAACATAAAAAATACAGAAAAGTGTATATGTTTCCTTCGGTCGACATATCCCATGAAAACCTTAAAACCAACAATTCATTAATATCTCTCTCAGTGCTATTAGACTTCTGTATACTGTCTGTGGGTCACAGCCTCAAGCCTATTGGTTGTAACGGAAGATTTAGATCTTGAATTCTCCACAAATCACAAATATGTCATTCCATTTTTAGCTCCAAGTAATGTGAAAATAGGGCTGGGCACTGTACTCTTTAGCAAACGTTATTTAAGGGGGGGGTAAATATTGCGTTTATTGGAGACCGTTCACCGCCACAGATTAAATAGAATATTTGCAAACAGCTGTTAAAGTAAAGATGCAGAGTAACATCACCAGAGAAGTTGCGTTGCATGGCTGCTGGATTCTTCCAATGTCACGAGAAGGATCACATGTCGTACACAATTCAGGCTTCACGTAGACCGAACGAGTCAGGGTCTTGTGAGGAGCTTCTAACGGCTCCACGCTGAGGTGTGTGCGAGAGGCGTTGTTCGCTCTGAAACAACAATGGCTCCGGAATAGGTGAGCATAGATGCCGTACTAGCATCAGCACTGGAGTGGTTTTCTTCATTTAGAAGCACAAAGAATGACACTTAAGGCTTTTTCAAATGGAAAATATGTTTTTACTCTTCTCGAGACTCACTTCGGTAAGAGTTTGATTGACAGATGTTTTTTCCAATTACCTGCCATGTATTTTTTGAAAGTGCCGGTGCTTTTCCAAACAGCTTCAAAAGACGGCTTCTCAGACGGTTCTGTGTAACAAACCATCTGGTTAGCAGAGAGGAGCAGAGTTCTTGAGAACTGACTCCGTACTGGCTCCTAAGCACTATCGATTTAATGTTTGCTAGCACCAGCTAGCATGCACCAGTGTACTACCCTGAGAGCAGTGCAGTGGAGAGTGTTTGCATTACTTTTAATAGATACTAATTTATTTGTAAGAGAAGGAATGTGCTATTTATTTTAAAGTTGCATAGCACAACTGGTTTACTAGTGAGTAAATACTGCAGCTTTGACTTAAACACACGACAGTGTCCATGGTCAGTTAATCTCTCCTAAACTAGGGGTCGGGGTTGCTCAATCGATCTGAAAAGTCAAATGATGATTAACAAGCTAGAAGAGAAGAAGAGAAGTGTTTGCTACATCCAATTGTCTGTCTCCTTCCTTGTTATACGTTGACTAGATTTACTTTTTCAGACCTAAAAATTGTATGAAATTATCAATCCGTGACAAGGTGACATAACTACACATTGTTTTTTTTTGTAATAGCTCAAAAGGCAAAAAGGATCGAGGGCTCTGACTGAGCTGTATCAGACCTGGCTGAACACGGTCGTTGGTAGAATCTGTTCATTGTTGACATTTGTCTTTTTGTGGCATTTGGTGATAGCAAGAAAAATATTGAATATGACCAGCCTTATCCTGAAAGGCGCAGAGCCTCGCTGCTCCACATGTTGGGAGCAAGAGGGTGACTGAGGAGAGGTGCCTCCTCACCCTTCAGGACATTGAGATGACTGGTGTGGTTGACTCACACAGGCACAACTTCATTTATCCTGAGACTCTCTTTTTAATGGAGATGAGAGCGCTGCGGCCTATCGATTTTGTCTTCAGGATTGCTCGCCTTGAATGTGCAGTGTTTTCCTCCTTTTTCTGTCATTTTTGTGCAGTATCACTTTGAGCGTTGTAATCAGCCTTCAGGGTGGTAAGGTAGTCAGAGTGCTGGCTGAGCACGCTGCCTCGTGCCACTGCTGCCTGTTTTAAAGCCAAGCACGTAACCCTAATACAGATTCATGATCATATTTCTTTCATGGCACTTCAATTATGAGTCAGATGTTTCTTCTCTCACTGCCACATTTCACTAAATGTCATTCTACATGCGTGCACACACACCCTCGAACCCCACATAGGAGTACTCTGAGCATGTGCATGCTCACACACATGTTAGTGTGGGAGACACAAGGAAAAACAATCTGCGCACGCATGCGAGTGTGTTTTGTTTTTTTTGTATCAGAAACATGCACAGACATACACATATACGGCTCTCTTGGTAAAGCTCCCCAGCAGCCATTCTGAAAAATGAGCAGAGAAGAAGCGATGCATGTAGCTGAACGATAATGTCCATCGCTGAAGCATGGTCTGATAAACTCCCCACGGTACAGCTTTAAACTGTTATTACAGACACACTCGTACAAACCGAATAAAACCAAGGCCAGAGAGAAATCAGACCATGATGGACCAATTAACGCTAAGCTGCCTGAGACTTTTAGTCATAAAGGGTGAATTGCAATGCTCAGAATATGATAAAATGTAATTGCATGTCTTCATTTTATTTTTGTTTGCAGTTTCTTATTGAATATGGGTGCCGCTAACAGTTTCAGCGTTAATCTAGTCTAGACAGCATTAAGTGGAGTAGATTAGCGGTTTGTGTTCGACACTGCATTAGCCACTGCACACAGAGTGTAACACCAGGTCATCTGACATCTAGATGAGAGCAAATACTCCAGTTTGTACTTCTTCTGTGGCCTCAGCTCAAGTACTGTGCAGCAGAACTCCCTTCATTTGAGTAAAGGAAAAAAATAAGATGATTAACTTATGTTCCACACTGGATGACGCAATTCCACGTAGAAATGCAGAATAAATAAATATATATTAATGAAAATGAAAGCTCTTTTAATTAGGCTGCTTAAAGGGATGAGGGAATAATGAAGGCTGAGAGAATTAGACAAGATAATGAGTTTAAAGTGAAAGCAGACAAGGCAACAAACTACGCTTTCTGACACTAATATAGCTCTCCCACCGTCCCTGGGCAATCTGTATATGGCATTAATAATGCAGTAAATACCTTAGTTTGAAATACATACAACAATCACAATAGTAACTCATTTCACAGAAACAATTGGCCCAAAACTATTACGCAACAACACTAACACAAAGCCCTTTTTAATATGAAGAACAGAAATATTTCCAGCAGCAAACTTCAACAAATTGGACTGAACCGAAAAGCGACCACTATTTCATTTATCTATTGCATAAATTTCACTTTCAATCTCTCATTTTTGTAGTTTGGTGGGCTTTATTTTTTTTTTAACGATTCAGTCAAATGGGGCAAAGTTATTGAAAGACGATGCTCAGTGCATTATGAAATATGGATTTAGCGTTTGTTTGGTGTTTTCCAAAAGACAGGCCGCAGTGGATCTAGTCTATATTTCAGCATCATTTTATAATATATGCACATTGTACAGTGAAACTCAAACTAGCAGATAGAGAAAGAAGGGGAGGAGAGAGAGAGAGAAGAAGTACTGTAGGAGACCCTTGGCCACTCGCAGTTCCAATTAAAGAGGAGCACTAAGTTTCCAGTGCTGTTCTATCAGCCCCCTGCAGCTTTTAGCCCTACGCTGCTGTAATGGTAATTATTGCTTCAAAGGGTGGACCACAATTCTCCTGAGGCACCATTTGAAAACTTTCACATCTGAACCTTTAACTATTTAGATGAATGAGAATTAATTTCAAATTTGATCTGCAATTACTTATTGACCCGCCGCCGCGTGATTATCAGCAGATGAGATGTGGAGCGTTTTGCGCTGTCCTGTTAGGACTTGTCACACTCTGCTCAGGTCAGTGGACCTGAAGAGCAGACTTTGTTTACCAAAGAGAAACAGTGTTTGGCTTTCTGCTCATTGATCTGTGTGAGAAAGAAAGAGACATTGTGTGTCTGTCGCAAAGTGTGTGACTCCACCCGCCCATGTGTGTGTGTGTGTGTTGTGCGTACGTGCGTGTGCCTAGTTGCCGCGCCTCTCTAATGATGTGTAATGAGTCCCAGTCAGAGGGGAGTATCTTGTATCACTGCTCTTTACAAATATAATTACTCACTGGCTCTCCAGAGCATGTCAATTTCCCAGTCCATTGAGGGGGAGGGCGCCTTAATTACTAGTTTCCAAATGCATTAAAAATTAACAAAGGGTGCGTCTCTTGCCAAAACTCAAGGTGAGATTCTCACTTCCTCTCAAAAAAAAAGGAGAATGTTCAAGTACAGTCTGCACTTGTGGAGAGTTTTCACCCTCGACGGGGTTTATTTGTGACCTTTGATGTCTATCTCCCATATCTATTTGATCGCAGCCATTTTATGGTTGGACCGTCACACAGCTGTGGACTGTCACCTTAGTCCACCCGAGTTATTCAGGCCTTCAGAAGAATAGTTTTAGATCCAATCAAAATAACCTCAGCCGACTGGATGAGTGTATGCATGGAAGCACCGCTGCATTGCTTTGTTCAGAGTTATTCTGCGTGTCATAAGTGACTCTGACTTTCTGTCCCTCTCCCAAACTAAAGATGGGGACTGTTGGTAATTCAGCCAGGGATTTGGGGAGCAGAGGATATGTGTGGCTGTGTGCGAGCAATATAGCGGGGCGAAAGATAGTCTATCACCCAAGTTTGTATAGTTGTTTTTCACTTACCGAAGAATTGCTGCGGAGGTCCACTGAGAGCTGAAGAGCGCCGCGTGCTCACGGCCTCCTGACCCAGATGCTGTAGTCTGCTGGATGGTGGTTGAGTAGAAATACTACATCGTGACTTCCTGCCTGAGGTTTAAAACCATTGGCCCTATTTAAACTTGTCACTTAAATGGTCTTCCATTCGGATTAAGTCCAGATGTGATTTAATACACTTCCATTTACACTTAGCCTCATGTATCCGTCTCGGTTGGCCAGATCTCATTGCACTCCTGAGGTTTTCTCAAGATGCAGGCAAATCAGGTTCGGCCCTCCTCCAGTCGTGAAGGAGCGGTATTGCACCTGATGGTGTTTTAAAGCTGCCAAAAATAGAAGAAAAACAATAACCGTAGCAGCTGAAACCACTCCCTCTTGAATGTTGGATGTGTTTACATTTAGTCGCAAATACACGTGACATAAAAGTGTGAAAGCTGTGGTGGTGTATTCCTCTCTGATGCAAAATAATCCTGCCCCCATGATTTTATTGTATCTTTGCATTCATAAAATCAGTATGGAAATTCCTTTTTCTTTTTTTTTTTTAACGACAAATTAAGAAGCAGTCTGAGTGCATCTCATTTTTCACATCGGATGTCTGGGATCCCAAAAATCTCCCTGTGAGTTACTGCGGAATAAAGTTCAGCATGACAACCTCCTGCACGGCGAGGGTGAATCAACTTAAAATAAAGAGCCTCCCTCGGTAAGTGTTCCCAGTCACAGTCATTTCGGTTATCATCTGATATATGAGCTCGGCGCCGAGCGGAGGAATTCTCAAATAGTAGGTGGAAGAAAAAGCAAAGGCAGAGTGAGTTCTCTTTGTCTTCTATTACCAGGAAGAGAGCTGAGATATATATTTACTTGTTTTCATTGCCATTTGGAGGAATTCATCCAAATTAAGCAGAGAACAAAAACATTTATTCATCCTATTAATGTCAGGGAGTGAGGGATTGAAGTAATGGTTTTCATGCTTCAGTCTGCAGCCGCTTGTTGATGCTGCTCTCCTACAAATCACTGCCAGGAAATTAACTCTTAAGCCGCTCTTGCCAGACACACTGCAACAAACGTCTGGCTCTGCAAGACAAGGCCCAGATGGGCCCTATTGTTTCCAAGTGCTCGGCTTGTCACCGTCCCCCAAGAAGACGTTTGCTTTCTAGCTTAAAACTGTTGGATAAGTAGTGATTGATAAAGTTGGAATACCAATAAGTAGGACTCAGTTCCTTTGCAATAGATGTCAAACAGTACTTACACAGCAGGAACTAAAATCTTCTTCATGGAGGATAAGGTTTACTTATAGCACTGTTTAAAAATCTATAGGTTGTGTGCTATCAACTTTTCATCATTTCTTTTACATTATATATTTCACAGAATCAACTTCATAATAATTATTTCTATATTAAATCCTTTGCATTTTAAGTTCTCAGTTGCAGTCGTGGCACTGTGTTTGATTGGCTCACAAAGCAATCTGCAGCACATCCAGAGAGAGCGGAATTTTAAATACGGAAGACCTCCCTGATTGAAGGAATTTGGTCGGTTGTTGAGGCGGGGAACCAATCAAGACTAATTGTGTATTTGCACACTGATGGACCAAAATTTGGAACCACCAACTGGGTTTCTATAACATGCAGCATTGCCTTAATGCAGTATTTTTAAAGCCATGCAAACGTGAAACACTATAATAGACATTTTAAGTGTTTTTTCAGCAACAAAGTATTTACCTCCATAATTACCTTGCTATGTAGTAGAAGTACTAGCGGCATGGTCATCTATACTACCTACCCTCTGTGCATGAGCCTCATTTCCACTGGATAACCCAGTGTTATCCAGTTTTAGGGCATCATTTTATGAGACACTTTTAGATCTTGCTTGCATAACCACAGATTTTATTTGGAAAACATAATAATACATACATTTTAATCATTGGATGTCGATTTGAAAGTTGTTTTTACTGCTAGTCTTCTGCTTGTGCACTCACAGAAAAGCGAGCGCACACGTACTACTAAGCAAAACATGTTTTAATGTTTTTCCTTTATTTAAAAGACCGTCTTCCTTCCTCTCGGAGAGACTAAGTCTGCGCTCTAATCAAATTCTCACAGTTAAAGGGCAATCTTGAAAAATGTAATTCAGATAAGTGTATTGCCGAAGGAGGCAACACAAAGATGATTAACCCTACGGTCCACTGATGAAAATATTGCAATATTTATGTTTGTATGTCTTAGTGTCTGTGGCGCCAATCCTGTTAAATACAAGTTGTACACACAGAAAAAGAGACTTCTGCACAATTCTAAAGAAAAAGCACTTTAGTATGTCATTTCAGAGGCAGCCCAATACTCCAGACTACTAAACTTAAGTTAAATTCTATTCTTTCCACTCAAAAATACATTCTTAATCAACCAGGACTGAAATACAGCTCTCACACATCATCCACTTGACTCCCCTCCACACACAACATTGACCGTTGGAGACTCAATAACCAGTTGCTTCACAAACGCCATCCCATGCTGTCTTCCTTGTGCCACAGTCCCCGTCACACTGGATACACTCTTGGACCTCCTGCCCTCACTCCCTCGCTTCATCAAAAGAATTGCGCTGCATGTGGGGGCAAGCGACACATCCCATTGGGAGTCTGAGTGCACCAAAAATAATTTGAAAGGAAAGTGAAATTTGTGTTTTTATTTCAGAACCGTTCCTCCATTTCTCGGTGGTGGGCTTGAACGCTTCAGCCGTCTGCACACCTGTTCTGCAGTCAGCGTGCAGATCTCACAACTTGTTTTTGAACGATAATTTAAACTTCCTCTTGGGTTATGCTTCCCTGTTTATAAGAGACGGCACCCAGACCAGCGAATGCCGTCGGCTAACATTCAGCGTCCAATCCTTTCTAAGAGCATAAACACAATGCTCAGCCACGACAACACGCCCCATTTCTTCTCCCGTCTCATCTCAGGTTGCCGTTTGCAATATTGTCAAGGAAAAGCTGTAATCGACAGACCTACTGTCTGTCATCCACACAAACTACAATACTGGTGTTGATCATTTAACAGATGCCAAAGCCACAGAGTTGTCAGAACTGATGGATTGTATGGCTTTTAAACAGCATGTTAACCCAACGGCTCACCAGCTTATGTATTAATGGTCCTCACATGAATACATCTTCAGTCATAAATCTGGCTCTTTCCGACCACCGCTGTATGTTTTTTTTTAATAGTTTCGATCCTTTGCTTAAAGCATCAGATATCAACATTAACCCCCGAAGCCACAACTCTCACATCACATATTCAAGCCGACAAAAACAATGTCTCACCATCGTCCAGTGAAGACTATAGATTAATGCTACCTCAAAAAGGTTGCCTCTTGGAAAAATAATCAAACAATGGATCTGAAAAGAGACCGCTGAATTGCTGATCGCAGACAGCGGATAAGGAAATTAGTAATCCATCATAATATACTTCTTGAAAAAATAAAAAAAAGTACAACAATGCAATTCAAACATGACAGCAAACATTTTCCTAGTCTAGTAAACACCAAACTCCCACACTGCTTCCCAGTACAATAGATTATCTAGTAAACTGTACAACGAACCAAATAATCAAGATGTTTCTTTCTAAAAAAGGATGGCTTTGCGACTGCAGATAGAAAACAATCGTGAGATCTGGCGTCCGAAAGGGCACGCTGTACTTCTAATCTATCTTGTATTACACACTGATGTCAGGTTTGAATGTTTTGACCTGACTGATGCTGACACTCTGATGAAATCAGTAAATGAGCTGAAGACCTTAGCGTGTTCCCTTCACCCATTTCCAGCCTCAATTTCAATTTTTTTTTTTTCATATTCTGTGTCTAAAAACATCCATGCCATCGTAAATTACTCCCTACAGCTTGGTGTCTTTCCAGCTGGTTTTAAAACAGAAGTACAAATACTCAGTTTAACGGCTCAGTGAGAGAAACTGACTCAAAATGAATACACAGGTTTCAACTGAAGCCAGGAAGCAAAAATTGTGGGAGTAATTTTTGACTCTAATTTTAACATCCAGGCTCACATACGACGTATCATTTAAGACAGCGTTTCTTCATGTGAAGAACATCTTCAGAGCAAGGCCATTTCTGTCTGAGGAACATGGACTGATGCGTAGCTTTAAAACTAGCAAGCTGGACGCTTTTCTTTCTGGTCAGCCACAATTAATAAGACATTCTTCTTAGTTTAGGAACCAGTGAAGCTTCTCAGAACCTCTGGTTCTTCTCTTGTAGCAGAACAAAAACATTTGGCCATGCTGCCTCTAGCTATGATGCTCGAAGCCGTTGAAACAGCCGAACTATTCAGTCTGGCTTTTATGTAGTATTTTATCATTTTAATCGTTTTATTATTATTGCTTATTATTTAATCTCACTTATCTCGTACAGTGTTTTATGTGTTTTTATGCTATGCTTTTAGTATTCATGCATATTTTATTTCACTCCAATTTCATTTGATCAACGTTTTACTGTTGTTCCAATTTCAAATTAGTTTTTCTTCTTTTTGTTTGCGTCAATCACATTTGATTTCTTTGAAATGTGCGATATACAAATACAACTTGAACCCTGAAGGATCCTGAAGTCATGTATGAGATGTATTAAGTTACCGCTCCTTCAAACCGAACATCTCCTCCTGCCAAAAGCTCACAATAAAAGTAATTTGATAAAGAATCAGTTTAAAATATGGTCAGGCAACATGCAGATTTACATATCGGATACTGTTGGTTTGTGTTTTCCCCCAAAATTACCACCACATCTTTTTAGCTCACAGCTGTGGAAAATTAATTTGTTTTCATTGAGTCTTATTGGCTAGATCCAATACAAAAAAATCCCTCTTACTAAATTAGAAAAAGAAATATGGACACAGAGAGGCAGCAGACTACAACTATTTGGTTACTTTTTTAATGAAGCAAAAACAAGTATTTTATTGATATTGACTTCACCTTTGACATGGTCAGCCCAACCCCACTTTGGACACAATGCTTAATAATTATGTTTTTCATGTTCCATTGCCAGTTGTGATGTCTTTTATGAAATACCTTGTTTGACGTACTGTTCCTTTAAGTTCAACCACCTGCTCAGAATCATCACAGCAGCGTTGTGTAAAGTTGTTCGACACTAAAGGAACAACACATTTCCGCCTCACTGTTGTGACTTGAACTCAGATTGCTGATGTATTTTTAATGAGAATGTGTCCTTCTTTTTCATCTTACAACAAATGGAAACAGGAAAAAAGCTCATTATATTTCATGAGCATGACATTTCAGAAAACTGTGACATTAAGAAATCAATTTCTACGGTACAGTAGTGATTTTCACGATGCAAAACAAGCTTTGCCGGAGCACAGCCTTGAGATGAAAACATCTTTAGATTATCTCAGTACTTCCACCAAAACAGTAAATATGCATAACAAAGACATCAAAGAGCTCACCCGACAATTTGCTTTCATCTGGTCAAGGGGTCTTCTGCATCGTCTCATGTAAGAACGGCACACTTCACCCAATATGAAGTGCACAGATGGAACGGCGGTTCACTGAAGGAAAATGTCAACCTTGTGTCAGTGTTTGTGGTTGAGACGCTTTATTGATGGATGTTTGACCTTTACTGCTAGTGATGGAATATGTGCTTCTTGTGAAGCTTTCATTTGCATCCTAAACATTAGTAAACATTATTCTTATTCACTCGAGTGGCACGGTAAACTTAGAGTTACGCGGGTGGAGATTTCAGTGTCAGACGGAACAGAAAGAAGACTAATAACTCTCTTGCAATGGCATGCATGGGAGAGCAACAAAAGATAGCATTTCTGTTTCCACCTCAGCAAAATCTGACCTCAAACTCAGTTCTAATTTCAAGGTTTGACCCTCGGCAGCAAAACTTTCTACATATTTTCAAGTGGTCCTTCAATTGAGTGTATTTGAGTGTAAGACTCAAATAAAGTACCCAATAGGCAATTCATAATGCAATGCATGCACAGCGGTAAGTGTTGCCAATGTAGTGATTATGCTATTCTTTCACCTTTGGTTTTTGTGGCAGAGGCTATTAACTTGCACAAATAGACGTTTCAGAGTTTCGTGAATCCATGGCTGGCCTTCGCCTTTGCTTTCAGAGCCAGATGCCCTTTTAATAGCCACGCCAGTAAATCCCCAAATATATTCACACCAACACGGGCTTTTGTGTGACCTGCTATACTTGGTTGCGTTTAGGCTGGTTTATTGCCCAATAATTTCAAAATGACCTTGGTTTGCAGTGGAAGGTCAACTTCACCTTTAATGTGCTGTTGCATAACACATCGCTTCATAACATCACTAGCGCTCGATGTGTAGCGGTTATAATGGATGCATCATCGTACTCCCATACAGAGTATGTACATATAACAACTAAATACATACTACGATTTCTGAACACATCTGAAAAGTTCTGGATTCAATAAAACAGTAAATGCATCAAGTTGTAGCACTAAATAATGCAAAACCAGGAGCATTACCAAACTAAAGTACATTGAGGGGCTCAAAATGACACAGAAAAAAAAACACATTGCAGTTTGGGTAATGGGAACTGCAAATTACTGTTTTGTTTCTCCACTGAGATATTGACTCCGGGAACGAAAATCAATTAAATGAAAACAGTACACATCGTTGTACGGGGTCTTTGAACAAATATCACTCTGTCAGAAGATGACACAAGCAAGATATATTGTATACCCGAAGGTGAATATTTGTATTTCTGAGACTTTTATAACTTTAGTCTATTCCCATCTCGTATTGGGCTTCTTGTTTATGGCGCCTAGAAGATCTATCTGTGGTGATTCATTGCTTGAATGTTTTGTTTTGCTTTATTCTCGACTCTAGGAGGGAGTATGGGGCTTCTAATGGCAGCCCTGCTTTTATTCTTACTGCATTTGTCCTTGAGGGAGTTTTAACTTCACAACCAAAAAAACACACAGGCGCTTCTTCTTCCTCAGGGCAAAAGACGTACAGGTAACAGCCTTATCGAACGGAAGCCAGCATGTACACCTTCCAGATGAGCCCAGTGCAGCATGTTTGATCATTCAGAGGAGAAAAAATGTCTTTGAATCTAAAACTCTCTCCTTTTCAGCTTATTACTTCTTCTCAGCAGCAATGTGATGGTGTGTGTGTGTGTGTGTGTGCATGCTGGGGGACGGAGGGGGGGGGGGGGGGGATAGAGAGCAAGAACAGGAGGAAGGACGGAGGTTAAGATCTGTCCATCATCAGGTGTGTCCTTAGACAGGAATGGTGTGTGTAAGAAGATATATATTGGCAAGGTAGGTAGAGGTACTTGCTTCTTGTCTTGTCGGGGCATTAATCATAGCAGCGGCCAAGCCTAACCGCCAAGGTCAGCAGTCCTAGCATGTGTGGGAGGCAGCTGCCACCACAAAGCACTGCAGCAGAGGGGCTAACAGAGGCAGGAGGCAGGAGTCTGACGAGGGTGAGGAGTAGGGTGTTGAATTGACAAGGTGAAAGTAGGACTAGAAGGAAGGGGAGGAGAACATGAGGGGGGTGGGGAGGCGTGGTTGGTAAAGAGCGCCAATTGAGGTGGTTGTGAAGGAGATTGCTAAGCAAAGGTAGGTGGACATTTTGGGATAATGGATTGAAGTGGGCAGCACTACTGGGGAGGGGGAGCAAAATAACAGCATGTGATGCGATTGTAGTGGGTGAAACTGCACCACTCAGAAGGAGGAAGGTTGGGAGGGACAGCGTGTGAACAAGGTCTGGTCACAATGCTTTTAGTCAAACGTAGAGTAGGACTTTGGTATTATTAAAATTGGACAGAGGTGAGAATGAATGCCCATTTAGGAAGAATCGTGACTGCTTGAAGCTTTGTGAAAGATGCCAGATGATCAATGTGCTGCTAATGTAGAAGAATACAGAGCCAGCTATCCAGTGTAGTGCTCACACTTAATACAAAGTATCCGCAGAAGGACCATAATAAGCAAATAGGTGGCAATATATCCACGACAGGTTATATTACACGTCAGGCAAGTATCATCTTTTTCCTATGAGAGTTAATTTTATAGGGCTATATATGGGTTTGAATGTGTCATAACCCCAAGGAGGACCGTGTGAGGGCTTTTCTACTCAACTGACTTGCTCTGAAGGAAATACAATGATTTCCTCGGCATTGTGAACAAGAGGTGCAGTTTATTTTTACATTCTGCAGCGAACTGAGCCGTAGCTGCAGCTCGACTTAGTCCAACTTCATCTCCTTGAGTATTTAGGAGCCTTGATTGGTATAAAATTGATCCAAGTGGGATTTTCCCACCATCTCCTTTACCCGTCCATTCCTTTCAATCCCAGGAACGAGGAGATACCCTGGAGGGAAATGTAGAGAATTAGAACACACTGGAAGGGCTTTGTTGTAGTAAGCCAGTGTACATGGAAAAGTGCAGGCACTGCCTTTGCCCGAGTGCCTTTTGCTTATGCAACTTTTGCAGTCATATCAGGAAAGGGAAGGGTGGGGCGGTATCTGTGTGTAGGCATCAATGTATGAGCCTGATTAGTTGTTCTTTTTTGACGAATGACGCGACTATGTAGACTGTACAAACAGTTGAGTTTGTCAGGTGCATGCAACATTCATGACAACTTTGTGTTGGTTAGTTTTTTCGCTTGACATTCCCATTTTGTTGCAGTAAAAAGTTTTGATTTTGGGGGACATTTTGCGGTTGAAAAAAGATAATAAATCGCAATTAATCGCAATACCTAATACATCGCAATACTCAATATATCGCAGTATCGTGATAATATTGTAGAAGGGCTGAAGTTTCGTGATAATATTGTATTGTGGGACTTCTGATGATTCCCACCCATAAAATACAGTATAATGAGCTTTGCTGGTGAAGCAAATGGTGAGGCTGGTCAGTGAGAGTAACTATTAACCCCAGAAAACTAACGTCAGGTGATTGTTACTCGAGCGATTGTTGCTACGTTATTTTCATCGTGTTGCTTGTGTCTGAGTTGTGTGGGTCCTTGTGTAGCTTCATGCTGCTCACTGACATTATTGAAGATGGGCATGTCTCTTTGCTCTAATCTCAGTTGTTTTTTTCTACCGGCAGGTGTTCGGGTGAGTTTTACCCGATGTTAGTAGTTATAGATGTTAAAAAACATTTCGGATGGGTTTTACCATTGAGGTGAGCCTTTTCCTTCACAGAACAAAGATACACAAGTTCATAGCTCCTTCATTTATAAATGACATTATATCGGATGAAATTCACCCACCGTTAGTGATAGTGTTACTATTTTTAACGTGTGCGTTCTCGGGTTAAGCAGCAGCCCCCAGCGGTGGGATTCCTACCCATCAGAGCCCCATTTCAGCACCTTGGACAGCGGTCATGACATCCACGACACTATTTTATTATCTTATGATTGTTGATTTGGAGAAAGAGACAGACAGAATGTGTAGGAGCAGTTGAGGCTTTGAAATAGGTCAGTGTTTAATGTTTACAAGGTAGTTTTAAATGTCTAAAGGTTTATATGTGAAATAAGTATACATAAGAGTCATACTAAAAACTTAAGTGTATTCTAAAAGCATTGCACCAGAGTCCATTTTAAGCACTTTCTGACAGATTGACCTGCCTACGGTGATTCATGACCAAAATTCAAAATGTCTTATCAGCGTGTTGCTGAAGATTGATTTGTTTTGATTCGAACGTAAGACAACAACAACAACAAAAAGGAAACAGCAGTCGGAAGAGGGGAGGTAAAAAAAAAAAAAAAAACAGCATGAGGAAGCAGCTTACAGAGGAAGGGAAGTAGTGCAGATATCTAAGAATTCATTTTAAAATTACATATTTACAGTGTAAGTCTGACATGCCTGTGGATAAACTGGAAAAACAAATCACAGGAATCAAATTAAAATGCCATCATGACATGCAAAGGGAATCAGGTTCAACCAAAGAAGCTGGAAGCATGCGCATGGTCAGAGTGGCTGCATGTGTGTGCGATGCATGCAGGGAAAGTTTAGACATTCTTTTAATGAATTGGAAATGTTCCCGTCAAAATGAACTATTACTCCACACATGTAACACAGTTCTATGTTTTAAGCTTTTGTCACATAAATTGATTTGCAATTTTTATCAGAGGATTAAATATGTTTTTCAAGGGGTTGTTTCACCAGCAGAATAGCTGAAGGGGTTCACCACAAATTACACTCTCAATGTATAAATCACAGTAACACTCTGGGGATGGGTGATGAAACGGTTCGTTTTAAACCAGATATTCCATTTTAGATAAAATAGTAATAATAATAATAAAATGAAGAGATAAATATGAAACAGTAAGCTGTATAAAGATAATTAAATTGAATGAAATAAAGGAAGAGAGACTTCATAATGTTGGACTTGTTTTATTTTGCTGTGTTAATTCTGCAGAGATTTCTGTACAATTTTTTTTCAACTGTGCACAGAGTACTTAATCAACAGCAGGGCTTAATTGAGATTAGTCCATAGAACAGGAAGAGGCTTTGTTCCTCGCAGGCTAAAGAAGTTCAAGGGATTCTTGTAAATATCACGCCGGACTGATGTGAGCGAATGCCAGTTTTCTCATGAATAATAGAAGCGAAATGTGTTGATAAATCCTGAATGTCTTGTTGGAGTTGCGTGGCTTCAGGTGTTGGCTGACATTCTCTCCGTGGAGCTGCCTGTCAAAACGATGCTGGCCCTCTGGAGTGTCGTCTCTCTCGCTTTTTGTGTTATTTTTCAATCGCTGCACTTGAACATCCTGCTGCTCTTAAGCAATATGAGTGTAATACTGAAAATCCACAACCTTACGAGCGTTGCACCAAGATTCCCCACACACCGTATTCTGTTCCTTTTTTCACTTGCACAGCTATGAGCCTGGCTGTGTTTCCCCATATCAAACTGTATTATTCTCTAGCATCGATAACGCGACATAGCAGGCTAATAAAAGCATCTGTGAAGTGTGCAGCACATGGCAGCCGCTCAGGGAAGGTTGCTGCAGAGTAGCAGCTCTCATCTGGTTTGGGAGGATTGGGGGTCCTGCTCCCATATATTGGCCAAGAGCCCATGTGAGTTGTGACCCCATGCCACTTGTCCTTTACACTTACTGGCTGCATGCTGGCAAGTTGACCTTTATCATTAACCCTGCTGCGTGCTTGTCATTTGAAGTCTTTATTATTCACGCTTCCCTTCGGGTATATTGTATACCGGGGAGGATGGAGGAGGGCTGCTCACACATTTACTCTCGGCAATTACAACATTTAGATGCGTAGAGAAACCAACAAAGACTTTTCCAGCACACAAATGCACGCAATACAAAAGAATGGTGGTTTTTCCACCAAGTTACAGCCATCTCTCATAAATGCAGCAACACACTAGGACATGCTCCTTTTTCTTTATCGCGCAGGCAAACATATCCCTTTTTACTACTGCACACGCCCACATGCATTGGCTTCAGCACAATATTGTACCGTGCTTTGAAAAGAATACATAAATGCAAACAAACTGAAACATCAGCTGCACATTTTTTTATATTATTGATTAGTCTCATCTTTTAACTATAGTCACAGTTTCTTTCACACAACAGCAGCTGTTCCTTTTTCTTTCACTTTGATGTTGCAAGCCGAGCCAGACGAGAGGCCCACACTGTGGCTGAGGAACTGTTGATATTCTCGACACTCGTCTTTTTCCACGGTGGTGTTAATCAGCAGCCACTCTAATTAAACTCCGTTTGCACTTGAAATGCTTTAAAACATGTTCAAACAGTTCTGAACGACAACTGTTTGATAGGACACATTGCTGCTTCTGTCCTGTTCGCGGATGATAAGAGCGGCGGGTGCAAGAAAAGTCGGCAGGAATGTATTTTAAAGTGCAGATTGTCTGCGTGTTATCAAACTAAGTCAATCCGCGTCACACACTTCCGTTATGATATTATTCATGAATGTTTTTTACCCCGATTCCACATCCATTACATCTTTATCACAACTATTTTTCATTATCATCCGGCTCTGCCACTTACCTTCACTCAACCTCCTTCTTTTGCGTGCCGAGTCAGCAGTCTCCCACAAAAAAGTAATCCACTGCCTTTACTGATGGGCTGTGATAGAGCGCTCATCGTCTCAGTGCTGCAGCGACGGCCACAGAATGTGGGAAACAGGCGCTTGACACTCCTCTGCCGCCTTGTCAACTATTCAATTTGAACAGAACACGATGAACACAAATCCTATACATTACTTAAAAATGTTTATACATCTAATTACAGTGTTTAGGTGCGGATATCAATGAGGCTATTTCCTTTGCAGGTGGGGAGGTGGAAAGTCAACCTTGTATTTGGATCCAAACGATACAGCGTAGTTGTGCATATAGTTTGCATGTGTTCTTGTTAGTAATCCGGTCGAAACCTGTACGGCCCTGCATACCAAATTACATCAAATTTAGCCAAAGGACAAATTACAAAACGCTTTGGCCTCGCAGAGTTTCCCATCATTAAAAACAGAGCAAAGGAATGGCATTCTGATTTCAAATGTAAAAATTGCAAATGCAGGTTTTTTTTTCCCCCGTTCTTGAGCCTTGTCTGAATCAATTGAACAAACCAGCTTGATATTTGATGGCCTGTGAGCTCCAATTATTAGAACAATATTATGGCTGGGGTGAGTCAGGGGCACTCCACTGGAATTCCAATAGTGGTTGGAAGCTATTTGTATTGGTGTTAGTCCTTCAGGGGCTGAAGAAGGGCATACAGCTCAATAACTCAATTCTTAACAATTAGCCCCTGACATGTCCCCCAGAAAACAGATAGAGAGGACTCTAGCGGATAGAGATATAAAGCGAGCGTCGAGATTATTGTTTCAACGCCACAAACAGCATTGCAAAAGAAGTTGTGCCTCTGCTTTCAAATCATACCTGGCCGTTGATAAGATCGTAGTTGATAAGTCTGTAATTCTCCATCGCTCAGCTGTTTAGGTGGCTTTCATTTTGTCGGCATCAGCGTGGACCTCATCACAAGCACCACAAGCTTCCCGTTGTACTGTGGGAAATAACTAGGCTGTTCTCCAGGGTCACTAATTATCAACAGCACACTTGCAACAAATTTCAAATGGCCCAGACCTTATCACTCTCAATTATAAATGTATTGTACTGTAATCAGAAGGGCTCTTAGATCCGGGATCAGAGCTCATCTAACTCGCTGTGTGCCTGCTGCCTCCCCTCCCCCGTGCACACCTCCACAGCCGTGGACCCAGCAGAGAGCGACCTTGGACCGGGGCCGACCTTGCTGCATCACCACAGTCTGATGTTATTAGATTGCCCAGGAAGGGAAAAAAAAGGTTGAAAAAGCATACACGGTCCATCTCACCTTTCGTTCGGTCTCCGGTGCACTTTCAAGGGGATAGGGAGAACAAATAGAGCTGTCTGAGGGTGTTTGACTTCTGTGTGCGTGGGTGCAAAAGTGTGTTCGTGCGTTTGATGTTTGCACCCGTACAAGTACTTGTGTGTGTGTGTGTGTGTGTGTGTGTCGCCACATCCAACATGACTCGCAGACAGATATGGTGGTGTCATTTGGATTTGCGATCTCAGGAGAGGTCTCCCATGCCGAAGGGGATCATACTCAGTCGGGCTCTCCTGTGTGTCCTGGTGGGTCGTGCGCCGTGGTCCGATTGTAAAGAGGTCATAGCTTTGTGAAGGGAGCCCCAGAGGCCAGCGAGAACAATTAGAAATATGTGTTTCTGGGTTAGTGGAGCAAAGTTACAAGTCTGGTAATGCTCTTCTATTTCTTGACAGTGGAGGAAGAGGAAGTGGCTTTACTCTGGCTTTTGTGTGGTTTGCGTTGTGATATATCTGTGTTGGAAACACCGTGCTTGCTGCTTTGTTTAAACTGGTTTACAATACCATAGATTTCCAGGCTTTTACTTTATACTGTATATTTTAATCTTGCTCTCCCCATCTCTGCAGTCCTTAAATCTGAGCTGCAAACACAGCAGTGGCTATACAAATGCATGAGCAGTAACCCGAGGTAGCTAAGCCAAATGTAAACAAGGCCAACATTTCCCATTTGCATAGTACACTGTACCATGCACCATTTTGAGTAATATTTCTGCGAAAATAGACCCCAGTTTTCCATACATTTTTGATGAAATCAAAAATACAGGGTCTGCAGACTCCACTATACAAGAACATGTGTAATTCAATTCATTGTTGCTGTAACACCGCTCCGAGTCTAATGCTTTCATTGGAGGCAAATTGCCACGGGCTATATACCTCTCACTGAGGCAGCATATCTGGTGCTTAATATAGCAGTAAACAAGTTAACAATGCTTGACAGGGATTAAAAGGGATATAGTTTCCTGAGTGGCAGAAATTCAATGACACAGATCATATTAGTTGAACTGTTAAAAGTGTCAGACCATGTAAGCTGAATTCAGATTTTAAGTTGTGTGTCACTGTTGTCCCTGGCTCATACAGGAACCGTGTAATTCTTTGACTTTCTTGAAACGTCAAGATCACCAAAGCTGGCTGGTCGAGGTTTTCACCCGACAACAACTATATATGGAGGATGTTACACGTTTTATATCTGCCTCCGTGAAATGTAAAAGGGCATATGCAGGATGAGTCACACTGCCTGTGATCAGTGGCTCCAGCTGTTATGTATGACTGAGAATATGGAACAGTATGAATTATCATAAGTGGTATAGGGGCTGCATCCAAACAGATTATCGACTGACTCAATAATTTTGCAGGGTTGTATCACACCAGTCTAACTTGATCATCCGCCCCCATTATTTTAGACATGAATTGTGTATAAATTACCTCCCTGGCAAGAGCAGGCTGGGTTCTAAGTACAGGCCTGTATGATTTGGTATCATAGTTCTGGTATCTAAATGCATGCCCTTTCTAAGGTACCATTTATCATGCAGGATTATAAAATGCTGACTGCATGCTTTTACGTGCTGCATTTGCATTTTATTGTCAACCCCCATTTACATTTACTAACAATACCACGGTGGTCAAAATTATAATGGTAATGCCAGCAATTGGGTGTGAATAAATAGTTTGGAGGAAAAATGTCTAAAAGGCTTTCAAGAACAGGGAAAGTTCCACCTCTTTGAAACAGAAAGCGAACACATTTTTCTTTGCAAACAAGACAGGGTCCAGTGGCATTTGCTGGTGGCACCACTGCTCTAATGCCCACTTCCCCCCATGCTGTAAAGGGCTAAATTAGCCTCCTCTGGAGCCAATTTAGCTGAATTAAGGGGCTTAGAAAGGTTAGACTTACATTGCATTTGAACTTAATAGAGATTGCAATAAGAGTGCTTTGCTATGTTTGCCTACACCACCAGCAGACGCTTTCAAATTTAATAAGACCAAATATTCAGTCATTATTCTTGATCCCCTCTCATCCAGAAGCTTTACAGGTGGCTGGGACAAAACATCTCAGATATTCAATATCTTGGTGGAATTTCCTCAAATAGGGCCTCAGAGCCATTGTATGTTTGGCCACTGAGCCACCTTGTTTAGTTAAATAATGAATAAATTGCACGGTTAATTATGAAAACTCTCACACTGCTCACAAGCGGGACTAATGCTTCTGCTGGTTTAATTAGAGCAGGACCTGCCACTCAGGGCTGTTCCCCACGCCAATCCTGAGGACAGAAAGGTGGATTCTCAAGCTGGGAGAGATAAGGCTCAACTCAGGACTTCAGTATGGAACAAACCTGCCGCCGTTGCACAGGCTGAATGATTGTTTTTCTGCCACAGGTATGCTACAGGCTGTGAGCAGCAATTCACAGACAGGAAGAGCTGTTAACCACCTGTCTCTTAACATGGGAGCTATTGCCGCGCAGTTGACCTATCCGAGAAAAGAAAGTATTGTCATCAGCATATGTATTGTCATCAGCATATGTCTTGATCGCACCACAGAGAGCATTAATAGACATTATAGAGCATTATCCACAGCGCAGCCAGTTAGTGGACACTGAAGTGAAAGAATAGACGTGGGGTGGCAGAACGGGGATGATTCAATCAAGACAATTGGCTTTATTTCTGCTCTGCACCTGCTAACTGTTTGCTGCTGATGTTATCATGGAGCCAGAGGGGATACTGGAGCACTGACTGAAACAAGATGTCCCGCTAATAAGATTCCCAATCCTTCCTTCCATTAGAACATGTCTGTTTCCCTCCCATTATTGGCATTGTTGTTGGGCCAGTAGTCCACCCTCGTAACTTCTAGGCAAAAGGACTCTAAAGGATACAGAGTTGACCATAAAGAGTGTCACATGGGAGATGGTGAGGTGACATTGGCCTTGACTACCCAGAAACTCCACAAAGCAATCTGTATAATGAGTGGTTTCCCCTCTGACGGAGTTGGCTTGTCATTCCATTCATACGTCGTGGCTCGATACATCCTTCCCAGCTCTAGTCAGCCCTCTTAAGCCTGAGGGGAGAAGAGAAGATAGTGGGGATGACATACACACAGTGAAAGATGAAGTGTTAACCAAGAGAAAAAGGAGCATACACTTTATAATGTCTTTATATTCAATACATGGTCACATTAATTCAGTTGCTTTAATAATAAAATTGCAATTACAGAGTAACCACATTCACTGAATTATGAGAATGTATCGTTTGAATTCTTTTTTTTTTTTCTTAAACAGTAATACAGTTTTCTTTGCATATTTGGCAGAAATTGGTTAAACGTATTCACGTCCTTGGTGTATAATAAATATCTGAGTGTTTTTGTTTACACTGTCTTGAAAGTGTAAGCATGTGCCCTGAGAAGCCCATAGGCTTAAACAGCATGCAGCCACAGTTCAAACATATGAATTTAAAAATGCCTGCTATCAAATAAAGCGAGAAAAACTCAATTAAGGGAAGAGATCTGGTGGGGATAGCATCAAATTAGGTGACTGACAAGCCCTGAAATCTGGAGCATATCGTATTTTTAATGCAATAAAACTCAGAGATGTCCTTGGAAAATGTGGTATGTGGTGATGCTCGGCTGATGGAGAGGGACGAGAGCATGGCTGTCGGGGCGGGGGTCATGTACGAGTACTGTGACAATTTCTTCCGACAATGTCCCGTCATATTTTTGCTTCGTCAGCATGCTCTAAAGCAGGGATGTCGTATTTAATCAAATTACCTGCGAGAGCTGCTCCTTCCTTTATTAATTTATTGAGGCGGGGCGAGGAGAGTCGGGGTCGGTGAAGGTGCACGGATGAGCCCCTTTGGGACGAGTGTGTTTGTGCTCTCTGAAACGTGTACCAGAGAAGGCTGAGCTAACAGGAGCTGACAGTGGCAACCGCCCTACTGCTCGACTGCGAGAGGACCAGTCGGCTTTTTTGCTCGGGCCTCTGTAGGGAAATTGTGAGGAGAGTTATCTGAGGCTCAGAGACGGGAGCTGGCTCTGGCGCTGCTGCCGTTCAGAGGAAAACGGATCAGGTCTGACTGTAGATGTCAAGACTTTGAGACCGAGAAGCTGTTATCTTAAAGTTGTATGAGGTATTAATTCATAGTCAGTGTATTACCTTCAATACATGCCGGTTGGCATACCCCCAGTTTGTACAAGCTGGCAGGAGTAGATGCTTTAAAAGGCCCACCTATTTTTTTTTTTAATAATTAATTAACTGTACATTATATTTAGAGTATTTTCACTAATAATTTGAACTTCTAGAACACGTATGACTTTGGTGAATCCGGACAAACCCTTAAACTCACACCAAACTACTAACTAACTAAGTGATGGAGACAGCACTACACCAGTAACTTCCTTGTTGTGTACACATTATTGTAACCTTAATTTGATATTGATTTTTTCGGTGGGTATTGGCTAAAATAGGTTTTGCTGCTGCCCCCATCCACTGCAGTACATTGCTCAGTTTCCATGCTCGTACTCTCGCCTGTTTCTACAAACTGACTGGGGGTGTGCCAACTGTCATCTACTGTAGTAAACAAAGACTAAAAATAAGTAACTCATACCACCCCATATAAACTATCCTTGTAAGTGATGGTGAGCATAGGGGGCTCTTATCCAATCATGTCTTCTTGCGACGCAGAAGGATACTAATTTAGTGCTGTTGTTGATGATATATCTGTCATAATCTCTCAGGTTAAAACCTCTAATCTATTTGTCCATCAAAGCTTTTTTTTGTCTACGGGAATAAAACGTGAGCGGCATTATTAACAAGTCTGGATGCTGCACTCTTTCACTGTCTTCCCTCACTCAGTGCTTTGGCCTTCGGGCTCTCAGGTGTACAGTGCATCCGGTCAGCCTATAGGGCGCGTGCAACAAAGCCACGGTGACATTTTATCTGACGTTAACCCCTGTGGGGCCTGAGCCATGTTGCCGAACTGTCAAGCAGATTTCCCGCACGATGAGGATGGGGAAGAAAGCCAAACAAACAGAGCCCTGGCACAATCTCCAATCGCCAAGCAGTGCAGACGCGCGCAGAGAGACGTCTCCGGGGATTGCAGGAGGCCGAGATGAAACGGAAAGCGAGATCTAACCTTTTTGTTGTTGCTGGAACCTAGTCCTTTAGTGGCGCTAGATTAAAAGGAAGAACGGCAAAGGGAAATGAAATACTGACCAACTTCAGCTATTTAATTGTGGAGATCTTTGCTGGGAACATGACTTCAATATCAATTGAAAGGAAAGAAAATGTAACAAATAAGTCCTCTTTTGTAGGACATGGGTACAAGTGTCTTTTGTATTGTCTGCCCCTTGTGTTACATGCAACAATACATGACAGGCACACTCCCCCTATTGTCGAAGTGTTATGGTAATCATACACACTTCAAAAGCTTTTCATCCATTTTTCATTTCCCACTGTTCTTGGGGTGAGAGAACAGGCATGTTTCATCAACAAAGGAATATGTGACGCCAAGCAAGCCAAGCACCCTCTCAAGGTAGTAATACATTCTGCCCATGTACGAAGCGAGTGGTTTCAGTTTCTTGGAGACAGGAACTCATACTACCACCAATATCGACATATGAAATATGTTCAGTGTTGGTGAGCAACAATCCACATAACCACAGGTTCATATTTCCAAATCACCCACTTTGATTGCTTTTCTAGGTAGTTATGAATCGTCTTTTGATTGGCTGATGAAAACATGTGCTCTTGATCTCAGTTCACAGAAGGGCTGTTGCATTGACATGTTTTTTTTTTGTTGTCTTTCTCCAGCTTCAGATTTAGATGGGCCTGTAAATGCAGATGTGTAGGGGTCTAATTAGATCTGTAGCACAATGAAGTTCCTTCCCTCTCTCATTCCTCTCTATGGGGTTGGTATTAACCTCCTGACGCTTTCACAGGCAGATGAAGAGATACCCACCGCCACTGATGTTAAGCTGGAAATGGAGCTCGAGGCCCTGAAGGCTCTGATCAAATCCCCAACTTAGTGCTCTTGTGTGCACTGCATAGCCCAGTTCAGCCTCACATGGCCTAGTCTGCCCTAGCTTATACCAAAGTGATCCTCTTGCATCATCCCACCGGAGTGAGGAAGAGGAGGATCGCAGCGGAGAGAGACCGAGATCAGATGGAGAAGAGGGGGCGGGGGGAAGCAGAAAGAGAGGTGTGGGAGGAATAAGATGGTGATTGAGAGGTAGTTTAACATAGAGGGTGAGGAGGAAAGTCCACAGCACAGTGAAGTTCTACAAGGTCGAAGTTCACTCAAGATAGGAAGGACTTTGAAATGAGGCTCACTGGCTCTGGATAGCAATGTCAGACCTTTGAAAACAGGGCTTAGCACTTCTTGTGTAGGTGACAGACACTTCAAAATCAGCCCGGGCGGCATTTGTTATTGGTGTTAGGCTTTTAAGAACAAGGCTATAAACAGCTAGTGGAGAGGGAAGGCCTCTTATACCGAACTCAGTTAGTCAGCAGCACTGCTCACTGTGGTGGCGGGTACAGATCTTATTCCTCTTTCTACATCAGAGAGTAGATGCACGCCATTACCATTGGCCCAAGTGACTGCTCGTATAGCTATCGCTCCGGCCCTTCATCAAATTGATATTGTGGGAAAACACACAGGCAGTGCCCAATTATTAGTTCGTAAACTCACCCAGACCCTCTGCCAGATCCCACTGGCTAGTGTGCCGGTCATAGACATAGTCCGTGTGCTTGGCTGATAATATGAACGGTAATGAGTGACTTGCTGCTGGGATTGAAAGCAAAAGTGCTGTCATAATTGAGTTAGATTCATTAAAGGAGCTCCACTGTAGTCTTACAGATCAGTGCATCTTGTTAGAGAGCTGTGCTATGAGTAGGGGCACCGGTGGGGGTTGTGTGTTTGTGGCCAAAGTGTATGTGCTTGTGCGCGTGCAACCTGCAGATTGTGGGTTAGGTGGGTTGTTGTGTGAGGAACTAATTGAAATGAGAGGCGATGTGCGAGTCTCAGCCAACATGGCCGTTCCATTTGTCAGGGTGACATCACTGCACTCACACCCCATCCATCTCCGCCCGGCGCCACAGAACCATGCTCCTCCTGGTGATTAATATCCATACCTCCCTCACCGCACTGCATACACCCCTCCTCTCCCCCTCCGAGCACTCGCACACTACAGCTGCTGCTCCACACATGCTCACCCGCAAACAAATACTCACACACACACTGTTCTCAGTTGGAAGCCCTCTTCTTCACTTATGCACACAGTAGCTGCGCATTCACCCACACTCGGTGCCGGGGCACTCCCATTTACTCCCTCATACACACATGGCTGGAGCCCAGGGTGCAGCCAGTCACACACACACACACACACACACTTCCTAATTGTTCCAAACACAAACTGTCCTTGCCCGTTGGTTGCATATACATTTCATTGATTCTGGTTTTACTTACTAATTCCAATTATATTGCATTAATATACATCTTTAGAAATTATGTTTAAAGCAAAGAGCATATTCATTTAAGTGTTTCAATGTCTACTAATATGAGCTCCACGTCACACAGGAATAAGATGTATGAGGCTGAGGCTAGAATCCAGTTTGATTGGTTGCAAATAGGTAAAAATATCTCACCATATCATAATTTTAAAGTCTTTATTTAAGAGCATCTATTGTGTGGCACAGTGTAAAGACTGTACATGTGCAATAACATATGAGTTCAAATCAGAGCGGATCCAAACTTTCAGTGTGCGTTCAGCAGTATCAAAATGCCTTGCTTATCCTTACTTCTTCTAAATTTAGAGCCAATTCTAAATCAGAATCAACCTCACTGGCAGCAGCACCACTTTTTGTAGCCAGGAATATTATATACCCTTCCGAAGACAAATAAAACATCACTCACACGTTACACACCGCAGCGCTAAACCTCAGGAAAACAGATGTTCATTTAAATTGCTGTCGTTGATTTGCAACTAAAGTTGGCAGGGTTTCACAAAGGAACGAATTTAAGAAGAAAGGATTGACAGCAGTGGGAATAAAAGCTGTAGAATGGGCTGTCTGGGCCTATATCCTGTGAGGAAGGGTCAACCAAAACTAAACTCATTATAGCCAGCTATCAGGGCTACCCGAACCTGAGTAGCCGGGCTTTGAAGATCCGTTAAATGATGACCTCTCTGTCCTACTCTGCTCCGCTGATGTGCTTTGATAAGCTGGCCTCTGATCTGCTGCGTGGGATCACGGCGCATCGCTGCACAACTGCTCCGGCCTCCCTGAGCTGGATGGTGCTAAACTTTCTCACCACGCCCTCAAATTACATCACCCCTGCTCGCTGTCATGTTTCACACTATGCCTTTGAACTTGTGCTGCCAATGGCCAAACATTGAGACAGAACACCTTGCACATGGTGCTGGGTTGAGAGTAAACTGTAATAATGTATATCTGTATGTGAGCTTTAAAGCAAATTGTTGTTTATGAAATTCTCCCGACAATCACGCTCCACCGACTGGAACCAAAAGAGCTGCTTGACCCTACAGTTGTGACTGCAACACCAGCGTCTCCCTCTCCCTCTGCAGGAGCATGCAAGCCCGCCTCCGCACCAGCTGTGAGATGCAAAGCTTCCCTTAGTGTAAAAGCATTTTGCTGTCTTTGAGAATCCACTGTCTGTGCTATTCACTGAAAGGAAAGATGTCGAGAGATACAAAGAATAGAGATGGTAATAAGTGTGTGTGTGTGTGGGGGGGAGGGTGGGGGGAAAGATGGAGGCAGAGGTGGAGAACAGAGAGAGACACTGAGAGCCGAGGACGACAGGAAACATGACTCGAGCAAAGGGAGAGATGGTGAAGAGAGGGTGGGAGGGAAGCAAAGGGAGATAAAAAATAAAAAAAATAAAAAAAATGAAAGCCGACAGCAGCTATAGACGATGTCTGATTGATTGAGTGGCGTTCAGGTGCCAGGGGTCATACATATGCAAAATGCTCATTTGTAGTTGCTGCCAGGGCTGCTGTTCACCAGAGCCCTTGAATAGTGTCGCCTGACCACCGAGACACATCAAACAATCAGATTAAGCAGAACCAAAGTCATATGCAGGACGAGCAACAGCTGCCACGTGAACCACCAGCACTGCTTACAGTATCTGTGTCTCATCCATGTCTGCTCTAACAGGCCCTTGTCTGTCTGTAAGATAACTGGGTTTTAGGGGCTCAGATATGTGTCAGATGGGCTTTGGTGTTTGTGCGGCGCAGGTTTCTCCTCTTGACATTTTGTTGTTTGCTTTTTTTTTCTCCCCCTCCAGTGCTTTGTTGCACAAAAACCACATTTTCCATTTGAGTGGCTCAATCTTTATACAGCAGCATAGTATGCATGATGCTCTATCTCCAGCATCATGCATCAGACTGTCCCGTAACCTTTTCAGCACACGCAATACAGTCGCAGTGTTGGTTCACGCTTCGTACGCCTCATCTATCTGTGTCATCGTGTGCACAGGGGACGAATATTCAAACTGAACTATTTAGGTTTCTGTTAGTCATTGGTCGAGTCCTATTTGAGAGCTACAGTTTAGTAAGCATGCTATCATTCAGTCTGAGTTCGCCCCGTGTGGAGGGGCGGGCCCCTGAAACATGGGATGACTTTGTTTCCTTTCAAGGCGGTCTGATATTTCCGTAAATTATTGATTCGTGGTGAGGCCAGCTGGAATCAGGAGCTCATGCATAAATTCTTTTTCACATTTTTTTTTTGTTTGATTCTGCTATTACGCTGTATTCACTTTATACATAACTAGTGGGGATGACAATCAAAAAGTTTTTTGTTTTTTTTTCCCCGCAAGTCTTTCTTTTCTCCTCCGGAAACAAGGATGTGGTTTTGGGTAAATGGCCTTCAGTGTTCAGGCTACCATAAAGAGCCTTTCTTGTGCTTGCCTGCCCTTCTCTCTCTGTCTGTCTGTCTCTCTCTCTCCCTCTCTTTCTCTCTCTCTCTCTCTGTTTCTCTATCGCTCTCGATCTCCTGCCCTCAGACTGTGCTCCAGCCATGCTATTGGGCTGCGAGCTGTGAACAGGAGCTGTACTCTGATCCAAGTGGCAATCACCTTCACCCCCCCCACCCCCCGCCCCCTTCCCTTAACTCGGCTGTTTTTTGTTTCGTTTCGTTTTGTTTTGTCGTCGTGCTGAAACCTTCACCGACCCCCCCCCCTCCTCCCTCTCTCCCCCCGAAAAAAGGAGGACGAAAACTCTTGTGGGAATGACTCCCTGTGTGGAGGAGGGATCTTTGGGTATGTCCCTTGCTCATCGGGAGCATGACACACAGGGCCTTTATGCGGCTGTGTGGAGGGTGGCCCCATTCCCTCCTCTGCTTCTCATCCACACCCTAGAGGCTTCCATTCAGCCCAGGCCTGGCTGGGGGGAAGTTGAAGCTCTTTTGTAGTGGGGGATTCTTAGGGGAGGCTGTCAAGGCTGCAACTGTGTGGCCCTTTATTTCCCCAGAGAAGAAGAGGGGGGGAGAAACGATAGAGGGAGAGGGCAAGAGGGAGACGAGGAGGGTGGGGAGGGGGGGGGGGGTACCAAAGGAGAGTTTAGACACAGACGGCCTTGTTAACAGGCACCCCCAAAGAGGGAGAGGATGAGAGGGAGAAAGCAACAGGGAGAAGGCAAAGTAACAGCGAGAATGAATGAAAGCCGAAAAACTTTCCCTCAGTTACGTCACCGCTGTTATTCCCATCCTCCTTGTCCTCCTCCACTTTTCCTCTCCTCCTCCTCCTCCCTATCCGCTCCCTCCATTTGTCCCTATGTAAGCTAACTCTTCAGCTCAATAACAAGCTTTTGCCCTCCCCGTCACCCTTCCTCACCCCCTTCTCACCCTCCGCCATTACTTTACACACATTCCATTATCTGGGAGACCAGGCTAAGAGAGATGTCTGGGGTCGGAGCGATCATTATCATCACCTCTCCCTCCGCAACACTCTGAGTTATAGCCCTCCGTATGGGAAACAGACATTTAAATCATAATCAATAGAGCAATATCCATGCTGAGAGGCATGGCTAAAGGAAATCGCTGCCGCGGCTCTGGAGGAAACGGAGACGCTCAGTTTAGACTGAGATAGTGGTGCTCGCTTATTGATAAAATGCGATCAAGCCGCAAAATGCATTATGTGGCACCACGCTCGGAGCTCGCTCTTTCTGAAAAATAAACTCACTTTCGTTGGTATAATGGTGATGCAATGATTATGGCTGGTGTGTGAATATGTGTGGAATTGGAAAGGTGTTGGATTTGAGTGGTGATCTCCTGCTCCCTGCTGCTCGTGTATTGCTTCCGGCACGTTGGCTGAAGCTCAGACGCGGCAGAGAGGCGACGCTGTCATGCTGTATACATTAACTGACCCCCTGGTCATGTTAAGTTGACAAGGGTGGCTCAGTTCCTCGTAGGGGAAGTCGCACCACAGACACACAATGTTCTGTCCGGCAAGGGCGATGCAAGGTGACAGGTGCGACCTGACCCGTCTGCGACCGGACCACGGCCGCCCGCCGCTGCCACGCCGACTGAGATCAGGACTGAATATCTGACTCGGTGCTGCCACGCCGAGAAAATACCAGGTCTTCATACGGCAACAGTGCACCGCATCACTGTCAAGGACGAGCAGCCCTGAGACACGATACAGAAACACATCATGTAATCAGTCAGGACAAATTACAGTTCTAACACGCAGGGAATGTACAAATCACTGTTATTAACTCGTACAGGTTGTTTGCTGCGAATAAGGCACTATCTTGCAAGTTTCACGTCATATCCAGGTGACACGTGTAGAGTGTCTTTGTTTCACAATTTGAGACGTGATTGGTTCGCGTGACTTTTTGCAACCTATTTAATTAAAAATATTATATTTTCTCAACAGATCTTATTAAAGGAGTTTTGGATTTGACGTACATGATCCAAGGTGGTTTGACTAACAAGAGGATCGGTTTTGGGGATTTCTTCTCTCCAGTGTAGTTCAGAACCACCATATACGACATCAGTGTTCCGCCTGAAGGTATAAGACTTGGGCTTTGTCTCAGTTCTTGAGACTAAATTGGAAAAAAACAGCCCACATTCAATCTAAACTTTGTTATAGAACTAACAACAGTCAGGACTGATAATGTAGCAGAGAAAATTGAATTAGCACAAATTGATTTGCATGAACATCAGTTTCAAAGTATCAGATCAACTAGAACCATTTGCTATTTAATGATTATTTTATGTTGGCTGGATTAACTTGACTGGGACTTTGTAATTGTGTTTACTGTTTGTGCCAGAGTTAATTGGTGAAATCATTTTGAAGAGAATTTGCATATCGATTTGAGTTCAGGCCGCTAACAAAGATAGATATAATGTGATTAAAGTTTATAATTGAATGCTTATTGTAAAGCGGCGCCTTGTGTGTATTTAACTGTCAATTGAATGTCAGGTTGAGTAGCACAGTCAAGCACATACAGTCAGCCTGACCGAACAGTTCAGAAGCACTGAGCTGCAGCCCAGAATCCCAAGGTCCGGTGTAGGAGTGAGCTGTGAACAGAGAGTGCACAGCACATCATGGCTCATGTGCGGCCAAAGCCCACGCAGTGCTGATGAGATGGGGATCATCTGCTAGATCTGGAAATCCATAACCCAAGCTCTAGTGACTGAGGGGCTTCAGAAAATTTAAATAACTCAATCCAGAGACAAAAGGGAATATGTAGTGTGATATGCGACATTATTTGAATAGTCAATTCCTGTACTTTACTTGAACAAATTAGACTGAAAGTCCCGACGTCATGCAGAAAACTAAAAAGAGCAAACACCTCCAGAGCACAAGTATTAAGTCAACGGTCTGCTATAAATGTAAAAATAGAAATAACCATGCATGAAAACAATTACTTTGCTATCTTAATTGCTTTCCAAAGAAAATACTTTCTGTCACCTTTCCAATTAAAACATAACCAGCAGCTATATTTGATGTATTTTAAAATGGTGCCTGCAGCATGCCTTGTTGTCTAAGATATTGGATTCCACCTCTACATTTTAATGACCAGTTTCATTTATAGATGCAGAGGAATCAACACTGCTAGACAAATAAAAAAATCCCCAAAAGATGAGACCATTAAGCAATGCTTTATTCTGCCAGCTGGGGATCCAGCGCCAACGATTTACATGTTGTCATTTAGTAATGCCTCATATTACAATGCCAGACAAATAATGTTTAGCTATATATTTTCAATTAGGCTAACAGTTGCACAAAATCCGTTTTTCATGCCGGTCTCCTGACATTTCTCAACCCATCTGACATACACTTGGTGAAGTGTGAACCAATTCGCAAATGAGGGTTATTCTGGGAGAGTCATGTCTCCTCCCTCTCTCCACGGCACCCGGGAGAGGGTTGTAAAAGCTGTTGTCCTTTATGACGGAACGCGAGGATGGGCCGCAAGAGAAAAAGAAAAGCTCTTCAATTGGAGTCCCTTCTTTTCTGCTCTCTCCCTCCTGTCTGCGTCTCTGTCCCCCGGCCTGTCTCTCTCTCTCTCTTTCTCTCTCTCTCTCTCTCTCTCTCTCTCTCTCTCTGTCTCTCTCTCTCTCTCTCTCTCTCTCTCTCTCTCTGCATGTGTCCTGCTGCTCTGCCATCCTCAGGGATGCGTCTGAAGGAGACCATCTGTTGATCCATTTGTCTCCTGCTTTGCTTACTGTGCCACCGCCTCTCTCCTATCAATGATCAGGTCTGGCCTTTCCCCTGCCCACCCTCTTGGATGCTGCCAACAGGCACTTGGGGCGAGGCGGGTGTCCTGTTGGGGGTGGGGGCATGAGGCTGTGTCCTGTGTAGTCTCTAATTCACACAAAGAGAGAAAATAGGGTTTGACGGACATGCATGCTCTTTATACATACAGCAGACCAGCAGCTGCTTTCTAATCAGTGTTTTTTGGGTTGGTTTTTTTTTCTTCAAAAAGTGAGCATGGTAGTGCTGACCTGAGTCAAAAAACAAAGATTTATTTATTTATTTTTGTATTGTTGATATCCAAACTATTCCTTTTTGTCCCCTTAGGACTGGAACACAGAGAGCGTTTCATTATATGAGGCAGAGACCATGAAATAGATGTTAGAAACAATACTGTGATACTGAAGAACCGTCACTGGAGGCTTCTGAGCATTCACCACCAACACAGATATTGCTTGTGAAGTGCTGCCACTAAAGAGGGGAGGGGAGATGCGTGTGGTGGAGGGGAGGGGGGGGGGGGTCTTGATTTCCACGCACGTCTCCTAGCTGTCACCTTGCATGCAAGTTCAGGGGTTTGATGGACACTGAGTCCACCATGGGGACTTCAGGGATTGCTTCCCTTTGATCTTCTCCCACGACTCTCGATTACCCATCATTCAGCAGGGCTTAGGCCCTGGAGAGCAGCAGGGAGAGGGTGGTGTGTTAACATGAGCTAGGATGTACCCAAGAGAGACTCACTGTCCAACTCAAGACATCATATACCAGATTACACAGACACAGAGGAAAATGTGCACGGATAGTGCCTGTTGTGAGTGTTTGGACTGGAAGTATGTGGGACTTCAGAGTGTGAGAGAAAATTGAAACATGTCAAAGCAAGGTGGTAACTCTGATGGGATATATAATGAGGTTGCAGTCCATATGGAGGGTTTTGCGGCATCTAAATGATAGTTAATCTTGTTATCATCTTTTTCTCTCCATCTGTGGAGTTTTCATAGATTCCTAAGGTTTTCATCAGGACTACTCAATACAGCCGATGATGTGTGCTCACCCGGGGAGACATGCCATTGATTTCCGATAAGGTGCAGAAGACATGTGGTCACACGCGCTCCTATTTTACCAACAGCCGTGTCATCCAATAAGTCATGGTTTCAGCTCTGCCTGTCACCCGGTGTGATTGTTCTTCTAAAAACAGTTTGGGCGGGGTTATTCACTGCAGATAACCTTTTATGCTGCAGGTGCACATGGGAAATAAATATTTGCGGCCTATGGCACGTGCAAGTTGCACAACCCCAACTTGTTATTTTTGGTCAATTGCAAATATCGGTATGAAAATTTGATTTTTTTTTTCTCTTTTTTTTTAATTAGCTGTCTCTGGTTGACTTTTGAATCTCTTTTTGTCTGTGTGTCTGTGCAGGCTTCCTCAGTACTGGCGACCAGGCTGCAAAAGGGAACTACGGGCTCCTTGACCAGATCCAAGCTTTACGGTGGATCAGCGAGAACATCGGCTTCTTCGGAGGAGACTCAAACCGCATCACTGTGTTCGGTTCTGGCATCGGAGCTTCCTGCGTCAGCCTGCTCACCCTCTCTCACCACTCTGAAGGTACAGTAGAGCAGGGATGAGGGGGATGGGTGATACAGCTGTGGAGCTCTTGCCTGCTGGTGTGTAGGCTGCTTGATTGTAGAAACTGGCGATGCAGCTCGAGAGTTATTGACTAATGTATTCTACTGTACTGCACAGCATAACGAATGCTTTAGGAGCAGGTGTTTGCATTTAAATCATTGTAATGTTCATTACCATCCGGAAATTGAAACTGCACGGCAGATTTTAAAACACATATTGGTCTTGATGTACTGTGCTGGTTTGCTAGTATCCCTCTCAGTCAGAAATAAACATGTGTCTTTGTAAGCAAGATTAAAAAAAAAGGGAACATGGTGTACCCGGGAGAGCTTTTTAGTGGCATGCTAAATGACACACACTCTCTTTGTAAACATTGTTTATCTGCTGGCTACCTTAGTGCTACTTCAGGATGATTTACTGCCCACGTTGGCTATGTCTTAAATACTGAATGCAGCGTGCACGCTCAACCTGGACATGCGATAAACATTCCTCATACTTGTTCTTCTCTAATGCATCATTGAATTAGGATGGAGCCTTACTCTTTATTGGTAAATTCTTGCAGGAAGTGCTTTGGCTTATGCGAAAGGAGAAAGAGTCGGTCCTTGGAGCTCTATCCCTGAATTGCAGACTTCAGAGCCAAATGGACACACAGCATCATCCTTAATTAACCTGAAAATATTACAGTCAGTCACGTATTCGCCCATCCATTTAAAAAGCTGGCTTGGTTTGTTTTGCATTTAATTGATGTGTTGTGTACAATGTACATGACAGGCTATTAGGTGTACTGAGGTGTTGGTATGTATAGCAATGTTTATGTTCTTCTACATTGTTAATGTGGTGGTAATATTACAAATGGGAAATCTTTAGCCTCAGCCACGCTCACGAAGTCTGCCTGTGAGCATGTTAACAAGCCACAAACATGCTGCTTTGGACATGCATGATTGGAAATGTAACACGGGCTTTTACTCTACATGACATATAAGCGAATTACATTTAAGAAATCACTCCTGCATGAGATAAAGAATTGGTCTCAGGCAATACTGTGGTCATACTCCCAAACACAAGGAGAAGCCTGTGCAGAGCTTCTGCCGAGCCGCAGAGAGGGTTTGAGGAGCTGCACCTTCTGGAAAATGTCATTTTCGCAACAGGAACCGCAAAACATCGGAGCCGGAAGGTTTTCCTGATAGGTTCCTCACATGCTCTTACAACAACAACCTCCTTTATTAATTCCAGGCCCAGGAGCTCCACCTCATTCATCCAGCCCTTCCATCAATGTATTTACAGCCTTGGAGTTACGTTGGGCCTAACCTGTATGGAACTATTCCATCACGTCTATGAAACACTTGAAATCAAAGAGCCATCTGACAAAGGATTTCAGATAGCAAAGAAAATACATGCTACTTGGAATCCAACGCAGTACGATGTATGCCAGGTGTGCGTGGGAGGTATAAGTCAGGTATTACATACATACACACATTTCATTTTCTTGTCACTAGGCAGGGTAGACGCTGTGTTCTTTGATTTTATTAGTAGGCCCACGTGCATCTGAAAGAGGTCACTTGAGCTGCTCTTCTTCAGTCCCTATCACAGTGCCAGGGATTTGTGATCTGTTTTGCGTTCTCCAATTTGCATTAAAGTGTTACTAATTGCCTTGATTTCCTCCGATGAATGATGACTGCTTTTCGATTGAATTTTTACCATAAATGCCTTTTTTATTCATACTCCATAATGTTACGCTCCATGTAGCATGTTATTATACTGCCAGTGAAACCATCTCCTCTGCCTCCCAGTAAATTGGATATTACCGGGTCTGTTTTTTCCCCTGAATGGAAATGTATGCCCCGCTGATGGGATGAAAAAAAAAAAAAAAACACTAAAACTTGAGGGATTCTAGCAAATTGAAACAGGAAGCCTTCTATCACGCCGGGACTCTTGCTGCGAATGTTACCAATGGCAATCGGATTTCACACAGTCTCTCTCGCAGCACAGATTGTTGTAATTATATAAAGTTTAGGACTGGAGTGGGCTGCAGGATGTGACAGGAAATCCAAGTGAGAGAAATATCTTTTTGCACCTGTTTTCACAACCTCCGGTGTACTCTACCCCTCCTCTCCTCCTACTCGTCCTCCTCGTCCTCCTCCGTCTTAAATGTTGAGGTGAAACCTGGGAGGACGTTCTTGTTGCCAAGACAACGCAGTAAACAAGACAAAAATCAAAGTGTCTGGATCTGCTTTGTGGTGATGCTTGATGTAGAAATCTATCATCGAATGAATTATACACTGTGGCATGAGCACACCTGGTTTCAGGTGGCTTCCAGAAGAGGATTTGTGTAATCATTCCCTATCTGTGTTAGCAGACCCAGGTAGAGAATCTCAAATTGAGTTTTCTACTTTGCCCTCTGAATGGAATTAAGTCAGGAAACAAGATTGTTCATGTCCCGATTCGGCTTTTCATTTTGACTGTGCGAATAAAAAAAAATCCTTCTCCACGCCTAGAAATAGAGGTAACCGCTAGTGGTGTCACGTTGAATGCGGCGTGTTTGAATTATGATAACATGGCGTGGATAATCGTGGTGTAACGGACATTTGTTGATCTGCTATCAGTACGTAATGCAGTGTTGTTGGGAAACTTGAGTTTCCAATTTGCAGGAAAAAAAGCATTATAGGTGAGTATACAAAAGTAAAAGGATACATTTTACTGATTTGAAATGATGTTTGGGACAGTGGCAAAAAGTAAAATAGTAGACCAGCTGCTAAAATCAAACAACAATTTTGATCAGCGCTGATAAGCAATTAGTATCGGCTTTAGAAAAGCATCATCGGGGATCTCTAAAAGTTATATTTTCTCCCTTATTTTCTTTTTGTCCTAATCCCATCTGTGAGAACCGTGAGTTTTATGATCTGTTGCACCACTAATGGATAGGCGTTCACATTTGTCTCACACAAACATTTCTCTTCACCTGCTGCTCAGATGCGGGATAACGAGGCCCGGCTGAAAAAGAAGTAAATCAGCGGTGACACACTGTTCTGGAGCTCCCTGGTGTGTCGGTGTATTTAATGACAGTATTCCCACTCTAACTGTACACAGTCTGTCATCACTGCCTACAGTACATAGACTTTCCATCGAACAGAGATTCCTTTCATGCCTGTTGGTGGCAGAGTGACAACTTACTTCAGATGCTCCATGCTCCTCCTGAAGCCTATTTAATAAGCTGGATCCTCCTATATCATCCTCGCCCTCTGGCCTCTCTCTTTGATTGCCTGCTCCTCTGGCCTGGCCTTGGTGGCGTCTCCATGTGGGCGTGCTGAGGGCTCCAGTCACAGGGTACATCCATCACCCCCCCCCCCCCCCTCCCCTCTCTGGCCTGCGTGTGTTGGCTGGCTCGGACGTACTCTCGTGAGGGCTAGATTTTTCCGACCCCAGTCTGTGCCCTGCCTCCTCCATCTAATCTCCTCCTCACTGCACCCATCTGTCTCCCTGCCTTCACAGACAGTAAAAGCATGCAAGGGACACACTCTTTCTCTCCATGTGCCAGTGTGTCTCTCTCGCTTTCTCCCTCCCTGGGTTTCTGCTCCCCAGTCTGCAGCATGTGTGGTGTGTTGCTATTAATAAGATGGCTGCCTTGTCTGCTATGTGGCAAGCAATCGAGCCGCACATCTGAGACTTTGGAAGCAGAATGGTCATTAAAAACGCAGTCCCTCTCGGCAGGAGAGTGTTTTAGATCAGCTTATTAAATATAGCTCAACAGTTGTGTTCATCACAGATGGAAATCTCTGTCCCGATCTTCTTTTTCCCGGGCTTCAAAAAGGAAACGGCTGAAGAAGTTCAGAAGCAAGGACATTAGCCAGTTCCATGTATTATCTATCTGGCATCGCACAGGCACTAATTGAACATGGAGATTTGCCTTTTCCTTATCTCATAATAATCATTATGACATCAAATGTGAGATAGCTTCTCTGCACACAAAAAGAATACTAAGTAACCAATGACTCAAAGGTGAAGCCTACATTGTGTGTGTGTGTGTGTGTGTGTGTGTGTGTGTGTGTGTGTGTGTGTGTGTGTGTGTGTGTGTGTGTGTGTGTGTGTGTAAATCCGTTCCTCCCTTGACAACCTACAGAAAGCCTACCGTACATCTATGCACATGTTTCGGTGCGCGTGTCCCGACTTTCCATGTATGTGCATGCGCCGCCTCTATTCACAGAGCTCACATCAGGGAAGGGCCAGTTGTCGAGCTGCTGAAGGTCATTTGGTTTCTTTTTTTCTCCTTCTCTTCCTGTAAGCAATCAGGATAAAAGCTCCGCTTCTGAGGAAGTGCTCCCCTTTTAATGGAACGTCTTGGACATTAAAGACAGCTAGTGTGAGGGATCCTTCATGCCAATGTCAGCTTTTATTTTTATTAAGACTTCTGGGTTATTGAGGACCATAAATGTTCATGTTAAATGCTTGGCTTTTATTAGAGCAGTGCAATGAGTACCAAGGCTTTTTAATGCAAGACCACCACCTAGCAAACACTGAAACCCCTTGGACCATGAGTATTAAGAGGGCAGTGTGACAGGTACTCTGTTTTCAGCTAAGGGTAAGAAGTTTTTGAATCCATTAAGTGTGAAGGATGGCATAGAAGGTGATTAAGTGAAGGAATGCATCGTGGGATGTGTAGAAATTGAGGATCAGAGAGATTGAAAAAAAAAAAAAATGGCATGGCGGGACATTTTTCTCAAATCTGAAATATTAGCTGCATTAATGGCTGCTCTCAATAGTGAAGTACTTGCTGTGGATTTCAGGACAAAAATGTATGATTCATGCAGTCCTGGAAAGGAGGTGACTTGGAAGTCATAGGAATTGATGTATTACTGTACGGTTTCCCTCTGCTGATTGGGTGAGAAACTAGCTTCTGTTAGAGTGACTTAAGTGTGATGTTGTGATTACAGGGAGGCACAAACTGCCGTGTCCTTTATGATCAAGTATGGTCAAGTACTCTATGTGCAGTCAGTGAATCATCTGAAGGCAAAATAGTGAGCAAAGCAAAGAAAACCCTCAGCTGCGTCAGAGCTTCGCAAATTTAAACTTGCACGTATGAGAGGATTAGATTATTTGGTTAAATGACAACAATAGCAGAGTTGATAAGGTATTATTGAATGGATACATTTGATTTTACGTTTAACTTGATGAAGACTTATTTAAATAAAAACTGAACATTTATCTTGGTTGTATTATTGGTGAAAAATCTACAATTTGTCACTCTGGTTTTACTTTTTTTGAAGTGGACAGCAATAAGTTATAAGCTACACACAGTAACATTTATCACATTTTTTTTTTAACACCCTTTTCTTCTTTACATCAACACCTCCCAGTGGTAGACATATAACTCCTTCCTTTGGAGTACAAACATAACAAATACTTAATATAGAATGGATACTGCTACGGAGGCGAACATGTAGAAGTTAAGTTATGGGTTTAGGGTGACTTAAAACAAATCCATGTTTGGAAAAAATATTCTTAATCATTTCAATTGCTTTTTTAACCCAAAAGGTGCCTCATTTTTTACAGTTTCTGGCTTTAAAAGCCAGACAAACAGTATTCAGGTGCAGTGTTTGCACGGCTTCATTTCTTCTTTAATTTTTAAATAATTTCGGTTCCTGTGAATTATCTGGAAACTACTTTCATAATCAATAAATCTTTCAAATATTTATTTCAAGCAAAAATGAACTTCTTCTAGGGCAACCCATGTGAATATTTGCCGGTTATCTTCTTGGATGATGAATATAATATGTTGTCGTCTGTTAGTTGGAGAGAACCAGCAATATGAGTATGTCTGCTTGGCCTTTGGGAAATTGTGTATAGGTCATTTTTTATATTTGGTGGACCAAAAGATAAACTGATCAATTGACAAGTGAATCAGTGGAGCAGTGCATTATTCATGACTATATTCATCAACTCTATTTGAATCGCTTAATATTTGGGGGTTAAATGGCTTAGTGTGTGTGACATCACATAGAAGGTTTGGGAACAGCCCTCTTTGTGAGCTGTTGTCTGGGCTTTCTTGTTATTTCAAATCAGTGCAAATGACGACTGTGCTGTTTCTGGCGTGCATTCATCTCGCGGAGCTATCAAGGAGGTAAGTAAGACTGACAACAATGCTTATTGGAGCTCGTATCAATCTGCTTGTCAATCTTGCGGATACAATGCTGCCGTTGTGGGATTCAAAGCCTGCATTGCCATCAGCACCTAACCTCTGCTCCGACAATCAGTTACCGTGTGCATGTAGGCTCAGGCTCCTAGTTTTCCTGAGAGGGAACAGTACAAACAAACTGTTATAGGGAGGCTGCTGGGAATTGTGCGGCTGTGTTGAGCTTTGAGAACGCGTGTACCTCATTCATTGCTGTACCTTGAGATATCGACAGGTAATCCAAGGCTAATGTAAAATGCTGCTCTAAATTAACCTATTTTACTGGTTGGGGAAGGAGAACCGCAGACCATCTGGATGAAGAGTGTGTGAGTGTTACTCTACATCACTGCTTCAACTGTAATGTTATATCTGGCTGTGACCTTTGAAAATAACAAGCAGGGTTTCCAGCTCTGAAACGAGACCCGAGGGAGGTTCTCCTTGTGGAATGGCCTACAGGGCTGCATACCCCCACTCCTCAAAGGCCCTGCGCTGGGCTCTCAACGTACAGACAGGGAGGTGCAATGCATCCGCATTTGGTGTCGACGTCTTTCCTGGCATCCTGTAGCAACCACCCATCTAGAGTTTAAGCATCAAATAAAGGCTCCTTGCAAGAGCTGGAATGTGAATTGGAGTCACAGGGAAAGATAGCTGCATAACCACATCCCTGCGATGTTATTCATACACGATTCAGCTGCCATTGTTGTGCAAATGCCTAGTGCTCGAGAAAAACCAGGGACAGTTGCCGAAGTTGAATAGACCCTATTTCTGAGATGTCAAAGGCATTCAGCAACTCAACACTGTAAAGTTACATGGGTGTTTGGGGCAAGAGAATGCCTCCATCTCGAGGTTTGATTTGGCTGTTTGCTGAAGGGTGTCTGTGCATCCCAGGGTGTGAAAAAGTCCTATGCGAGATGAGAAAATGGGGACGCGCCTTGTCAGGTGCCGTATTCTTCCACCTCGATTGACAAGAGCGATAATTAAACCAGGGGGATGCCATCTCTGCGGAGCAAGAATGCTTGTATTTATTTACGCTGACTATTCGGCTTTGTTGTCTGCCACATAGTGTAGCCCGTCAGTGTGTGGAAAACGCAAACTGCTTTTAACAAGTGGCTTTTGTGGCATTTTCCAGTCACTCTTTGAACAGCAGTGTCTTTGACTTTGTAGAACAGAGGGGGGGAAAAAAGCCTTATATTAAAGATGGAGAATTACTCACCAACTAAAAAGCATTTCTCACCGTTGGACTCGTATGGGAAACGTCCTAATTCAAGCAGCAAATACTTTTATTCTCCTCACTGCTCATGGTTGCAAAGAGAAAACGAAGACAAAGTTGCATTGAGCAGAAGAAGAAAAAGAGGCCCCACAGAGTAATGTGCGGTGGGAGGGGTTTTGTCGGGGTAAAGATCGCTCCACTGAGGTCAGATAGCCAGTTTGAGGTAACACTCCAGAAATATTATCCAGGTGGGCTGTCCATCAGAGTGAGACAGCCCTACCTATCCCAGGCCAGCAGAGAGCAGAGGAATGAAGAATTGACAAATGGTCTGAAAACAGTGAAGGCAGTTCATTCAGGTAGTCCAGCCATCAGTCTGTCTCTGCTTGCAGCAGGTAGTTGAGCCTATAAAGCATGGCGTTATAGGTGTTAAAGAGCCGAGCGGCAGGTCAGAGAAAGAAGAAGGGGATAATTGAGTACTTTAGTAAATCCGAGGTAATATCTCAGAGCATTGCAAATACCTTTAGCCCTGGATCCACGACCGTACGAATGTGCTTCAGCAGCTTGAGCGGCATGTGCCACACATGGGCTGCCCCAGCAATATTCTCCAAGACAATACATTGAGACCCATCTGGTGATGTGTCGCTGAGATTGCTTTTGGAATCTAATCGCAGCTGATGAACGAGGCGACTACAGAATATGTCATCTGTTGATGACCTGCAATCCCCAGTGAAGACACTGGCAAGTCATTAGTTCAGGTAGATGCCATCTATGAATCATTCTTGATAAATCATTGTCAAGGGCACATTCATACACCTCCTAATGGACAGTGACAGTGGGATGCTGGAGGGGGAACAGTGGCCGCAGCTCCTGGTTGGCTGGCATTCTTTGATCCTGTTAGTCTTTAGATCAATTAAACCAATAGCTGCATCATATTGCTCCCAGACAGTCTCGTCTGTTTCCTCTCCTGATTGGTCTAATAGCTTAATGGAGGTTTCCGTCTTTCTGTCTATCCATTTTCCCGCTTCCTCGACTCCACTGCCTCAATCTCCGTGGCATTTTCCTTCGCTCCTTTTCCCTGTTGCTCATAGAAGTTTCTTTCTCTTTTTTTTTTCCAGTCCCCTCCCCCATGTCTCTCTTTCGTCTTCTCACCATGTCTCCCTCTCTCTCTCTCTCTGCCTCAGTCTTTCTCTCTCTGGCACCAGTGTAAAGCATCCATTATAGAGTGATGCATGGGTGTCTGTGTGAGTGGGAGAGAGGGACTTGGCACTCCTCCTGCCCCACCTGCAGAGGAAGCACTGACAGCTGAGCATTGGGGGCTCATCTCTCCCCCTCCTCCTCCGCCCATCTCCACATCTATACTGACCTCCCTCCTCCTCTCACACCTTCTCCATCTCCCTCTCTTTCTCACCCTCCCTTTATTCCCTGTTGTTCAACACATATTGGCCCAATTTTCTGCCACCACTCACTAGTTTCCCTTTCGCTATTTTCACATTTCATCATGTTTATCCGGTTATGCTTTTACACCGTCTTCGTCCCTGCACTTTCTTCGTTCTTTTTTCTTTCTTTTTTTTACCCACGATTGTCTAACTGTTTATTCATTAGGCATTCTGGACTAGGAAACACAGCCAGCTGGATGTGTTGTTAAATAGACTGTTGTTTCCTTGTTTGACTGCAAGCTGAACTTTGCCCTTTCGTAATGACCACGAGCACTCTGTGTTTGCTTGTTGCCGCTGACAGTTCACCTCTGCGGTGAGGCAGGGCAGTCGTTTATCCCTGCTGAGAGAGAAGCGTGGAAGGCCTCTGCATGAATAACAGAAAGAGAACTCATCAATTTCACAGGTTTGCATAACATGTGATTAATATACATCTTCTGCTGCGGGAAGAGAACATTACCGGGCTTTTTAAACTGTTTCTGGCGGTGTTTTGTAAACTTCTCAATTATTTTTGAAATAGGAAGTGTATGACTTTGGGCTCACTTAATTCTGCTATAACCACTTCATCTGCACAGAGAAGAGAAAATACTTACTGCATGATTATAGGCATCCAGGAATATATCATTCTGTTTACACAGAGCCTGCTTGCTACAGTCTGTGCTTACAGACAGAATGATATGGAAAGAAAATTGTTTTTCCAATGTGTGATAAGAAATGTCGCATAGGGAAAATATCAGTCCAATTACTTTGCTGTATGGACTAAGCTGGTGGGGTATGGTGGGTGAGAGCCTATAACAATGTGATATAAAAATTGAAATTCATGTATGTCATCTGGATCCCTCTCCCTGACATAATGTGCGCTAACTGGCCACTACCTGTGTGTTTGCACATGCAGTCACAAGCTGTAGTCTGCCTACCAAGACAAGTTCAATTCCGGGCAGTGCAAATGCATTAGCCTGAGCTGTGAAATTTGCATAGTCTGAGCACAATTAAATCCCCAATGAGAGGAACTTCGGCAAACATGCTGACAAGCAGAAACCTCTACTACAGAGGGCCAACATTGTGCAACCTGACAAAAAGACTAAATCTTTAGCTTTCAGGGCCGCAAGGCAGTAATAGATTTTTAGCTTAGAGAGGTAACATACACTATGGATCTTTTTCAGTGGTAAAAGGGAGTTACTCGCCAATGCGAATGCAACTGTCGGAGCACAATATTGCAAAGGTGCTATTTTACAAGTTGAAGACAATTTATTTCTCCTGGACAGGAAACTCACCGTCAAGTTACAGTGCTCATATTTGGATAATACCTGGACAGAGAGGCTACCTGCTGCTGCAGACTGAAAAGACAAATATGCAGTGTGACAATCTTCTTGCATGCTTTGAACAAACTAGCTTGCACGACCGACCACGTGTGACACAGCTAATCGTTCACCCGTTTTCCAGACTAACTGGATCGAAGGTGGGGTGAGACTGACACGCTGACTGACATAGAGAAGCGTTGGATTACAAAAAAGAAAAGTAATAAACCTGAGCAGCTCCGTGATTCCTTTTGGAGATTTGTGGACTGTGTTTCAAAGTCAGATAGAAATCTCACTATCTTCTGCCTCCAAAGAAATGTCCCAAAATGCCTGTTGCAGCATTATCTTAAAAGTTGTAGCTCTAAGATGCTTTGCTATCTTTAAAGCCACAATTCAACACTTGGTGCAGCAGCTTAGCAGAAAAGGCCTTCAAGGGCACCTTACAGCCCTCATGTGTAGGATGTGAAAATGTCTGATTTTGGTAACCGCAGAATCATATCTGAAGACTCCAAGACAACACTGAGATCACATCCTTGTGTGCTAACATAAGCGTGATTGGTATTTTAGTTAGTTGAGTTCATAAGCAGCTGTCGATTTGCAGAAGAATTCCCTGATAATGACTTTTAATAATAAACATGTAACATATACCATACAAATATATTCTTACATTTCTGTAATCATATATTACATCAACACTAAATGTTTTTTTATTGGTCCGATGTCATGAAGATGTTTTTGTCCCAGATGGTTTCAGTAGAATGAGAATGGTCGGCATACAAACAGCAATGAAGACACAAGAGGAATTGCGTTGCCTACAAAATTGATTATGCAGCCTGAAGGCTTTTATTGTGAAGCAGCTGCAGGAAGTGCTGAGGAAGTGTTTGCTGACAAAGCGCCACAATGAAGTGGATCAGAAACCAGTGAGGCTGCTATCTGTTAGATGAAAGGTTCGAACAGGAATGTAGGAGTGAAACAAAACTCCCAGTGCGACTCTTAAGATATCCATGAGCTAACAAATGCAGATTAAAGCAAACACGAAAAGGAAAGCGCTTCCTCAAAGCTGTTCATGATGAGCAGTTTAGTATTCAACACAGTGGCAGGCAGCTGTGTGAGGAATGAAGGGAAAAAAAAATAGTGAAAACTCTGCCTATTTCCACACCTAGGCACACCTTGCTAATTGCTGCAAAAATATAAGCGTAGACTTTCAGAATGAGAAGCTCTGAAGCAGTCCCACGTTCAGAACGCAGCCGCCTCGACAGATAAAGCGACTGCACAACTCTGGCGAGAAGAAAAATGTATAATTTGAAGGTGACCTGATCCCTCGTTAGACAATCACGCCTTTGACAGACTCGACATTTAACTAAAACAAATGCGGCTTTTCGCTCGTCAAACATAATGCTGCACCAAGATCATCAAATGAAAAATAGGCGTCGCTCCTGGAACATTTCTCCTTGTTTAAATGAAGTCTGTTTGGAGAGCATGAATCCTCCGCAGTATTTCAGATGTTGACATACCCATATGGCATGCCACTAATCTTGATCGATGCCCACCACTGCAAACACTTCTTGTACTGTAGAGGATAATGAAGTGTAGCGATGCAACATTTCACCAAAATCATCACAGTGATCTGTTTGTTATCCATTATGAAAGGCATCATGGCGTCTGATGTTTTGCACTCGCAGAAAACAACGCAAAAGAGGGTTTAATCTCCAAACACGGAGCCGCGCAGAGTGCTCATAAAAATGTCTTCCCTGCCCATTGTGCTATTCTTAGGGCTCCCCTTAGAGCCACTCTCTAATTGGAGCCTTGGTTATCCTATCCTCGATGAAGCTATCTTCCACACAGACTTTTTTATGAGGCCTGCGAGTGACTAAGATTCCCTGTCAGGGCGTCTGTGGCAGTTCTACCGCATGTCCCGGGACTCCCGCTCATCGGTGAAGGCTTCATTAGTCGGGGATGGGAGGTGGCAGCAGAGAGAGAACAGCTGTTTAGCTAACCACTTGCATTGTTAGCCAGCCTTCTCCGTATGCCTAACTGCCTAAATCCGTCCCCTAGCTGCTAATAGAATGCTCATTAGGAGAGGGGAGGGAGACTCGATGGGAAACAGCGCCACTCTGCTGCAGCCCTACCAGCTTCTACTACTCCTCCTCTCCCTCTGGTCTCTATTAGAGCACTGTATGGAAAGAAATCCTCCCTCAGTGAATGCACTACCTATCCAACCCAACAAGACCTCTCACCTTGACCGCCTGGAAAAGACAGGGGGTGTACGAACACCTGCGTTCTCCTCTGAGACAACCAGCAGCGTCTGTGATTCCAAAACACGGCCCTCACTTGCGGAGATACAGAAAGATATAAGATTACAAAATCCCAGAGGACAGTCGGATGATACCTCTTGCTTCAGACCTTGAAGACAGAAGAAGGGGTTAGTTTGGTGTGTAGGTTTTCTTTTTTTTTTTTCAAATTTCCCCGAGCGCTACGGTTTTTAAATTATTCAAACGCTGTCGATTGTGCTGCCGTAATTTGTCAGTAACCCAAAAGCACCAGTCTATCAAACTGATGAAGCTGGGGAGGAGGAAGAGGAGGAAGAAGAGGAGGAGAGAAAGCTGCGACATCAGAGCTGGCACTGTGAATATCTGATGGTGTTTATGGGAACAGCGACAGATCAGAGCCAGAAACACTGCACCCGCGTTACAGCCAAAACGCATCCCTGGCTGAAAGAGGGTGGCCCATGTTTGATTAAAATTCAAACGGGAAAACGTGTTACCATGGAGGTACTTCGCTGAATAAACACAGGCCAGTCGCTAAAATTCCCCGTGCAGAAATACAGGCAAACAAAGCGACATGGGACGGGAACAATGTGTGGTGGAACTGATATGCTCCGAGCTATTTACAGTAAATGACAGCAACTGTAGATTCTGCTGTCATGTGGAAATGTACTCGGGGAATAGTGTACACAGAATACCAAATATTCTCACCTGTGAATAATAATAATAATAATAATAATAATAATAATAATAATAAGCACATTGGCTTTAAGATGACCATGATAGTGAGGCAATGCTCCAGTTTCACTGTTTGTGGATGAATACTTTTTTGTAAGATAAGAAGCACTTTGAATAAGACATGGTGGGCATATTCATATCTTAAATCTTTCAAATTAAAGTTGGGGAACATAATGATGTTTACTGTGAGACAAACTGTCAGATTCCATATTGTTATTTGACTAGTGTGGCCAATGTTGCAAATCAATAAGCAGGAATGTTTTCTGTCAAATTGGATTTTATTTTTTTGCCTCAATGTGTTGAAGTGCTTTGACTTGTCACGTATTTATTTCACCACATTTGCAAGAAACAGACGTTCCTGCCGAGCTGGTTCACTCCAAAAAAACGTTCAAAGTTGTTTTTTCCTGATACTACATCACAATAAAAATCAATATGACATACAGTGTTATTGTGTTACAGTAACACTGTAACAGTGTTACAATGTTATTGGATTTCATAGATTACATCTTTGGACATATATTTAAATAGAGTAATTCCATATTAAATCAAACGCCATCATCATTGACAAAACAATCACAAATTCCTAATGAGCACAAAAAGACGAAAAGTTTCTCACAAGTGCAACGCAAAGATGACCTGTGGGAACACCGAAAAAAATAGTGAAAAAAAAAAGAAGATATTTTTATGACATCAGTTGGAAAAAGGATTTTATTTGTCAAAATAATAAGGACCTCGACCTCGATTTCAGGCAGGAAATCCGTGGAAATAGAAGTCCTTTCCGACTGCTTTTTCTTGTCCAAGTCTCAAATTTCCCACAAGGTTGTTACAAGAATTTATAATAACCCACAAAATCCATTTTACAAATGTTCCTTTTTTCGGACGAAATCTGTGCCTGTTGTGAAATGAAGAAATAAAATCATAATAACGATCAGATCAAGTAAAACTTTTAAAATAAATTACATTTAAAGTAAAACAAATGAATGCAATTCTTTTTTTTTTCAGGAGCTAATCTGTGTGATACAGACCGGACCTGTGTGTCATTTATGTGGTGATTAAAGCTGACAATGACACATTCTATAGTAATGGCAAAAGGCCGACCAATGCCACTCTGAAAGTGTGCTGGAAAAGAATGTCTGTGGGTGAGAAATGTGTCAAGTGTTGTGACGTTAGTCGCTGTTGAATATGTGTTAGCTTGACATTGAGAAAGTGGAGCGTGCCAGCATGCAGCCTAACTGATAGACGAGCATACTCAGTCTCTCTCACACACACGCACACACACACACACAGACACACACACACACACAGACACAGAGGCTCGGACACACACATAGCTCATCTCCACAGACTCACATCAATACTACACAAACATGTACGTCGTTGCGCAAACACCGCTATACACCGGCTCAGCTCTGCACACAAGCCAACACACACACACACACACACACACGCGCACACACACACACAAAGAGGGAAAGAGAGAGAGTCCATGTGTACATGTAAGTCCACAAACTCTCTCACTCCAGGGGATTTCATGTGGCTACAGCTGTGTGCCTACTGGCACTGGCAGCAAGAGACACAACACAGAAGAGACTATAGGGGGAGATATGGAAATCGACAGATTTCAGTGAAAGGCATGGTACCATGGAAAGCGGGACAAAAACCTCATAAAGGACTTTGTGCACACTCTTACACGATCTCTATTTTTCTTATTTTCTCTCCTCCGCTGCCTACAGCCTGGTTTGAATGTAAAAGACTGATAATCTGAAGTGTGACCGCTGAGGCGGAAAGGCAGCTATTGAATGCTTTTTCTTACCTTTGCGAGGCGATCGCACAGCTGCACGCGCAGCGCAGAGAGTTCGTCAGAATGCAGACGTGTGTAAACGCACAAGGACCCACACAACGTGAACTAAGGACAAGCACGCTTGGGCAGTATGTTTACACACACACACACACACACACACACACACACACACACATACATTCAAACAAATAAATAGTGAATGAGGCTGACTGGGCAGGGTCGCCGTAGCGCCGCTCACGGCTCCCTGCCCTCTGCCCCTGTGCCTGTCAATCTGCATTTTAATCCCTGCGCCACCATTCCTGTGTAAGCAACCAACATCATTTGGGGTTTTGAGATGGTGAAGAAACTGTCCACCATTTCCCATTTGGCCTTTTCAAAGCTTGACAGAAAGGAATGGAGGTAAAAAAAAATAAATAAATAAATAAATAAAAGTACACTGCATTCTGTTCTGCCAAAATTGAAAATTGCTGGAGTGCTGCTGTGAAAGGGGAATGCATATAGGCCTTGTTATTAGGCCGGCTGGTCTGAAATGAGTTTGACACAGCGCCAGACATTGAGATGTTTTCTGTCACTTCGTTTTTTTGTGTGTAATCTAAAATTCAATATGATACATTAGTGTCCCAAATGAGTCTGTGCAATAGATATTAATTACTTGTCTATTACGGTTTGTGACACTATCAATCTGTTATCAGCTGACTACCCCAATGACTGAAATTAACTGTCACTTCTCAATATCAGCCAAGTCATCTTGGTGCTACATCGCCGTGATTACAATATCCATTTCTTAAATGGTATCCTCATGAGATCGGACGGTAACCACGACGTTGGGAATCGCTAATACAACCGATTGGTGTCAACGGCGTATTTATCTGCACGCTGTTGGTAAATATCAAAGTAAGAGTCTATGTTGGTATCAAGCCCCCTTACAAGGAACAAGAATGTGTTGTGGACTTGAGGAAATAATGGGTGTGCAGCCATCGTGATTTCCTGAGGTCCATGTATATTTGATAGGGCCTGCCAGATGTAGCCTTGGATATGTGGATGTGTATCAGCAAGCAATCTCTCTCTCTCTCTCTCTGAGCTTGCAGAAATTAGATTTCATCTCAGGCCCCAGATCTAATACACAGACGTATATTTACTCACAGTTGCAGAGCGTCATAAGCCAATATGACCCTATATAGGGGTGACGGAGCCGCACAAAATACAGTTAAATGAAAATGCTTTGAGCAAACTGTTCCAAAAGCCATTGAAGCTTCTTAGTCATAAACTAGCGTAGTAATGTAGTTGTTTCTTCACCGCATGGGCTTAAACTGTCATCAGGAATGAAACAGCCCTTTGACAAAAAAAAATAACATTTTAGCTTTTGTCATCGTTTTTGATTAAAAAAAATAAACGTATAGTTGTTGAATGGGTCTGACAAATCTACTTCAGGAGGAAAATAGTTGAATCTCTGGCATGTCATGGATATAAACATGTTGACGTTAAGACGTGTAATTCAACCAAATCCCACTCTGAAATCATCTCAGAGCCTTTGTATTGAGCTGGAGAACAGCGCAAACTGGATGTGAAATGATTGCATGAGTCATCCAATACATTGAAATGCCTCTGTCTTCCTCACAATGAATGCAAAGTCACAGTTAGCATGCAGAGTGCCATTTTCTTATGCAGAGAGCATTTGCCTGCTGTGAATACTCTACTGGGACAATAGCAGCCACGAAGGAATTTGGAGTCCTCTTGCTTTTTTCTTTTTCAACTTTCTCCTCCTCTCTTATCCTCCCATGACCTCCCCCTTTTTGCTTCCCTGCTCTTTCAGGCGGTGACACAATGAGAATAGATGTGTGCAGCCCAGTTCATCCACAAGACTGTCTGTTTGTCTCGCTGAGATGTATTTTCTAGTTTGTAGCGCAGATAAATGTGCAGTCAGCACGCTTTTGTTCAGCGGAGGCAGAAATGAAGGATCTCAGACTGATGAACACTTTGGTTAACACGTTTTTAGTCTTTATTACTAAAGTCAACATCTCAGCAAGCCAGCGTATTCCCTAATCAAAATTTTAAAAAAAACATTTGAACGGATTGATTGAGATTAGTTTTGCAGCAGATCGATGCTCAGTGGCCGAATGCAGAGTTCAGATATGCTGCACATATGGCTCTTAATTGTTGGGATTTCCAGTTGACTTGATTTGTCCAAGCAGAATTACTGGGAGCCTCGGCTACCGATGGACATATAGTACGACATGTCATAACCCAATTGTCTCAATGTCCACTTGCAGTGAGTGCCTACGGTGACTAAAGAGACCGTCACCGTAATTGACTCAATCGGAGTTTACAGTATGAAGAATGAGGCAGGAGAGGCAGACATAGTGCTCTCCAGGGATGGGCTGTTGTGACAGTGCCGCTATCTCTCAACTGGGTCTCCTTCAGCACACAGTATACAGGCCACTCATACACACAAGCAGAAGCACACGCACACTCAATAAAGGCACCGACACAGCAGCCTGCCGCTGAGCAGGTAATTCCACAGTCAGGTGCTGGGATCACATTCGAAGCGGCGTCCCATCCCAGGCCCGAGTCTCGCTCTCAATCTTTAATGTGTGCCGAAGAATGAGGGCGCGGCGAGGGCGAGGCGTATCCATCCTATTTTGGTCCGCTGTTTGCATGGTGTGCCGCCTTGAATTAGACCGAGCTTGTGTGGCTTCTGGCTGCAGGGCGACTGGCACAATGGCCAGAGCGGGGAACAGTGGTGCCAGGCGCTGTGAGGGAGGAACACACAGTGTCATAGACACAGCGAGAAGAATATGTTTACACTGTTGGAGCCCAGCCTTTATTCGTTCATGCTTTGCACAAAAGTTAATCAACTTGGACGCTGCTGCTGCCGGTGTGACCACGGACCCTAAAAGGTTTTGGTAACAGGGGCACTGTCTCTAATGCCACTATATTTTCAAGTGGGGTGCAGGAATTACAGCACATCCAGGGGAGTACTTTTTCGCCCCCAACGTCTCCCCTGGTTCTGCTTTATTAATAGTGGTTTGGAGAAAAAAAACAGTTGCTGGTTTTCTTGGTCAGAGAAAAAAGGTTGCTCCCTACCAGGCGCTCTGTGTGTGGTGCCTAATGAGCTTCCTGAGTTATACGTGTGCAGGTGTGTGTGTGTGTGTGTGTCTGTGTGTGTGTGTGTGTGTCTGTGTGTGTGTGTGTGTGTGTGTGTGTGCGTGCACGCTGGGATCATTTATGTGGGTGGGTTGTATAATATACAGTACATGTATTATATTTATATTTTCTGTGTAGCTACAGTAGAACTGGACCTTCCTCTAGAAACAGTCAATATTTAGAGGATGAGCTCGTGTAGCTGAGCCAAAATGTGTACGCTCCGTGCGTATGATCCCCATGCATTTAAATTGTTTGCCTTTGTATGTAAGCTACAATCAGATGTAAATTGGGGACATATCCTTTTCTGAACCAGACTCAAAGGCTTGTAAGCAAGTGATCTTCTGTATTGGAAGACTGTGAAAAGGGCTGGGGTAAGCAGTAAGCTTCCACCCACCTCCTGCTTTAGGCTGGGATGTGTGTCTCCATCTCAGTTTCACCTCCTGCACCCCTACAGCGCACAGATAATCTGTTCTGCAAGATGTAGGCACTTAGGCCGAGGTCTATTTCTCTCTCTCTCTCTCTCTCTCTCTCTCTCTCTCTCTCTCTCTCTCTCTCTCTCCCTGTCACTCTTTCTTTCCTACTTTGCTCTGAATTCCTCTGATTCTCCGACCCAAAAGGGTGTACACCCCCTGTGATAATTTGTCCGTCGCAAATGCAACCGCGCCCTCTCCGTGGCTTCGCTTGGTCCAAAAAATGAGTTTCAGCCATCCCATCTGGCTGTCACAGGCAAGATGTCTCCAAGAATAGAAACTTCCCATCCCTCCACATTTCATGGCTGAATTGTCATATTTGTGTGTGACTTATATCTTTGACCCTCCCCTGCGAGACATATTTTACATCTGATTTGTACTTATGGCGCTTTGGTTCCTGGAAGTGAGCGCACTCTTTGTCTTTTGCTGTCACTGCTTGCTGCATATATAAAAAAGAACCAAGCAATGGGGCTGCTATACAATGCAGATGTGGTGTAAAACATGGTGCATATATTTAGAAACAACAGGAGTCAGATGTTTGCACGGTTACTGAACAGCAGCCACAATTCTCCGATGAAAACCAGTTACTCTGGGAGCTAAAGGCGCTTCCTCTCAGCGCGCTGATCTGCAATCTATTTGTGGACGCAGCAGGAGAAGAGAGAGGAAATCAGAAAACATCTTTAACAACTTGTCCCATCTAATGAGATTAGCAGAGCCGCTTACACAGTCATGACATGGAGATACACACTGATAACCCTGTAATAACTCATTATTCTTCCCATTTCCACATTGACGCCTAGTCAAGGCTCGCTGACAGCGCGTGTTGTTGTGCGTAAACAGCTATCAGGCCGATCTAGGCACCGCAGCAATGTGGAGTGAGCTCGGTGAATACTGCTACGAATGCCACAGCACAAAGAGAGCTTGCAGTTGAAGGACACAGAGATAGTATTCTATGCTTTTCAGAGGCTGCAGCATTAGTGACACATGCATGAGTGCAAATGGAAAAATTCACCGTGCAGCCTCTCTGTTTCTCTTGGTTTGGCAGGGAGGCTGCGAGGGAAGAGGAGGACAGAAATCCATTCGGTTTGTATATTTGCAGGCATGAGTGGTCATGAGAATGCACAGATAACGTCCCCAAAAATACAGGAACCAGGAAAGAAATCATGAATGCAGTAAAAGGCATTTTGTCGCCGTGATTTAAGTGCACACACAATAGATAATAATAGACAATGGTTTAGTGATGGCCTCCTTCTGTTGTTGAAACTTGTCTATATTATAGTTTTTCCTTGATAACAATGTTTCTATACATAGACACACTTTGTCAACCAACGGAAGGTGCACTTGCGACCTGCGATTAAAACACACTTTACCAGCAAAGTCCTTACTTTATTTTGGTGGCATAAGATGTTTTTTAGCTGATAGTTAGTGAATGGGGTCATGCATAGTCACGCTTCATTTTCTGTCTTTGGGCACCATAACTGGATCACATATGATTTTCAATTAAATAGCATTGCTAACCTCCTATGAGTACCAAATCCAATTTGGCATATTTGGACAATACAACACAGCAGGGCCAAAACATTTGAAATTTTTGCTTCCCAGCGAACGACAACATGCACTAATCTGAAACGTCCCGATGCAGATAGGTAAAACCCCGCCGACGTCAATTTCTGAAATACATTCTGAGAATTAATCTCCAAATACTGTTTGACTCAGGTGTGGTGTGCATTCCTCTGATTAGCAGCCAGATTGATGAGGTCAAGGAGGAGCAGCGTGCTGTGCGTGCAGACCGAGGCAGGCCAGCTTGCGTGTGATGGTGACGCCTGGAGTGTGTGGTATTGACTAGTGGATGTCACGTCGTGATTAGTAGGAGATATCACACTCGCTGGGCTCAGATACACATCGATCCTGCAACCTGGCTACAGCCTGTCAATGGGGTCATTTTTATCCTCCTCTCCTCTCCTTTCCTCTTCCTCTCCTCTCCTTTTGCCTCCTGCTATTTCCCATTTTATGTCCTCTCCTGTATTGATACCTTCATTTATTCTCCATCTTCCTCTCCCACCCTTTTTTTTTGTCTTTCATTCCTCTTCTCATCTGTCTCTCCTGTGTTCTGCTTTCCCATTCCCTCCCTCTTCCCTCCATCCACCCACATGGATCAAACTCTTTATCTGGCCTAAGCCACAGCCTGCAGGCAAGCAGGCAGTCTCTACAGAGACTGGAGGAGAAGACCAACAGCTTCAAACAACATTATATAGGGCTGGCATGAAGCATGTCTCACACTGATGGATGAAAACACTGGCCTCTCAAACACTCTCTCCATATGGACATGATGAAACAGGAGCAGGGCAGTCCTTCTGTTTGGAAGTCCACTGCTCTTCACTTGTATGTTGCTACAAAACCACCCGGAAAGGAAGACGGCTTTAAGTTGTGTCGGAATTAGGCAACAGTTCGCTTTTGTGCTCTGATCCATGCGAAACAAAACAGTCAGTTTCTGGGATGTAGATGCATTTTCTCTGGCAGCTATCCTTTTGGATCATTTGTTATGAAATCAGTCCAGTGGAAATCTGGTTCAGAGGAAACATATGAAGCCAGGTAACAAGAACAGTGATAAAAGAGCAAGAAAACAAGTCAAGAACCCAATAAATCATAAGTATTAGAGTCCTATTTGGGCAACAGCCTGGCTTGGATTAAAGCTCATGCATGCCCACACTGCCTGGATTATTTTGTGCTTTAACTTACAGTATATCCCTGTAGCCCGAGGGAATACAGGAAGTATATTGAAAGACATTCTTGGAAAGGAAAGCATTGCCCTTTCCCTGATTATATCAGCGCGTCCGTTGGTTTTAAAGTCGATGAGTTTGATATTGGGCAGAACTTTTTATGAAACAGAAAAACAAAGTAGGTGTTGTTTCGAGGCTGCCAGACCAATGTGAAATTATCCATGGACTAATGCATGATCACACCAGAGGCACTTGTGTTTAAGTGGATGCAGCCTGTGGTACTGTAGGCTGTAGCCATGGAGACAGCAGCTTTAACCCTGTGTTATGAGGCTGCAAGTGGCCAAGGATGTATAATTAGGCAGAATATATAAGTAATCATCTCCCAGCTGGCTTCAAATACATCAAGTGGGATTAGAGTGTGTCATATAGCTTTATCATTAAGATTTAAAAAAACAAAAAAAACACCGGATTTATGAAAGAATGGGAAGAAACAGTACTGAGAAAGAGAAAATGAAGAGTGAAATGAAGCAACAGAGGCAGAGCAACATTTATTGAGTGTGTCCAACTGAGTGCTAGCCTAGTTTGACTGTAGATGGAAAGAAACAGAGGGAGCTCTGCACAGTCCACGGGTCTGTGGAGATTTGCTTACAGTGAAGTGATGGTGGAGGTAAGATGGCTCAGAGGATTCAGGCTCTGCTGAACGTGAGCTTATGTCTAATAATCAGCAGGGAGGGACTCAGCATGGTCCCTCAGAAAAAGAGACACGGAGAGTAAGATGGAGAGAGACAGAAAAACAGAGCAGAGGAAGGATTGAAAGGCGAGGAAAAAGCATGTAAAAGATCTAGTAGGAGTTGTGGGAAGCGAGGACGTGTCCCTGTGGCCACGTTATTTCTCTCTTGCGATGGCTTTTATGTGTCTGAGAAGAATTCCGATAAGACTTTGCTGCTTTACATATTTTCTATCCTATTACCTCTTAAAGTCATGAGGAATGCTGTTAAGAAAATTAATCACTGACCTATAAAATGAGACTTGGCCAATCCAAACTTTCAAGGTCATCTGATATACTTTGTAAAGTTTGGAGTTTTTCCATGTGGAGGACATGGTTGAGCCTGTAGTGGTTGTTGCAGCATGCATATTACAGTCACATTTATTTCCGGGCCAGACTGATAAAACTCACCACTGATGCTTCAGTGATTTCTGCCAGCTGTTCCAGATTACAAAGTACAGTCATTTACGGCGCTTACTGGCATCATCACCGACAGAACATCCTTGTCCATTAACACGGACTGATCACTCACACATGCCCGTAGTTGCCACGTAATACATTAGCACGTCATGTTACTCTCTCCCCACTCGTGTGACATTGGCATTGGTTTGTCAGCGTTTCATCCTTATTGCTGTTGTCAAAGCATGGCTCAAACTTGTGTTTGTTTGAGCTTATGCGTGTGTGTGTGTGTGTGTGTGTGTGTGTGTGTGTGTGTGTGTGTGTGTGTGTGTGTGTGGGTTGTGGCTCCCGTGTACGGTGGTCGTCATACCCTCAAGGTCAAGCTTTTTTTTTTCTTTACCTATCAACGGTGAATTATCTCCGCAGGCAACTCAGCCAATCCAGGGCCTAAACTGCATGCGTGCCTATTTAACGGGTGTCTAGTGAGAGGGCAGCGCGGTCGAGGTCGGCACACCGCAGCACAGAAGCGGCTGCGGGGCGACGCAACAGCATTTTAGCAGGGATCCAATGAGTGATTACCTCAGCGCTCCAGTCATAATTCAGCGTGACCTCAATCTGCCAGCAACACTATGGTTTGATGGATCTGCTCGTAGTTTGGCTGTCGGATTCTCACATGTCAAACACAGGCAGATAATGATAGGGCTATCTGTTGCTTTTAAAGTAAAATATGCAAGATTTCAATGTGACACACATGATGATGGTGTTGCGTCATGCCCTTCCCGTTCATTTTCCGGGATGTGAGTCGATACTGAAGACAAAACAATGTCACAAATGGTTAACCCCCATCATGATGATGCCTGTCGCCTGTCGGTCCATTCATCACCTCTGTGTCTTATTAATCAACGTCAGCATAAATGCACGTGCATGCACACACATGCACTCACACACACACACACACACACACACACACACACACACACACACACACATGTGCACCTCCCAGTGTGGATAATTAGTGGATTTCCTCAGTGGATGAGAGAGCCTGCTCTTCTCTCCTCCCTCCCTGACCTTCCTCTGTGAGCTTCCTACCACAGTGGGGGCTCATCACACACAGCTCTAATGCATATTTATCAGTTCGGCGACAGCTCATGTGCGCTGGATTTATATGTTTTTCAACAAACAATAGTAAAGCCTCAGTCACTCGTCCCTCCCTTTCATCAACCAATGCAGGAGATAAATCTAATGGTGTCAACCTGGCTGCAGCCTCCGCAGCAGTCCGCCGTCTGTGGGTTCAGTCAGACACCTGACCAAGCCTAGCTGCATTCAAGCCGCTCTCCTCAATTACGGCAAACGGATTTGATATACGTATGTCTGTCAAAATGGCCTTGCCAATCACAGGAGCTGCTCTGCTGGCAAACGTTATCCTAGAGCAACTTTCTGATCAAAGACATTTAGAAAGTGGCTGTGGCCTGTCGGCATTGGGATTCTGGACAGACTCCATGCACCATGACTGGCTCTGTTTGCACAGCGCAATCCTGAGTTGAGATGTGAAGAGAGGCAATACTACTAAAGAGCGAGGGGAGGGGAGAGGAGGAGGAGAGGGGAGGGATTGCAGGATTAAGCTCCAGCCCCCCTCTTTGCCTCTGAGCAGCCATCTTTCATCTTTGGCTGCCCCCTCTAATGCTTTCAAGTGGGTGAAACCCTCAACATCTGCTCCCGCTCCCTGGGACACGGCACAGGCCACCGTCCTGCAGAGACGCGCAACCGCGGGACGTCTCGAAGGTCAGCGTCCTGCCAAGGCCGCAGAGCGCTGACGAGCTCTTCCACGTAGAATGATGCAGAAACAGAAACACAGAAACATGTCTTTCATTGCGGTGAAATCAAAAACTTGTATTCGAACATGTTGGGAAACCTTTGCTTCCAACAGCTGCCGCAGTCAGACACAAACTCATTGTTCAAATACACAGACTTTGGCTTATACCAGTAAACACACTCACCACAGAAACATTTCACAGTTCACTCACCCAGACACATTAATTCTACTTACTACTTGCGAACAAATAAATGTAAATAGCTCTGTAAATAAACGCTTCATCTTCGCCAAGAAGAAATAAGCCCCCCGCCGCCTCTGATTAAGACTACCAAAGTGATATATCTGGCACTTAAGTCTGCTGTTTACCTCATAAACACAAAAGACTTCAACACAGCCACCCACACTGATACTGAAATATCTCAAACTGAGTCTATCTGCCTGTATATTTCTCTGCTAGTCTTTGTGGCTTAAATGTGTGATCTTCTATTGACTTTTTTTCTTCTTTTTTTTTTATGCGTGCCATTTCTGGAGCTTTCAGTATTATGAGTTCAGTGGTATTCCAAGACTCTGGCAGTGAAACCGCCATGAGCAATAAAGCAGCATGGTGAAGTGGTCTCTGATTTTCTTTGAGATTGGTAAAACAGCACTCGTGATTTTGAGAGAAAAAACTATCAGGAGGACGGATGAGTGGTGCTGTCAAACAGAGACTGCTCGGCATCTGTGACGATGTGGCGGAGGGCCCCGAGACCGAGCGCATACCATGTCACCTTCCCTCTACTGTCTGTAAGGAGGAAGGAGGATGTTTTCACAGGGGAAGCAATTTAATTATTTCTGAGGAAATTATGTTTGTTGTTTGGGATCTGTTTCTTATGGGGAAAAGTCATTGAAGATTTCCTTCATACTGCACTGCGACTAAAATGTAATTTCATTTGATTAGTAGATTTGTTCGCCTTCCTCTCTGAACCCCCTACACTCCCCTTAAAAGCCCACCCACACACAAACACCAAGCTCCTATGTATATAATAGATGCTCTGTTGACTCTTGGTGCAACATAAGTCTATTTCTGTAGATCAGAAACAGGAAACTGTGAAGTTGTTTTCAGCTTCTTTCATTGTGTGCCACCATGTTGCATTGTAGTGCCATGCGAATGTGTGCAGCTCCATTCCTTCTGCATATGTAGGAAGTAGGAGTCTGGTTTTATTTATAGCAATCCACCCACAAACTGTAGAATTTAGTGATCTTTCAGGTAAAAATGACTTTTAACTTGCACTAGGCATAACTGATGCAGAGGCACTGTGTGTGTGTGTGTGTGTGTGTGTGTGTAATGACTGCGAAAAGGGAGCATCTGTGTCTATAATTGCAGTGTTTGAGCTTCATCCAATTCAAGCTACCTTGAAAAGTACATTAGCAGGGGGGGTGGCATGTGTGCAGGGTTTTTATAGATTCAAGAACACTTAAATTGAACTCTGACTGCATTTCATACAAGGAAAGGACCTAATTCTTTGGTATGGTATAGTCCATCCTCTATTTGAAACTAAACCCATCGAGCCATATTGGCAGCATCTGCTCCTGACAAACATACAGGGATTTATATCGAGAGAGCATAGAGATTGATGGAAGAAGGGAAGATGACAGACAGAGTACTGACTGAGAGACCGGGCCATCTGCACATTCATTATCACAGCCATGATTCCATTATTGTTCTGTGTGGCAACAAGGACTTGTTCTGTCTGGCCCCTGTTATTCTTATCAACTGTGTAGCTGACAGACCTCTTTTGATCATGGCAGCAACAAAATTAACAATCATGTCGTATAGCACATAACTGAATTATCCTCCGTAGTCGTGACACACTGAACATCATCCTGTCTTTTCTTCCTGTGTCCTTCTGCAGGTCTGTTCCACAGAGCCATCATTCAGAGCGGGTCAGCCCTCTCCAGCTGGGCGGTGAACTACCAGCCGGTCAAGTATACGCGTCTCCTGTCGGAGAAGGTGGGCTGTAATGTCCTGGACACCTTAGACATGGTGGACTGTCTGAGGAAGAAGAGCTCCAGGGAGCTGGTGGAGCAGGACATACAACCAGCGAGGTACCACGTGGCCTTTGGACCTGTAATCGATGGGGATGTTATCCCCGACGACCCCGAGATCCTGATGGAGCAAGGCGAGTTCCTCAACTATGACATCATGCTGGGGGTCAACCAGGGCGAAGGGCTGCGGTTTGTGGAGAACGTGGTGGATTCAGAGGACGGCGTGTCTGGAAACGACTTTGACTTCTCAGTGTCAGACTTTGTGGACAGTCTGTACGGGTACCCAGAGGGCAAGGACACGTTGAGGGAGACCATTAAGTTCATGTACACCGACTGGGCAGACAGAGACAATCCAGAGACCCGGCGCAAGACGCTGGTGGCTCTGTTCACCGACCACCAGTGGGTGGAGCCTTCGGTGGTGACGGCTGATCTCCACGCTCGCTACGGCTCACCCACCTACTTCTACGCCTTTTACCACCACTGCCAGAGCCTGATGAAGCCCGCCTGGTCAGACGCCGCCCACGGGGACGAGGTGCCATATGTTTTTGGAATTCCTATGATTGGTCCCACTGACCTTTTCCCCTGTAACTTCTCAAGGAATGATGTCATGCTCAGTGCTGTGGTCATGACCTATTGGACCAACTTTGCCAAGACTGGGTGAGTAAATCTTTTCATCAGTTATCCCAACTGGTATTTATACCAATACTGCTTATCTGTAACGATACTTATTGGTACTCTTATCAATCCCTTCATTTTTACTAGACGCACCAGTGTTCAGTGTGCCTTTTATTTGTGTTTAATATGATCATGGTACATACTTTTAATAGTCCATCGGGATGTAGAGAAAATTATGAGATGGATGGATGGTAGTACAGGTGTCACAATCCATCAATCTGGATCAATGTAGCGGGGTTAACGAGCAGGGTTAATGGCGTGATATAAGAGTATGTGGTCGGCAAAGAGAGAGAAAGAGAACATTTGTGTGACCACGAGTATCAGTAATCGCTGTGAAGGATGCAGTGCATTGTGTGCAGTTTAATTAACGGTGAATAAATGCTACAACTCCTCAAGGCCGACTTAAGGTGGGATGACCTTTAAGGTGGACAGCTGTTGTTATTTTAGTGACAAGTCACTTACCAGCATTATCCAGCAAACCAGACCTCCAAAAACTGGTATATATTTATTGAATGAGGTATCGTGGACTGGCTGCAGTGTGTTTGGTCAGAAGATAAAACACTGTGAATATATACAGCGTTTCCTCATATTGGGTTGCCTACGTTCCCATGTTACACAACCACATTCAACCTACCCTTCATGGGATTTTAATCTGTCTGCTTTACACTCCTCATGATGGAAACACAACCATGATGGAGTCGCGCAATGCGAAAGACCATCGTCATTAGCAGATCGCTATATGTCAGGAAAAAGTAATTGAACGGTGGTCTACCTGTAAATGTTGAACAAATGGATGATACATAAAAACTGCTAAAGGATCATTACAGCATTATGAATCTGAGCAATCAGGAACCAATCAATACCAATTTAAGACCAGACAATATCCATCTCCAGTACCAATTTAGATCAAATCATTTTTAGTTTTTAATTTGGGGTTTAATAATATTTGGAACAAAACATATTCACACATATTATTAATTACTTTACAGCATTACTTGCAAATTTGTAAAATCAGTGATCACACAATTCCAAACTTGTTAAAAATAGAACGTCACAGAGAGAAATCGTATCTCAGTCCTATTAAAAAGAGGTCTGTGCTACAGAAAAGAAGCTGCAGGAAAAAGGAAGGTCTACAATGAATAGTATGGGACCGAAAAGGCATTTTTCAACATATTTTTTTTTCGGAGATGTTTTTTGCCTGGACTTTCTGGGTCCTAGTCTGAAACCTGAGACATATTGAATCTGAGGAAGATAAAATGTTCCTCCAGAGTGTGTGCTATTTGTGCTTGGCTGCCTGTTTGGGTTGAGTATGTGTGCATGGCTGCCTGCCTTTCTGTGTCCTTCTGTGTGCATGTGTGCGCTAGTGTGTGTTTGGCTGGAAATACTATCTATGCTCTATTACACCAAGGCCCAAAAGACACAGAGACTTATCAGAGAGACATATCAAACTCTTGCCCTCAGTGGTATCGATTCCCTCAGCGTGGACCCAGTCGATCACACGTGCCCTGGGTGAGTCCCGCTCCCCACAATGCTCAATTTCACCCCCACCCATCACAAAGCCTGGCCATTTTGTATGACTAGTAGTATACATCATTTCAAGAACGGAAATTTAATTTGACATTCCCCGTTACCAGAGAGGTATTGATCCCATCCTGAATGGGAAGCAATCTGAAATCTTGTTCTGTATTTTTTTTATCTGTCTCTATATCATCTGCTGTCCAATCAGGTGGCATTTACATCTGTCTGATAGGCTCAGCCCCGTGCCGCCGGCTCTGCAAGTTCCTTGAACTGCTAATGGCAGACTATTGCAGATGGACTGATGTCGGCTCCTCAAGGAAAACACTGAGGTCCATCGAGGATGCTGGGACTAAACAGCTGTCTCCACTGCCTGCCAGGCAACCATCTTGTGTCAACACATACTAGGCTGCAATTTGTAGATACAGATGGAATTTCTTCCTTGTCCTTCCAAGAATATTATCTGCTGTTTAAAGAAGAGCGAGTGTGTTTAATTTTAATGAGAAACGTTTGAGGCATCAAGGTAACAATGCACGGTGCTTATGTACCAAATCACTCTCAACTTGGAACTTGCGACGTCAGTGAAATGAATCCTCATAGATGATGATAGACAGCCGGCCGATCTTACCCACAACCACTCTGCCTCAACAGGAAGCCTTCCGTAACCCTGACCTGGCCTTCAACCTGGCAAGCAGCGAAAGTCATAAAAAAAAAGGAAGAAAAAATAGCACTTTTACTCCTGACCCTATGGCTACATCCACACCACTAATGTGTTGTTTAAAACCAGGATTTTAAAACAAAAACTCCGAGCAAGCCTGAAAATATCACGTCTATTGACATACACTGGGCATGCGGATGCCGCTGTAAACAGGAAGTAGAATGAATGCTTGATTATAGAAAACAAAATCGTTTTATAGTACTCTTTCATAATGAAAGGCTGTGTTTGATACTTAAGATCTAAAATTTAATGGAGTCAAATGTACTTTTAAACATTTTGTTTTCTTCATTTTGTATTCTTCCTGGGAAGGATCATGTGACAGGGGCATGACGAATCAGGGAAGGACACGTCATGACTGCTCAGACCCATTCAAGTAGCAAACGTGTGTGTTCACGTATCTATTTTTTTTTCGTTACACTTGTCCAAACTACGAGGTAACCCCAGAGTTTTAAAACGTATACCCGACTTTCAGTAGCGTTTCTAAACTCTGTGTTTTCGGTGCTCTAAAAGTAGTGTGAATGCTCAATATAAACGTAGCAAAAATGTGCTTTTGTAGATTTCCACACTTATTATTGACCCAATAGAAGCGGAGTTGTAGGAGAGCATAGGGGTTCTAGACTTTATCATATAAAGGGTAGTACCTACCCTACAGTATGTGCCCTCCAGACTGGGGGGGTTGCAGACTACAATTAGGCACTCGGATGCTAAAGAGACTGGGATTAGATCCCTGGATAATAGAAAACTCAGCCATGCTGCTCCAAAGGGTAATTTCACTCCAGTCCAAGTAAAGGACTCTACCATCAACTCCTCAGTAGTGGGTGTGGGGATTGAGCATATGAGATATTTCTTATATAGATTCTGAAGTTCATCCTCCTCATTTAGACCACACTAGGGGATATAGATCTCTCCCCCAGCACCACCCAACCCAGTCTGGCACGAGAGGACATCCTTTTAATTAAGACACAGTTGAATTCCCTTTGCCTTCGCAGATCATCAACACCCATCTTCCCTTTTTCTGTAAAGCCGCTCTCGCTCCCCTTCCAGATGTTCGTAATGAACTGACCCAGATCGCACTTCCTGCCCCCTCTCTAAATCGGCTGGAGAAACATGTGTGACATGATGTTGAGACACTTGGACTGCATGTCAACAGTGAGTATCATAGCAGCGTTGCCCCCAAAGCTCTTCCTGTCCCTGGCTCTCATGTGTCATCTTTACGGGGCAAATCCCTGCCCATGCGCTTTTATTTTTTCCTCCTTCCCCTTCCCCCCTCCCCCCTCTGCCACCATCAATGTCAGTGAAGCATAAAACCATACAGAGAGTGCACGCTGTCAAATCTTCTTAGTGTGTGTGTGTGAGTGCGATTGTGAGAGCGTGTGTTTACACCATGAGAGTTCGGGATGTTTTCAGAAGCCAGGGATTTACTCAGCTCAGAGTTATTTTTCTGGCTGTAACATTTGTTTTACTATTGACAGGCAAAAATTGCCTGCGCTTTATTGCCACAACAACTTCTTCTGAACAGTTTCTCCAAAGGTTTTGCGGCAAATCCACATGCTGCAACTTCCGCACCTTCTCGAACACAGATGCAAGCACAGCAGCACGACTATACACAAAAACACTGGCAGAGCACGTCAGAAAAGATCAATCATTATATATCATTAGTGCTATAAATGTGTTGGTCCATCTTCCCACTACTTGTTTTTGCTCATTTCCACTGTTCTGTGTGTGAGCTGTGCCACATGCTGTGCAGGGGCCTTGCTCGGTAGCTAAAGAGCAGAGCGCTGTCATGTGTTGAATATTATTTTCTCATGCTCCTCCATCCCCCTCGCTCTCATTAATCTATAAAAAAAAAAAAAGCTCGTCATGTTTTACGTTTACAACATGAGCTAAAATATGCGGTATTGATTGCTTTGTCTTTAGTGACAACGGCTGTCGACCAAACAAATGTAGATGGAAGTAACTACAGTGTGGCTGCAGTGCAGTTAAACAGCCAGCGCTTTGATTTACAACACTGCAAGTTGATTTTTTTTTTTTTTTGTTCTCTTCCCGTCTGTCAATCGCGTACCCCGCCTCTGGAGGGTTAACAATGCATACATCGACTGTTTCTCCCATCTGACCTCATTCACAGACTCCTTTAGCCTTTTTTTTTTTTTTTTTTTTTTACCCCAGCTGTCTCGTAGTTACATCACTCATCCCTGATCCCCCTCCTTGTCCTTGCTCCAGATTATCCCCTGTTCCCTTCAGCTTCCTTCATTAGGACCAACTCAACCTGTACCAGGACTCTGTGAATGCTCGGCATTGTGGAACAGCACAGCCACCTAGCTACTCCATTAAATAGGCACTCACTTGATAGGAGATTTGTAGCCAATATCCTGATTTGCATTAGAGAAGGTAAGGAAGTGGTGTGGCTTGTTAAGGGGCATGGTTGTCATTGATCGGTGTCCATGCTGTGTGCTGCATGTAATGAGAGGAGGGCGGCAGGGGAGGAGGAGAAAAGGAAATAGATCTGCATGTGTACGCTGTTGTCAGATTAAAATGGAGATATTTACTGAATGTAAGTTAAAAACATGAGAAGATAGAGGTAGAAAGCTTCTAATTGGTTTCAAGAGGGAGGATGGGGGGTCCAAGGAAGGGATGGGAGGCATTTTGGTTGCTGCAACTCATTTAATCAAACAAATCAATAGCATCCATAATCAGGAGTGGTCCGAGAGCTGTGTCCTCCAACACTTCTGCACGCCCCAAAGTCACAGCGCCTCGCCCTGCATCACTTAGCCTGCTGAACCGGAGGCTGCCATTAAATATGAACCACGCATCAGTCAGCCCTCTGTCCCAGCATGCAACCACATGAAGGGTAAAAGAGCACAGCCTGATAATTTGCCCGCTCAGTGCTGAAGTTGCCCCCTACACCGAGCCAAGACCAGGTCTACTAGAGATTAGATTGAGTGTTTTTATTCAAAATGTACACAGAATGCAGCAAAAGGTGTTGAGAACCTCCTGTTGGAGTTCAAAATCACAATTAGCTGCTTACTTTGTGTTACCTGGTAAGTACTTCAGGGGATGAATTTGTTTCACAACAGTAACAACAATAATAAAAAAATAAAATAAATACAAAATTGAATACATTAGCAGATATGCAAAATGAGCAACTGAATTAATGCCATTTCCTTGTTTTATATTGCAAGCTGTACTCGGCTGCAAATTCAGAGACCCTGAGTGTAGTGAAAATAGATTCGTGTCTTCTGCCTTAGGGCACCTAAACGTGTCTTTTCAGATTTGGTGATGGCTAGGTCTATGATCATTCAAGCGCTTCAAATTACATCAGGATGAGAAGGGGAAGGAGGTACATGGGAAATGAAAAAAGAAAGAAAATGATATTCATTCTTCCCCCTTATCTACCTTTTACATCAGTTCGCGAAGATAGGGCTTAGAATAGGTAATGAGCTCAGGCCCCCGTTCTGACACATGTGTGGGTAGAGCTGGGAGTCGCATCTGTCATCCAGGTGCTATAGCATCTTACAGAAGAGCGGTTTAACACTTACAGACTCACATCAGCCTGGAGAGGCTCGTCATCATCACTGCACGTCCTGCATGTACTGTTTTGTGAAATGTGACATGTCTTGTGTTCAAGTGCTGCGCTTATGTTGCCTCAGAGGTCATTGCAGCATGATGCGTCACACATACACACACACACACACACACACACACACATGTACACAAGCTGACAGACAGGAGATGAAGTGCACACACATAAACTCCCAGTCAATCTCAGGTACAAACACATGGGAGCACTTAAACACGCATGGCAAGCCAAGGTTAGCAGGGGTCAGCAGGTCATCACGAGGGGAGAGGGGGGACTGAGGGGAGATGAAGGCGATGGTTTATAGTACTGCAGCCATATGAACACATCAGAGGAAATCTGAAAGGCCATTAAAACGCCTGCTTTTATGGGTGTAATAATCCCTCTCCTCTGCCTGGGAGTCCAGCCATAGCTCCAATGACCATCCGGATTAAGTGGGAGGTCTGACAGGAGGCAGGCTATCAGCTAATGCAGGGGAGCTCTGAGAGCAACAGGACCACAAACATCACATAATGCCAGGGCTGTTCATACAAGTCACAACGAGGCGTTTGCTACAGAGCCGAACACATACGGCGAGCTCAGGGAAGTGCTTTGACAGCGACGCAGTGTTCAGCGTTTTATCACGGTTGAAATATTTGAATATGAAATTATGACCAGAAGGTTGCAATGGCGGCTGTAATTGAGGCTATTCAGGCACATCGAACCAACAGGCAAGGCAAAAATAAGCCTTTTATTTTGTAATTATACCCTTGACACACCTCTTCATTTCAGCTTGCAGCTTAAGATAATGTCCAATAAGTGTTTTCGTTTTATTTATGTGTTCCTCTGACAAAAACTCTTTACAGTGAAGTGACTTCTAAAAGTATTCAGCCCATCAAGATCAGCAGACTGTTGATATTGTATCACCAAGCTTCTCTTTCCGGCTTATTTAATTCTATTTAGTTCTGTCTGTATGTCGGAGTATTCAGCTGCAACCAGCTGACATCATAGTCAGTACATTGTTGTAAAGTCAGAAGAGCACAGAGTCCAAACACACAATAATGGTGGCGCCCACTGCAGAGATTAAGACACTGCACAGTTTAGGTATCACAGCTGCAACCTTCCATATGTTCATTTATTATCTACAAAGGGGGAACACAGGAATATCTTGTGCGGCTTCTATTTTTGTGTGCCATGTTATGACTTACAAAAAAAGTCTGTGTGATTTGATGTTGTTTTGTTCTTAATTATGTCCAACATTCATCATGTTTTTTGTTCTCACATGCATACAAGGAAAATACAAATTATGACCTGTAAGATTTATAGATCATCAACTTCAGTCTGGCATTGCTCACCATCAAAATATTGGATTGGATTATTTTGAACAGTTAAAAAGTTGAACCGCCCATAATTTCCAACACCTGCGGGAAACGCCAGCAACGATCACGTTACTATTTCTTCCGCGTTCAGATGGTAAACGGCAGCGCAGCGAACAGGAACCATTATAAAGTGGATGTGACTACAGTGCATCACACAGCGTCAATCCTCAGTACAAATGCAGCGGGGTAACCTAGCATCCCTCACCAAATTGAGCAGCAGCGACCAAGCTCAGATCACTCTCTCCAACTCTACAGCTCAGGGCACGACTTCAAAGCCAGCGTGCAGCCCAGAGTTGAGCAGCGGTGGTAGAAATTGTTCAAAGGAATGTAGCCTGTTTACTATTGACTTTGCAACAATTACCCAAGCATATGTGTGTGTAATTAGATAAGGCAGCCAGTTGTTCTCTAATGCGGCAAATCAAATTAACTAAAGATGCCACATTGATTTCTTTGTGTTCCCTAAATTATTCATCTTCACTTTCACTGAACCAGCCAGCCACCAAAGAGCTTTTCTAACTCCTCCACACCACCGCGCCTTTGCTCCCTGCACACACTGATTGTTTTGTAGGATCCAACCATGTACCTTTTTAATATTTTTGCCGTAACAATTGGGCAAATAGACTCCTGAAAAGAGAACATTTGCAGTGTTATGGAAATGCCTGAAATCCCCATTAACTGAGATTGCTCTCATCCCCCGTCATTGTTGTCATGTGCGCGCGTGTGGATACGTGTGTGAGAAAGAGAGGGGGAGAACATTCGCTTTCATGCACGCACACGTGTGTGCATGAAGTGTGTGTGTGTGTGTGTGTGTGACAGCATACACAAGACTGCTGTGAAAATTCATGAAGCACGCAGGCTGCAGACAGCCACGTCTCAGGCTGCTCCATTGACGTCCTGTTCTCTGGCATGTTGCACACGGGGAGATCAATATGACCTTACCTCCACCACCCACTCCTTTGAAACTTAATTACTGATATTCGGCTACAAAGTCATCATAGCCTGGCTGTCAATATTCATTGGGGATCATTACGGGCCTAATAAAGGAGGTTATTTACGGGCTGCTCTGCTGACACCGGCCCAAGTCCAGGGATTCAGCTCCAACCATCTTAATTTGTTTTACCTCTCTCTCTCTCTCTCTCTCTCTCTCTCTCTCTCTCTCTCTCTCTCTCTTCTTCTCACACTCTCTCTCTTCTTCTCACACTCTCTCTCTCCCTCCCTCTCTTCCTCACCTCTCCCAGAAGCACTGACCTGAAAAAGAAAAAATGACAACAGAGGAACGAACAGGAGAGAGGATTGGAGGGTGAATTCTTCTGGCATGGCTTTTAATTCTTTTGGCTGTGTTTGGAGGTTTTTCAGCCCGTGCCAAAAAAACACTGTAGGCACCATACCCCGCACTGAATTTGAACTTTAGTTGCCACTGACTTCGCGATCAGACCCACAAAGGGATGTTCCATGACATTTAGAGAAATGTTGTGCAGATCCTTGCCTCATTCCAACAATACAGTTTGAACCTCTCGATTCCAACATGAATTCTTGTGTTTTCAAGGCCGCAGCGTTATTCTTCTGGTTCCTTGACAGAAAGCAGTTTCATCAGTACCAAAAGCTATCACCAAGAGCCGCAGAACTCCCTCAGCCAACATTGTATGGCAACATGGCGCTGTGTGATTGTGGGACGTTGCTATATGTTAATTCATTCAATAAATCAATAGCTGCACTGTAATTGAAATGGGTGGCCATCCGGTGTTGAAGCAACGTGTCAAAAGAACTGAAAGGTGGAACAGTGAACTCTGTAGATCAGAAAAAGTACTGCATTCAGAAAATCTCTCTCTCTCTCTCTCTCTCTCTCTCTCTCTCTCTCTCTCTCTCTCTCTCTCTCTCTCTCTCTCTCTCTCTCTCTCTCTCTCTCTCTCTCTCTCTCTCTCTCTCTCTCTCGCTCAGGCTCACACACTCTCACACAATCTCACACATATCTTTTTTCTCTCGTTTTCAGTCTCACACATACACAAACATCCTTGTATGCAAGCACACACACACACACACACACACACACACACACACACACACGCTCCTCTGCAGTTCCCGCTTAGTGTCTTGATTAATATGGTCCACTTTACATCCGTACACTGGATGCCAATGCACACTGTGCTGCCTTCCCTAAGCAATTAGCAGAGGGGCTCCACCAGCGTTGGATTATCAACAACAAGATGCCTCCTGACGCGAGCCCTAAAGCCTGCTGACTTATTCATATGTGTTTACTTTAAAAGCCTCTGCCCTGGTTTTTGTGGGTGGGCTGCATCAGAACTGAATTTAGAACAACATCTGGGGTAATAGGATAGGGGAGGATGAGACAGACATTGAGACACATGATGCTCACACAGAGGTCACTGAAAGGGGAGGAGGTTGGGCCGTGTGGAGATCTTGTGGTCCGTGTAACAATTTAAAAGGGTTGGGGAAATAAATAGAAATCAGCATCTGCTGATGCAGCTACAGACAGAGTATTATAATGCACGCCATACGCACATTGGTCGGTTATTACCTGCAGCCTGTTAGTTGCTGTTGTGGGTTTGTGCTTTAACTGTTGTGGGTTTTGTCAAGCATGATCAATAAATTATCCAGTGGTGGCTGGACTCCGTTCACACCGAAATTTAAGCTGTGACAGATACTGTAATGTTTTGTCCTGAGTATTTTCATGCTCTTCATATTCCCAAATGAATGTGGGAGCATGAATAATTAAATGTGCTGTCAGAATCTCATTTAACACTCTATTGCGTCTGTCAACTCTCTCTCTGTAGGGATCCCAACAAGCCAGTTCCCCAAGACACCAAGTTCATCCACACCAAGGCCAACCGCTTTGAAGAGGTGGCCTGGTCCAAGTACAACCCCCAGGACCAGCTCTACCTGCATATCGGCCTGAAGCCACGCGTGCGGGACCACTACCGCGCCACCAAAGTGGCCTTCTGGAAACACCTCGTGCCCCACCTGTACAACCTGCACGACATGTTCCACTACACCTCCACCACCACCAAAGTGCCCCCGCCGGAAACCACCCAGAACACCTTGTCCACCAGGAAAACCTGGCCGTTCAACACCAAGCGGCCTCCCATGTCCCCGGCCTACAACAGCGAGGACAAAGACTCTTGGAGTGACGAGGAGGAGACGGGGCCGCTAGTGGTGGAGAACCAGCGGGATTACTCCACGGAGCTCAGTGTCACTATTGCTGTGGGAGCCTCGCTGCTGTTCCTCAACGTGCTGGCTTTCGCAGCCCTCTACTACCGCAAGGACAAGCGGCGGCAGGACTCCGGCCACGGGCAGCCCAGCCCGCAACGCCAAACCACCTCCAACGACATTGGCCACCACGCGCCCGAGGAGGAGATCATGTCGCTGCAGATGAACCAGACGCACCATGAGTGCGAGGCGGGTAACAGCAACGAGGGGGCACTGCGCTTGGCGTCGCTGCCCGACTACACGCTGACGCTGCGACGCTCTCCGGACGACATTCCCCTAATGACCCCCAACACCATCACCATGATCCCCAATTCCCTGGTGGGTATGCCCAATCTGCACCCCTACAACACCTTCACAACCGGCTTCAACTCCACCGGCCTGCCGCACTCCCACTCAACCACCCGCGTATAGCTTTAAGGAGGCCAGAGGGCAGCCGGTGCAGGCGGGGGAGGAGGAGGAGGAGGCGGCGGCGGCGGCGGTGGAGGAGGAGGAGGAGGAGAAGCAGGATGAACGAACGGAGGAGAGGATTGTGTTTTATAAATATCACAGGGAGGGGGAGGGGCGGGGAAGGGCATGAGTCGGATTAAAACGTGAAGAGATTTAACTAGACTTTTACTACGAGGAGAGTTGCTGAGAGCTCTCTATGGATGTCAAGTTGTGCAGAGCTGCCAAAATCAAACTGCTATCCCTTCTCCTGATCGGGGGAGGGGGGTCTTTCTGCAGTGTTTTTTTCTAAAATAATCATTTTCAAAGCCTTTTTAAGCAGACTAAGGAGATATCAACACTTATCTTGAATTCATAACAAAAACAAAGAGAAGTGCTTTTTATTTCCCATCCCTTCCACCTGCGGGAGACACATCTCGAACAATGGCCTCTACGACAATATTCGCAAATGTTTTTAATTGCTTCTTTGTTTTTGTTTTACGTTTCAATGCCTTACAAAGCTTGTTCTTTTTTTGTCATTATTTCTATTCCCTGAGACTATTCCAAGTGGAGTGTGTTAGAAACCGATATGACTCAAAGATGAGAGACTGAATCCAGGATGGGAACCTAGAGGATATGCAGATGTAGAGATTTTAAACCCATTTTGAGCAGCTCATTTTTTTCTTTCTGTTGCGTACCAACACAACAGCCACACAAATGGTGTTATCTTTTTTAAAATCTCGTATAGAAATGATTTGTCTGGGACAGCTCTTGCCTGGAGATGAGAAGGCAGAGATAAATACTATGTTACTGTGATTGTTTTGTTAAGAAAAAAAGTGCATCTTTTACAGCCAATTTATCTGTTAAGCTATCTGATATCTCCACAAAGTGTGCACGTACACATGCTGCTTAGAGCACCTGTGTGTTAGTGTGCATGTGAAAATGATTTCTTGTTCCTTGCGCGCAAGCGTGCGGGGGTAAGATAAAGGAAGAGACTCATTGTCGGAACTTGCAAATGCAAGAGTGGCGAGAGTGAGGATGTGTGTGTGTGAGTGAGAGGGTGTGTGTGTGTGTGTGTGTGGGTGTGTGCGTGCGTGTCGTTGCACCTGTTTTTTCGTTTGTAGGTTGTATAATGTGGTTTTTGGGAGGGTGGTGGGGCGCGGGGGCTGAGTACTTTCTCATGTTGTTGATTTTCGTTCACCACCCGTAGTGTTTCTGCTGCGTCTCTGGGTGTATGTCTTCACGAAATAGCACTTTCGTTATTTTCAAAGTTATATATGTCTAATTTTGCTTAAAGGTTACAAAATAAATATATTATTTTACGTGTAAGAGAAAAAAATAGCTAAAGATTCAACTGAACTAACTGACATGATTCCATTGACTTTGTAAGAGTTCCTCCTCAAAAGCAGACAGTGGCCTGTTTGCACTGAATAAACCTCCATCAGTGCACACTTGTATTTCTTTGAATATATATATATAAATATGGGCATACATACATATATGTATAGGGCTCCCACTTACAAAACTATTAAAACAATGTTCAGACTGCAAAGCACCAACACAAATAATTTCTATGTATTGTTGTTGCCATTTGAAACATCTTCAAAAAGCCAAGACTTCTCCAGGTGTCTTTGTAAGAGCTCTATATGTATATTTATGTATCAAATATTTAATATTTATTTATGTATACCAGATGCATACATGCTGATTGTGCCATGTGCCAAATTAAAACTGTAAAAAAATGAATAATATAAAGTTTTACAAAACTTTTTTCTCTTCTTGATCAAAGTTCTTTTCCACCCTTTTATGACTTTTTATTATTTCCATTTTGAATGAGTTAAAAAGAAACATTCTTGCAGCAAGTGCAAGTCTCCCCCCAGGACTTCCTCTCAGCCCCCTGCTCCTCCTCTCCCCTCTCCCACTCTCCTTCCCTCCCTCCCTCCCTCCCTCCCTCTCTCCCTCCCTCCCTCTCTCCCTCCCTCTCTCCTCTTCACTTGCTGGAACCTTTGAGAAAAACAGGCTAACAGCTTGGGGCCTATCTGCGTGCATAACTCCAGATTTTACTGTAATTCATGCAAAGTAGTGCTGCAGCAATGGGAGATTGTGAAGAGATTGCCTTGATGTACTCATATTGCATCCTATTATGTTTTATTCTCGGGGAGAAAACTGGAGTTATTGATTCTGCGAGTAAAACTGACAATTTTCATTAAGTGTCTTGGCGTAACACTGTCCTACAGCGAAGTGCAGTAATGCGACCTGACCAGTGATCCTAGATCAGTGTTGCAATTCGTAGATAGCTCATGCACATGGACCTCAACATTTTTATGAAGTATTCCATTACAACTTTCCCTGGTATTTAATGATTGGAGATGCAGCAGAGCGAGAAGCACAGTCTGGTCAGCTCGTCGCTGTTCCTGCCAGTCGCAGAAAGTGAGACGGGGTTATGTGAGGGAAATTGCTCGGAGACTGATCTTTATGACTCATCTCGTTTGTTTTTTTTTTGCTCATCGTGCCATATATGGGCCTCACCTCCTAATGAGCTAACCGTCCTCAGCCACTAAGAAATAAACAGGCTGGTTTCTACCTAGCGCTGTCTCACACATACAGAAGTATTTAATAATAGTTCAACTTGTTCACGGAAATATCAGCATGATTTTTGGCACGATGTGAACGAACGATCATTATCGGTGGCATTTTGAGGAGCAAAGATATTTTATTAAATGCTATTAAATCTGGCAAAACAGATTTGAAACTTTCTAATTGGAGTGTGTCCTTAAAGATTTGATTGATCTGAAATGACGTAAAAGCATAACCTTACGAATATTTCTTTTGTATTTGTTATTTGTCACCCTTTTGAGAGATGTGTCTCTTTCTGCAGCCACCTCAATGCAACGGCAGTTGAAGGATTTTTTTTATATGTCGTACTCACAGCACTGAAATGTGTCATTTAACAATATCAAAAAAGAAAGAAATGGAGGTCTGTGGGTTATTCAGAGTCACAAGGACACCGTTACCGTTAAATTACTCAAAGCTGACTCAATATTTTTAAACTAACAATGGTTCAAATCCCTCATTTCTTTGGCTTTGAACCCACACTAAGTTATGCAGTAACTACATGTTGCCATCGTTCAGCTTTATGGCTAAAAACTTTACTTCAACCTGTGGTACTTTTCACTACTCGTATAGTTTCCTTTCAAGACACAGAAGGCTTTCAGCAAAGGAAAGCACTAATCCACCGCACGCTACCAAACAGCAGTCAGACAGTATCGGCAAGCAGCTGCTGCACCCAGTGAATAGAGCTCCTGGATGTGCAAATGAGCAACTGTCTGCCTACAAGTTCACTTTATCAACTTGAAATATGATGTTGTGTGACCAAAAAAAGGATTTGGTGTTGAGATAAAAAAAAATTAAAAAAATAAAAAAGTATGCTGTTTGCTCTACAAACAAGAAGTCATTTGCCAGGATGTAGCTGAAAAGCCCTGAATATCTTTTGTGATAAATATGTTGTCTTTTATTTGATTGTCGGGTTATTTAAGTGACCCAAACCTTTAAGACAGAATTTAAATCAAAGTAGTCTCCTCTTTTGATCCGTCTGCAGTGGTGGGAGGTCAGTTTCCATTGGCTCCAACTCACACGCACACACTGTGGCACGGGGCTAAAATTGAGCGGCGGAGTTGAGAGTGAAGTATCAAAGGGAAGAAATGTCATGAGAGGGCAACTTGTTTTTTGCCATGTAATTTTACCCATATGCTGTCAAAGCAGACAGATTTCACTGAGTATTGGCAGGGGTAGACCTGCTGGCCTAAGGGACACGGTCTGGGACACATGCCCCTGTGAAGAGCCACATAAAAGACCAAAGGGGAAGACCATGGAAAGTGCAGTGGTGTGGTGAAGTGAGAGGAAACGGGGTCGAACTCCTTGAGCAATCAGACACCTGGAGGCTGGATGAAATTAGACCATCCCCCCTATGACAAGAATCACCACCAGTAGAAAAATGGGACAGTTATAAGCGAGACACTTTCCCACAGTCGAGATTTGTTTGCAGTTCAGTGAGTGTGCTTCGAAAGTGACATCATTCAAGGATTGGCTGGAATATCCTGATGGGGTTTGTGACTGCCTCCTGCCTCGACAGCATGGAAGACAAACCCAGCCTAGGATATGGATGTGCCAAATTACACAGGGCCACCCGCTGGGAGAGAGCTGCAGGTGTGTGCACGTGTGTGTGCACGTGTGTGTGTGAGTGTGCAGAATCTGAGGATTGTATTTCTACCATGGCCAACGTGTTGTTATCTATATTTCCATCATCCGCTCCCTTATCCTCATTGCTCTCTCTTCCTGTGATCTAATTTGTCTTTACTCTCTCCTTCCTCTTTCATGCAGTTTGTTTTGTTGTTGTTTTAATCCTCCCCCTTACAAAATGCGATCTGAGCAGCTCTACCTCTCTCTCACATGGACACAACTGGCACATTTTCTCTTTCTTCTGCTTTGGAAGTGCCATAATCTGGACTCCCCGCTTATTTCCAATCATTTAACGTCTAATTTTGTTGAGTTACTATGTTTCTCTGCTGACTAAGATGCTAATTAAGATGACTTATTGGGAAGCCAAGTATAGCAAAACTATTGTAGTTGAAACGTAAATAGCCTGTTTTTCTCTAAAGGGAAATCATTCTGCTTTCTGTCAAACATCGATAATCCACTATTTTCATGTGAAAAGACTTCTCTCGACAATTTCCTTTTGTACGCACAGAGCATAGAGAAACCACTGGCATATTTTCAGGTTTTTCTAACGAGAGCCAACCTGCGCTGGAGCTTTTTTGGTGGCATCAAACCCAGATACTCACACATTTTTCACTAGAAACTCGAAATGATACAACAAAGCCAATAGTGTTTGAGCCCAAATACATCCTGATAAATCTCTGTTATTTCAGTGTCATTGTACAGATTACTAAAGATGCCCTGTTACTTCTATGTTTGTGTCCATAGAATGTATTTATAATCTCGCAAACTGGAGTAATCAAAAATAAAATATCTATTCTTTCTGTATCTTATTGTGCTTCTCATGAATATAGAACATGATATTCACTTTCAGCGGGTGTGAAGTTTAGTGCTGATAATAGTGTGTTTGTATATTTTCTATCCAGCAAAATGATTCGAGAGAGAGTTTTGCAATCCAAGAGAGCATCTTTGTAACTCTTGCATTCGAGCGCTCTGTTTCTAAAAATTAAATCACACAGCTTTTGCATGAAAGAATAAGGCCAACATATTTGATCTTTTATTTTATAATCAACAAATCCACCAGCAATGAATTTATCCTGCTAACAAGTACCGACTTCACAGCCAGAGGTATGGTATGCATCGGTGCCATTGAACCCATTGCAGTCTGACAACTATTAAAAAGACAGATAAAAAGAGCCAGGCTGGTGCATTTGGTGACATATTCTTTATTTACAATGAACAAACACAGTGTAGCTCCTTCCTCACAGCTCGTCAAACTAGCGAAGCAAAGAGCCACATCCCCCAGCATGTTCAATCTGCCCAACATGGAGCTTCTGTCCAGAGAAAATGCTGCTGCAGAGTTGTGTAAAAATAAACTACATTATCACCCAATGGTGTTGCAGTTTTATATGTTTTTAATGGTTTTTGGATGGCGATGGAGATCTGTGGCGCAGAGGCATAAGATACAAGCTGTGGCTGCACAGACAGCACTTGTTAGCAGGACAAATTCATTGCTATGTTTGGCTCTTTTAATGGGATTTGTTGGTAAAAAATAAAATAAAATAAAGATGAAGACCAGCTTGGTCCTTTTATGCAGCTTTGGGTGCAACAAACGATAGCAGCATTGGAAGAGTGGAACAATCTCAAGTGCAATGTACTATTCAACAGTAAAAGGGGATGGTTTTGTTTTAATGGAGGTCTAGTAAAGAACAGGAGCAGCCCATAGTTCATCTAGTACAAGCAGTCCCACCTGCAACCGGCCTAAAGCTGCCTGTCGACTACATAATGATCTGCCCTCTGCAAGATGGATAGCCTGGAGATACCACTGAGGCTGCTGAGAATAAAGCTTGCACGCTCTAAGTGTATGTGAGAGAAGTACCAACAGCAGGCAACAAGCACATTGTACGCCTCTACATGGCATCTATTCTGTTTCCTGTCCAGAAAACCTTGTTCCCGAAAGACGCAGTTTGACGACTAATGTTGCCTACCTTGGTTAGCCCAGTTTTCCAGCGGGATTGGAGAGGAGGTTTCATGGCTACATTCACAATTTCTAGAATGTTGTACTGCTCCACGAAACTGCTTTTGTTATTCACAGCATTATCTTGCAGATTCAGAGCTATTTTGAAAAGGCGTTTCCTAGCCAGCTGACGCCAGACGCAAGCCGCTATCTCTCAGTTGCATCAGCTGGAGTTCACCATCAGATGGCAGTCCACTAATGCCTTTCTCAGATGTGGCTTACTAGTGGCAGGGGAAGGTTGCGTCAGTGGACCTTTCGTGTATGAACTCGACATTCTTTGGTGCTCTCGCACAGAATACAGAGGACTCCCAGAGGACTTCCCAATCGTATCTTATCACTTAGATCACATTACAATGACTTTCAGTGGCACCAATTTGATTTTAAGTGCTAATCCAGGCTACCAGGCTTTTCACAGATCTTTCAGATCAAATACACAGCGAGTTTCACATCAATATCTGAGCTTACTCCTAAAAAAAATCTGCACCATTTTTTTTATGTGGAAACTACTCGAAACATCCTTTGAAGTTAAGCCTATTTTTGCCCCAAGAGGGAGAGACATTCATTTGTCAGTGATGCCTAAATGTTAGTCCTGTGAAGTGAATTCTCCAATTTTTCTGACAAATTGAATAGATGATTGCATGGTAATTTTTTAACCCAAATAGACCCAGATATTGTTCAAACTTAATCAGAAAGTTTAATAAATGTCTGACCTCACAAAACTTTTACAAATGTATTTTTAAAGATGTAATAGTTTTGCTGATGGGAATCTAATTTGAAGCCCACCACATCTCAAAGTGCAGGTGATCATGACTTCAGTGTTTACGCACAATACAATACAATGCATGCTCTGCCGTAAACTACATTTGGAGTACCTGGTGTGTTATTATTTGTGCGAAAAAGATGACAGCTAATGGATCAGAAAGAAGTATCATTTCAACCACAAAAAATGTTTCACACCACTGAAAAACATAAGAAAATTCAGCAGTAGTCTGATCTTAAAAATGCTGTTTCTATTCACTTTCCTGAAACTACTGATTCCCTAAAAACATTTCCACCGCTGAAAAGATGCACTGAGACGTCCTTGTGTGACTGACAGCTTCTCAGCTTGGTACAATACAATAAAGAACATTGTTCCTTCCCACTAGGTGCTGGAGTCCATAGCATTTGTTAAAGCGATGTTCATTGTCACTTCCACTCACACATTCACATCTTCTCACGGCCTGTTTTTACTCCCTATTCTCCCCAGTGTTCAATATATAACTACAACTTAAATGTATCATTAAATATAAATATTTGCGCTCTTTGATGAACTCTGTGTTGTTGGCTTGACGCTGTAAGGATTTCAAGTAAATTGCCTGTCTGAGTTGAAAGAGGAAGGGTGAAGTGGTGTTCAGAAATCCCCAGTCAGCAGTGATGTTATGGCTCATTTGAAGTCCAGTGAAGGCTGGATGAGTCACATTCTTCAAGAATGAACTCCTCTGAAAGTAATTACACTGGTTTCCTGTTCTATACAATGAAGTCTGGAGCGTAAGAGACCAAAACAGGAAATTACATGGACTATAGGTCGAGACTCGGATTTACGTGACAGCAACTACAAAATATCCAAATAAGCCATGAATATGTTTTCATTGCACTTTTAAATGAGGGAGTAGTGATTAAGTTCTCTTGAATGAGTCGAGTATTGGCTCGTAAATCTATTTCACTTATACTCAACAGAGGAATTATTAATGGGTCCTGATGCTTTGAAAGTCATTTTTGTAAACCCAGCAATGAAACTGTTCAAATGTTAAATTATGATATGTTAACAAGCACAAAATGGAGATGTTGCATCAGTAAGATATATTTTTAAATTAGTATACAAATATCACTTAAATAGAAGAAGCAGTGGACGACCAACCAATCAACCAACTGACATTGCCATCCCAGAGAGGCCATGTCACGGCTTAAAAATTAAACTCTACAAAACTGTTGCAGTCAGTCGTTTACTGCCCTGTTATGACATTAAAATAACCAAGAAATAGTTTTACAGTATTCATGGCTTACATGAATAACTCACTTCCCTTTAAATTGGTGTCCTGTGAGAGATATTATTTCACTCCACCAAGTAATTTAATGGCTCAAGCTCCTATTTCTGCCTGTTGTGAGTTTGAGCAAGAATAACAAAGCAGTGATCACAATCCTTGATCCGGGCTCAGGGACGGGCCTCAGTTATGCAAGACCCAGTCAGAAACTGACGATTCAGTTTGTGCGTGTGTGTTTGGTGGTTTAGTTGCGTATGTGTGTGTGTGTGTGTGTGTGTGTGTGTGTGTGTTGGACGGTTGAGCCAGCTAATTCCTTGGGAGAGCGTTGTTAGCCTGGACCATTTGGGGATCTCTCAGGAGAGAGGCGCTGCTCCGTTCTCTCATCAGGCAGATGACAGAAGGCTGCGTGCTCTGCATGCTGCACTCATCTAGGCCGTGATAGCTTCACTGCACAGGCCATATCTCTGCTTAATTTACTCATTGTCTGATAATAACAAGTGTCTCCTTTCTGCTATACTCAATTACATCGTCATTAGCCTGCTAACTAGCTTAAAACAAACCCGCATTGTGTGTCAAGATTTTAAGTTGATGTGACAGTTATTACCAAGATGCCTGAGTCTATAGGTGACGGCAAAAGGGGCGTAGCAGGATATTTATTATGTTTTCATCTACTCTTAAGACCATCCTGTCCAATCGTAACATTAATTCATTCCAATTTATCAGCTAATGAATTCAGTTAATTCATCATTTCCTCTGTTATCTAAACAAGGCGACTGGCTGACATATTGGGCCCTTACTTTGGTGCGCTGCCAATCAAATTGTTCTCCTAGTAATTAGCAAAACAATGGGGATCCCAATGAAGAGCAAGCGAGTGAACACCATACAGCGTAATTGGCAGTCGGCGAGTTTATACCTACAATTAAATGAGTGTGAATAAGAGCAGGGAAGTGCGGCAGAGATGTCGAGTGCCAGACCAGAAACAGCTGCAAACCTGAGACACGCTGTATGAAACCACAATGGGACACACAAATTAATCAAATGTCTTTTAGTTTCACTTGTACTACCCCGTCACATTTCCTGCATTCTTGCCTCTCTTTTTTTTCTGAAAACAGGATGTGCCATTCGTTTGTGAAGTTCCATCATTTCCAAGCAAACTTTGTTTGTTACTATGCTGAACAGCTGTGTCCTCAATCAGTAATCCTCGACTTCCCCGAAGTAGAACAGACAACACCGGAGAAGCAAGTTACTTTATACCACCCCTGTGTATTCCCCCATTGTTTGAACACTCTCATTTCCCCCTTGGTCTCTCCCTGTTCCAATTATTCCTCTTTGCTTTACTGTAATGTCACATTTTAAGCTCATTTGCTTTCACCACCATATCCCTCTCTCCTCGATCCTGCGCTAACTCTCGTCCCAGTCACCAGGGTTAAGTAGTGGGCCGGAGTTCATAGCAGTGAACTGAAACAGAACAAAAGTGTCTTTTTATGACACAAAAACAAACAGGAAACAGTATCTTGAATGTTCAGCCTTCCTTGCTTTGTCCGCTGCCACTGACATAAAATCAAAAAGCAGGTCCACCCAAGCAGTCCAACGACAATACATCACCAGGGCTGGGGGTACAGATGACGGGCCTTATCAAGCAGCTGTCCAGGGATTTTTAAGGAGAAAACAATGACAATTTAATATTCTGCTGGTTCGTGACGTCTCCGTTTCCATGAGGCCAATACTTTCCCTTGGTTCTCAACACTCTGCAACCAGAGTCTTATGTGGGATTAGAATAAACTGTGCAGCTAATACTTCAGAGATTGTTTACTGTTGATTGTAGATCCTCACTCAACCTCGTCCTGAAGTGAAATCTGACAGCTCCTTCGCAGAATAAAAATGTTTTTGCATTCTTCAACTGGATTATGCAGCACGTCACTCAATGTGAAATCACAAGTCACGAGTGAAAAATCACACCGTACAACCGCGACATTCACCTCGTGTTGCTCTGACAACAGGGAGGAGACACCTGTAAATGGATGAGACCCGGTGGAGGCAAATGACAGCGAAATATCAACAAAACCACAGTGTAAAAGTCACTGCTTCGAAAGTGCAAGACGCTCTTTTACAAGCAACTGAAACCAAGCAGAGCAAGTTCCTTCCTTTTGTTGAAAGCTTGGATTTGTAGTAATAAGTTACAGCAGAGTCAAAGAATTACAGGACAAAGTCGTAATAATGAGCATTGTTTCTCACAGCACAACTGACGCACTTCCTTTTTTAAGCTGTCTTCACATGGTGTCTGAGCTACATTTGTGGGTTTCCGGATTTAGAGGAAGAAGTGAAACTCAAAGCATAATTAGGACCGACATACAGGAAGCTGGGTACAAAGTAGAGCGTAGGGCTCCAAAGACGTGTGGTGTGACAGTGGCAACAGTCAATTCAGGAGATGCTGGAGCTGGAGGTACATGAAATACAATGTGTTGTCACTACTGTCAGGAGTATTTTTTTCAGGAAAGTGAAAGGCTTCAGCATTGCATGTTAGAACCAGACATGGGCAGCAAGGTTAGTGTTCTCTCTGCACTCAATCTGAAACAAGATTGAATTTATCAGATATATCAACAACAAACTAAAAGGAAACGTCTATGAAATTCAATCAAAATGTATCTTTATTTATGTGCATTCATCTGTACAACAATTCATTAAAAAAATAAAATACCTATATTTAACAAGAACTATACACTGAAAATGTCAGCACATACCTGCTATCACATAATAGTACAGATCTGAACCACTTAAAAACCAAATGCCGTCTTTAATTTGTTACAGTCTCCTTTTTATAAATGTAAATTGTTTACTGGCGTAGTATTTATTTGAATTGTGGGATAAAATGGCATCTAAACTCTGTGCAGCGTCTTCTTGTTGGGCCATACAGATGGAAGCTGTGTCTAGTTTCTTGAATATGTCTCACATCTCGGATGCGATGCTGCAGGGATGAAGTCTTGCCGGCTGGACGCAGCGTCGCCAGGGGTCTGAGGGTGTTCTTGCATTTTGGAATGGAGTGCCCTTTTAATTTCTGATGTTAACCTTTTCCCCTGGAGCAGCCAGGGGAGCATTTGCTCCGTCAGATCTGCTCTGGTGTAGATCTGCCTGTCTGCTCTGCAATAGCCAGCCATGTCGCCCCCGGCCTGTTTTTCCCCCCTCTACGTGGCTCGCTTTCTCTTTCTGTTCACATCTCTGCAAAACAGAGGGGAAGAGAAAACTACAAAAGCTCAGGAGCCAGAAGAAGAGGAAGCACCGGCATATTAAACACAAACAAAAACATGCACCAAGGTGAGTATGTAAAGATGCAGTGGAGTGGGAGGGGTTACAATTCATTTCGTAACATTCATTCATTGACGGTTGTGTGTGTGTGTGTGTGTGTGTGTGTGCCCAGGCCTGAGAAACACCACTGCTTTGGTGCTGATAGCAGAATCATGGTGCTCATGAAGTCAAGTATGCCATTATCACAAAAGGTTGTGTAGATAGTCCACCTGAGTCCCCAGACATGGCATTTACACACAAGAGGTGCTCAGATATAAATGGAGGGTGAAGGGTGGAGGGGAGTTGGATAGTACAGGGTAGAAACAAGGTGGCTACTACTGGGGACTCTGTTTTTCAATTTGTAACAAAGCATGCACTCTCTCTGGGTCTCTGCGACATTACACACTGCTGCCTGCTAGCTGTCAGCTTAAGTGCTAAAGGAATAAAGAAAAGACTGAGTAGGAGGGGATGTAATTCTCTTAAATACGCACCTGCAAGTTCCCGGTCCAGCATGTCGATAAAACTCTCAAGTTCCCTTGTGTCACCCAGCTTGGCTGTAGAAAGAGGACAGAAAGAAATGGAATTTGAGAAACTATAGAAAAGCAGTGGAACATATTTGTGGAGAAATGCAGCTCACTTCAATGGTATTTCCTTTGGAAAGGAAAAAGCTGCTAAACTAATCTAAATCACAGAATTGCATTCGGACCAAACTGCTTTTGGTCCTGAAGCTTTCAAAGAAAAAGAAGGAAAAATAATCAGATCCTCTTCTCGAATCTAAGATGAAGCTGTACAACCCAGGCAGCTTGATGCTCCTACCAGGATCTCTACTGTAAATATCTTCAGGTATTCTGCGTGAACACAGACAGAGTATTAACTTTGTCTGTGTTTACGCACCTCCTTGTTTTCATCCATTGAGACCTAACTGTAGTGTTATGTGCAGCTGCACGCAACAGCTCATTAGTTTACACAAACCTAAGACACATTGCTACGTCTCATTGCTACATAACCGCACACATAGAAAAGAAGGAGGGCGGCGAGAGCAGCGGCAAGAGCTTTGTTATGTAAAAACAAGAGAGCTCCCAGCCTAATGTAAAGTTGTTTTTTTTGTGTGTGTGGTTGTGATAGTGATCAGAGCAAAAGCGATAGTGATCACTGTAAGAACGAGAGCTATCTGGATGGAGATAGGCTGATGGGAGCCTCCAGTACCTTTCCGTGCCAGCGTTATGCCTGCTGTGTGAAGCTCTTCCTCGCTGGTGTTCAAACTGTTTCCCAAAGAAGCTTCGCTGCCTGGGGGGGGGGGGAGGGGGGGGGGGGGGGAGGAGGAAGAGAGGGAGGAGAGAGGGAGCGGAGATAATAAACAGAAGACAAGCACTAAGGCCAGCCCGTGCAAATGAACAACAACAATGACAACAACTTTAAAACAATGCAGGAGCTGCTCATAATGATAATAGCATGCAGTAAATTTAAGATAAACGCGTGTTCTCGGTTAGAGACTCCCAAGTGTCAGCTTTTGAAACGTTCGGGGGCCAAAATGCTCTCAATAATGACGACGCATGGGAACAGAGAAACACACTTTCTTCTTTTATCTCACCACTTTCGACAAATGCACAACAGCAACACACAAAAATTCCAGAGAATTACGGTAGAGGGGTTTTTGCGAAATTGCAGTTCATTCTGGTCCACCGCTATTCTCATGAGCAAAACAGCCACTTCAATAGAAGTGTACAGTGATGTGTCCTCTTGTAACTCTAATTTCATGCAAATGAAAAGTGTCAAGCTGCAGTTATTTGGGCTGATAAAGGGGCTCAACCAGCACCCATGGGAGCTCCAGCAAAGGATGCAGTAAATAATGGCCTTCCTTCCTTCTTTGTAAAGTAAGCAAATATAATCACAGCTGCAATGTTTTACTGTGAAGACGATTTTGCCACTCACTGTAGTCCGAGTCCTCGACTCCGCTGTCGTCCCCGGGCCCTGTGCGACCTTTGGCCTCCTGCAGGACGTGCTGGTACCCATGAGGTTTGCTTTGAGAAGGGGCCTTCAGCTCCTCCACCACATCCTGGAACTCCTGCAGCAACTCGCCCAACTCCAAGTCTGCGGAAAATGTGACAGCAGTTGAAGAGAAACCACATTACTCCACTAACAGAAAATGTTCTCAAGTTTGTTTGTTTTTTCAGAAATCCAAAATAACATTTACATACATATATTTTTTAAACAACTAAAATCTCTTAAATACAAGAAATAGTAAGAAATGAGAAATATGTCCTAATCAAATGAAATGCAGTTAAAGTTTGTCACTGGGTTGTATCAGATAACTTGATGTGTGAACATAAACCTAACAACCCGTGAGCCATATAAAACAGCTAATAGCTTGTAAAACATCTGGTCTGCTCACTGTGATACATAAATATTACATTTTAGATCCAAAGTTCTACGCTTTGGGCTGCAATGAAACAACACTTTTGGCCATTCCTTGAATAAATGTCATTAAATAACGGATGATCAGACCGCTGTTTAACCGCGTTTTATGATTATGATGATAGAGTTTTCAACAGTCCCCTATGGGGTAAAGAAAACAAATAGTAGCAGTTAAATATATATATATATATATATATATATATATATATATATATATATATATATATATATATATATATATATATATATGACTCACTTTCTATGTATATATATACACACACACTTTCAAAAATGCCAATGTCTGGTACGTTCTGAAGGAAGTCAGACGGCAGGAAGTAATGACATATGACATATTTTCAAACGTGTAATTTACCCTGTAGTCTGATCAAAATGCATCAACAAATAGGAAAGAATGCAGGCGAAAACATATCAAGCTATATGATTTAGAAAACTGCTCACTTTCGACGAGTAACGTTCTTTTTTTTTTTTTTACTATATATGATTTTTTTTTTTTTTTAAAGGACGAGGCAAGTGTGGAATTGGAAGACGTGAACAATATAGTGTTCAGCCTAAGAATTATCCAGGCGTCTGCAGTTTGTTACAGGCCCAACAGGCGCACTATCACGCAGTCACCATTTCAAACTAATGGCTCAAGTCGTCATCGGGCTCACCTGCGGTGATGTCTGCGGCCATGCTGGAGCGAGGCTGTGAAACACCGGCTGCTGCGCGTCTTCACAACGGCTTAAAGCTGAAAGGCAGGGCGGCAGTTTTAATATGAAGCCCTCCACACACGAACACACAGCCACACGCACGCACTTACACACGCTGTCCCACACACACACACACACACACACCCACGTGCTCTGCTGGCGGACGCAAACAACCAATCATGTCGCAGAAAAACCTCAGCGTTCTGCTGTGACTGGAAAAAGTGGGCTGAAAGTTAAAAGGAAAACTCTACGCAAATGAGACAGACAGACAAACGAGAAGAAGCCATTACGTAACTTTTTGTTTCTCCTTGCTTTGAAATTAAGAAAGAGACTGCGTGTTCATAATAGATGTAGGCCTGTCGGGGTTTTTTTTTTATGGCACGTGGATCTCTCTACAATAAGATTTTACATTTAAAATAGAGTAATCTGAGTTTGAGTGAAGTATTATTGAAGAACACAAACGGGAATGATGTGCAACCACTCTGTAATGGGGCTGTCAAACTGCAGTCAGATCATATCATCCTCTAAAACATCTGGTATACTTTACTTATTCTTAATCTTGACTGGAGTGAACTCACTTGAATATTGTGCACTTGAATAGAAAAAAAAGTGTCCATTAGTCATAAAACTTTTTAATAGCATAATTGGTGCAGCACTCTGCTCCATCAATAGAACTCCCACAGACGTAATGCTCTGGTTCCTAACTTGAAGTAAAGATATTAGGCCTATTTGGGGTAACAAACTCCAATATAGCTCATTTATTCTAACGCCTAGCTTCTGATTCGCTGCTTCCAGCTCTGCACGGTACTGGAAAACTGAGAATGAAGGTTTTTTTGCAACTCTAACAGTGCTGCGAGCTTAGGATAAGCCTTCCTCTGTCTGAAACCCACTTTCAGATTTGTGAAAGCTGTACCCAATTTGTAAGTGTGATTTAGATCTTGCTTTCTTTACATAGAGCATATTAATAAACAATATTCCTACAAAATAAGAAATCGTAAAAATCCTTGTAAAATATGTATTTTTTTTAAAGTCATAGTATAGCTTGCCGAAAACAAAATCATAAAACAGTCACAGTAAAAAAAAAACTGCACCTCGGTGTATAAAATAATGTAAAATAAAACACAACACTCTTCTTTGTCTCTTGTTGTTAAATAGCAATGGAAGCAGTTTGGATTATTTTTTGAAGGTGATGTATTTGCATGATTTCTGCAATCGTGGGTTTATGTCTACATGGTGGAATGCACTTTTGGGAAGTTGCTTTGGATAAAAGAGGATGTAGAGACAAGACTTCTTAAAGATTTGCTTGAAGAAAGAACTTACTTCCTCAACTTTTGAGTGAGAAGACAAATAAAAAGGAAGTTTACTTCAAAATTGTGCCAAAGAATTCCATAATATAATTCACACTAAAAAATGACTTTACAAATATACTGTACTAATTGATTTTATAACTTTTATTAAATGACTACTGGATCAAAACAGGAGCGTTACAGCATACAATGAAAGGAACGAGTGCACTCAACAACAACAACAACAAATCAGTTGTCATTTCAAAGAGTTCAGTTGAAAACAATGTGTGAATAGACTTTAACATCCAGTGACTGTCAATGTTCAACACTTGGATGAGCATAAAACTCGAGGGGAAATCTTGCATTGCTCCAGACGTTTGAATCTGAAAGATTAGACTGTTTAGCTTTAAAAGGTAAGCAACTACAAATCCCAGAGTGCACTGCAAAAAGAAACAAACAATCTTAGAGGATCAAAGTATGAATTAAATGGTGAATAAGAATGTGCGCTTTGTAGAGCCCTGCTGTATAAATCCATAAATTTGATTCAGTTCACCTATGAAATAATTGGACCAATAATTGGACCAATCCAGCAGCAGCAGTGAGTTGTGTCTCTACTTCCAGTCGCTTCAATTTATCACTCATTGTCAGCGAGGAAGGATATATATATATATATATATATATATATATATATATATATATATATATATATATATATATATATATATATAGGCCCAGTCGTAAGATGAAAGATGAATTCTTATTCAGTGGATAAGTTACATGTTTTTATAGCTACAAACGGGCCTTCTGCAGTGGACCAAGCATTTCGTTCCTTCGAGCAATAGTTCCTTCGTAGGTTTACCTTAATGGTGGTGGGAAGAAAATGGAGAGAGAAACATGATATAGATGTGAAACAGAGGGATCAAATTCTGTCCTCCCACTCCTTACAGTTTCCAATATATCTTTTGACATTAATGTGGGCGAGAACATCAATGAAAAGCTCATATTTGACCATAGAAGAGGCTCATGAGGAAAACTACGACAAAAGTCTCAAGTGAAAAGATCAAATCTCAGCTCCCCTGTCTTTCAAAACAAAAGCCCAGTGAAATCATAAACAAATGTCTCCGATCACATTGCTCAGGATGACAGATGACTGCCTGGTTGTGGGTTAGATCCTTTGAGGCTCACTTAAAGTGAAGAAGCCAAACAATAATAGTAATAGTTAGTATTGCTCAGCGTGAGAGAAAACGGAAGACTGAAGGTTATGTGTTCAACCCTGACGTGGTACAGTGCATTTAGAGGTTTCACACCCAGGCCCTGTGGCTCAGAAGGTACAGCGGGTGGGTTAAGTCCATTTACCTTATGAACATATCAAATACAGGGAGAGAATAGTGAGTGCAAATGGAATCGTTGTTTATAACTGGTTTGTAAGGTGCAAAAGGTCGAGTTGGAGTTCTCACACTAGTGTTCAGAGGGAACATGAGTCTCTTCCTGTTGTGTTGGACAGACAGGAGGAGGGGCTTATGAAACAGAAAACAAACTGTTTTAATGAAAATGCGGTAGGCCAACCCAACATGGGGTGGTTAAGACCTTTGAGTTCATGCAGCACAAGACGCTGAACGTCGCGGATAAATTCTGTCTTCAGTTATGGTCCAGAAACTCTGCCGTCATCTGGGGAGAAAAGAAGAGAAAGACATCAAAATGGAAATCCCATTCAGACTTCTGTGCCAACAGCAACTACAACAACAACTTCTTCCACAGCTACTACAACATCCAACACAAGTACAACAGCTTCTTCAACACCAACTACGACTACTATTACTACAACTTCTAGAAAGGTTATCAAGGTTTGGATGACTCGGTGACCTTCTAGGGAGCGATCACATGATTGGGAGTCGCGCAGAAAAAGTGTAAATTCTGACTTTTTTTTACATTGTTAGGGCGCACGAGATGACATTTTATGATACTATATTATGACATTTTGATATCCTTTTTTATGACTTGTGATGTACTATATTATGATAATACCGTGATTTTTTAATGCTGTGACTTTTTTAATTAGTTTTTAAGAACCACGATATTAGGACACTTTACACTATATTATTACATTTGCTAAGGCATCTTCTATGGCGATGAAATTTTATATGACATCTGTAATGTCATATAAAATGTATAATATGCCATATTGTTATGGCATCTGATATGACATATAAAAGACATATTCTACTTCATGGCCTTCTATCACATGAGATTTCTATGACTTTTTTATGACAACGAATATTCTATTTTTCTGTAGCTTTTCTGACCCATTTATGGCATTTTAAATTATGACATTTTTTACATGCCATGGCATACTATGATATTTTATGTTTAAAAAAAATGTATGGACTATTATATCATGACATTGCTCATGACATACTATACAGTGATATTTGTGATAACATATCTATAACATATTATACAATTCTATTTGTATTATATTCTTTTAGGTTATTATGTGATTTTCTGATCGTTATATGGAATACTAGACTTAATCATACTGTAACTATAATGATACTATAATCAAAGTTAAAAGACAACATTTTTCTTAACAGGTTGTTTCCTTACTCTGAGTTCATCCAGCATCCTCTGCTTGTCTTAGATTGCATCTCGGAGTACACTGAACTGCTTCTGATGAGCCCCCCTGTGGTTCTCCAGCTGCTCCTTTGGCATTTTCTGGAGAATGAAGACACCAAAAAATACATTGCAGGCAAAAAAATCATTCTAAGATAGGAATCATGTCATTTGACTGTTGCAGTTTCCAGCTGTGTTCAGATGGTAAAATACCTATTTCTGTGACACCGTGACTTGGCATCTGCCTACAATTCAAGAAATAAAAGTCGGATTTTGTGGGCAATTGTATCACATAGAAAAAGAGGGATTTAAAAAAATAAAAGATATGCTGCCAAATGTTGTCTCAAGAATGCCTCAGACATGCACAAACACACACGCACGCGAGACAGATTACAGCCCACCCAGTCCGTTTTACCTGTTGAAAGCCCTCTCAAGGGACAATACAACCCATAAAATGCAGTTTTCCACTTGTCAAATAGAGACTACAGATCCTACCGTGTCACTGAAAGGTTATTTATGGCTCAGTCTAGAAAGTCATTTTAAGGCTCTGTCACTTTGCTTTATACTGCAGCTTTTTCAGGGCTCCGGTCCGTGTACTGTTCAGATGCTTATTAATTCAATGTGGGACAACAGAGTATTTTGAAGAATTGTTCACATTCTGACAATATCAGTATGTGTTCTGTCATAATTCAGCATGTATCTCTGTTGGAAGGAGTTGTTGTTGCTCTTAGCCATTAGCTGCAGCCTACTGAGGGCAAGATGTATCCCAAGATGCATTGGGTCAAGTCTGTTGACAAATCAGAGGCTGTGTTACCAACCAGTGCCAGTGACAGTGCTGCTCTCAGAGGCCACACACAATGTAAGAACATTCACAACTACTGCTATCATTTGGATTTGTGCTTCAACCAAAACAAAAAAAGTAGAATAATGTGAGTGTAATAAATAATGTGTCGATTATATTTTACTCGGATGATATTGTAAAGCATGCGCTGACGGCATATTAAGCAATCCATGGATTATACACAAAAATACAAAAATGGTCCGGGTAAAGTGGACACATGTTTCAGGCCGCTGAGCCGATGGGAAGCTCTTGGCCTTAAGATCTATTATTATCTTTTTATCAATATAATATTTTTGTAAAAAAAAAAGGGTTAAATGTGATTTTTAAATGTTGTATGATGATGAAGTTGTTTGAATGTTTTGTAAATTAGCTGAATAAATAACAAATGTCATAATGCCATAGGCCAAGTGACGTAAGGTCAGTAGGGGAGCGAGCAATTTGCATTCATGCAAACGCCTACTGATGTAAAGTACGTTTGCATAAACGCAAAAAAAAGAAAAAGGACCTAAAGATATTGCTTTGGGACAGCAAACCCTCTGTTTCAATATTTTAATCAAAACACGGAAGGTGAGGCTGTTACTGAACTTCCTGTCAGCAACTGCGAGGGAGAACGGTATTTTTCGCAAATGTCCAGGAACAAAAATGAACTAAAAGGATGACACATAGGCGCCTCAACTTGCTGTCACTCATGGTAACTGCATCGGATCTCATCTGTTAGTTTGACTTTGACAACCTGATCAATGACTTTTAAAGTCCAGAAAAGACGGTAGTTAGGTCGGAAGATATTTTTCATTGCGTTTTTGTCCTGTGGTTGTATATGTCTCTCTACCATCTTAATATGATGTTCATTCATGAATTCTCTTACGGTTTGTTTCCGTTAGTTTTATTCAAGTTTTGGTGTGTTTTATCTCCGAAAGATCAATACTGTGCTGCACACAGCACGTAGAGAACAAAACAGGCCAAACTTTACTTTAGTAAGTCAAAATAAGACATATATTTTCAAAAAACTTGTTATATTTAATGATGTCATCACCTTAAAACATGGGGGAATGTGATTTTGTGTTACTGTGGTTATATAAATGTAATTTATGAAGCTGTTATTGCTGCTAGACCGGCTTGTTGCATGCTTCCCTTGGGTTTTTTTTAAACTGTTGTTTTTGTAAAGTGCCAGAAAATGTGGTTTGAAGCAGAATAATTCGTCAAATGAAATATGCAGTGAATTTTGAAAATGATTACACCTATCTTTTTTCAATACATATGGACTTTTGACTGAGTTAATTGACTGAGTACGGCATTGCTGACCTTGTGTGTGAGAACGATTGAGGCGAGCACATAATGTTTTAGTAAGTTATAAATATTAAATTGAATGAATAATATGAGTGTGTCCAGGGTCCAATCCATCCATGGCTTAGACAGAAGGGTTTTAAACCAACATGAAGTATGAATCAAGGTTGCCTGAGATATAAATACATACTGTATAAATAAAGACTATCAAAGTATTAACTTTTTATTATTAATGCTCATCCAGAAGAAACTACTATTTTACACATTCAAAAGTCAATGCAACAAAAAACATTAAGCATTGTCTCCACTGTATTTGTATTATTTAAAGAGGCGTCATAGAGGCTTCTGGTAATTTGAAGCAAACAAAAGAACTAGAGACCATTATCAAATAAACAGGAGGCAGGTGTGCAAATAAAAAAACAGGTGTGTTAGCATATTTGGTAATAAAACATTAATCCTGTCCCGTATATTTTTGTGCTAAGATATTTACACAAACATAAGCCCCACACTTGCTCATTGTTTTATTATTGCGCAAAGCATGTGCGTGTTTAACTCATGCAGGTAAACCTGTTGTTCCTCTGACTTCTCTGGCGTCAGTCTGACACGCTAGGTAAGTGTTGTAGGCGGGGCATGTAATGAATTATGCCGTCAGCTGTGCAGGTTTAGGTTGCTGCCCGTCCTCAGCACACACTCACTGCCGGGGGAACTCAGGTAGCATGTGTGAGGGCGATGGGCCATGGGACTCCTGATAATATGAACTGGGCTGGACTATTGCAGGTCAGTGAGTCAAAAGCAATGCAAGGATTTTCCATTCGGATGGTTTCTAAATACTGTGTCAGTGCTCCCGATTGAGAGACAGGGTGCAACTGGAATGTTATTCTTCTGTGCAATTTTGTTGTGAGTAGCTGGAGAGGCACTTAAATGTTTTTTTTTTATTTTTTAAATTTAAAACTTTTCTTTGTACAGATTAAAAGAAAAACTGAGAGGAATATTTTTGAAAATGCAGATATGTATGCAAATGTTATTTGTATTTTGGTAAAGCCAAACCTGCTCTTGTGCGGTTTGTGTGTGAGAGTAATTGAATGGATATAAGTGAGGGGTATCGCATTACCTCCATTGTACAGTTGCTTGCTTTAAAAGAGCTCACTGAGGCATTCACTTTGAACCTCATCACCACCAAGGAAAGCATCTATAGTCTGCCGGTTTGAAATGCAACGAAAAGACAAATCAAACAAAGTACAATCATAATCCAAATCAAAAATACTGGTTCTTTTAAAAACAAAGAATAACTGCTTAAAGTTTCTCTCTTTTCTCATCAGAATCTGCTGGTTGTGGTCCATCTGCAGCAGGTCATATGTGGGTCTGTCCGATTTTCTATCCCAGAGGAGCAAGAGCCTGATATTCTGGCAGGGTCACTTAGTAAACACTTTCCACCTCCGTACCAGCTCCTGACCCAGGAGTACTTGAGGATGGACAAAAACACAGGGAATTTCTACACCACTGAGCAAAAGATGGATCGTGAGGTCCTCTGCCCCAAGGAGACAGAAGCTGAGGAATGCATTATTTTACACAATGCTGTGGTTGGGGCCTCTGGAGACCTTATACAGTTTCCTCTGATCATAGAGGACATCAATGACAATGCACCTCATTTTGAAAACAGTGAAATACACCTGAGGGTTTCTGAGGACATGCTTGTGGGGACCAGTTTCTTACTGGATGACCAGGCTCAGGACAGGGATGCTGGGCAAAACGGCAAGCTGCATTATCACCTCGAAGATTCTGATGGAGTTTTCAGTTTAAAAGTGGAAGAAGACGGGCGTCTCATCATGTTGGTTTTACAAACAGCTCTGGATCGGGAGACTCGGGACATGTATCGGATGGCACTGGTGGCCACCGACTGTGGCCCAGAGCCTTGGAGTGCGACAGCAACTTTAATAGTCACAGTGACAGATGTTAATGACAACTGTCCAAGCTTTGACGCTGACAGCCCCCGCAATGTCACCGTCCCAGGAGACTCCCTGAAGAACATGCTGGTTGCTCAGGTCAGAGCCACAGACCAAGATTCAGGCCTGAATGCTGCCATCGTCTACTCCCTCAGTCCCAAAGTCTCAGAGCGAGTGAAGCAGCTCTTTATCCTCGACAGCCTCACTGGGTACATCAGACTAACACAGGACCTCCAGAGTGACAAATCTGAGGTGCTGCTGTTGAACGTGTTAGCTGGCGGCCATCACTGCCCCCCAGTAGACACTCAGGTAATCGTATCCGTCCTCCCCAAGGCAAACCAAGAGCTCACGATCAAGATCGGGTTCATAGCAGAGCATCAAAACCAGACTATGGTGTTACCAGAGAACCAGCCCCCCACCGTCTTAGCTGTTTTAGAGCTTGAGGGTGACAGCAGCTTTAAAGGCTCATCTCTTGCCATTGAGAGCGAAGTGCCTTTCACTTTGAGCCCACAAAATGGCAAATATCTGCTTTCCACTTCAAAGCCCCTAGACTATGAGATGAAAAGTGAACATTATATTTATGTGGTCGTACAGGGGAGATCAGCTGAAGGATCTGTGATCATTTCTTCCAGGCGGCTGATCAGGGTGTTGGTGATAGATGTCAATGATAATGCTCCACATTTCTTCCAGTCTCACTATCAACTGGAGGTGGAGGAAAACAACCAGCCGGGGAAGTTACTGTTGAGGGTCTCGGCGTCGGACGCAGACAGTGGATACAACGGAAGGGTGACCTACAGGCTGGACAAACGCACATCTACCATCTTTAACATTGGCCCCGAGACAGGTCAACTGTCCGTGTCAGCCGTTCTGGATAGGGAGCAGCAGGGTGTGCACAAGCTCACTGTGTTTGCACAAGATAGCGGCTCGCCTCCCTTGGAGTCAGTGGCCACGGTATCCATTCGTGTTCTGGACCAGAATGACAATGCACCTGCTTTTCTAACCCCTCACTTTATCTTTTTCATCCATGAGAATGTACCACCGTTCTCCCCGGTGGGTGGGGTTGGGGTCACAGACCTAGACGAGGGAGAGAATGGGAACACAGAGTTGCGCGTTGTAAACAGCACTGGACCTTTTGTTGTGGATAACACCAAGGGGACACTGCGCACCACCAACAACTTGGACCGCGAGACAGACGATCGCTATGAACTCTACCTGCTGGCCAGCGATCACGGACACCCGTTCGCTTTGACTTCTGCTGCCAGAGTAACTATCTTTGTGGAGGACATCAATGACAACCAGCCAAAAGTGATCCTCCCCAGCAGCAACTCCTCATGTCAAACTGTTTCCCCTGCAACCATTGCAGGCACCTTTGTAACAAAGATCTATGCCATCGATGAGGACTCTGGGCTGAATTCGGAGGTTACCTATACTGTTGTGGCACCGGAGTCGGTGCAAAACAGCAGCCCATTCCGGTTGGATTCAAGGTCAGGGAACATCACCGTCGGTCAGCAACTCCTCCAGAAAGACCTGGGAATGCATCACCTGTTCATTGTGGTCAGAGATGGGGGGAAACCAGCTCCACTTTATACCACTATCTGGGTTAATCTTTTGGTCAATGAGAGCATGGGGCCCTGCAACTTAGACAGGGCGCCCACCTGGACAGGGACTTCGGACTTGGATCAAACCCCCTCAAAGGCCCCTATCTGTGAGGTGGAGGACACAAGGTCTTGTCAGCTGACATTGTTAGTAGGCCTTGGTATGATGCTGGTATCCATTTGTTTGCTTGTAGCGACAGTTGTTTTATACCTGAAACAGAAGAGAAAAAGTCTCCAACAGAACAGGAGGGGGAATGTTGAGGAGAATGAGATTCCACTCAGGCTCAAAGATAAATATTACTCTGATTAACAGAATAAAGCAAGCAATGTGTGTAATCCTCACTCGCACTTTGTCAAGGATGAAATCAGACGGTGAATTGATTACATTCTGAATATTTGTCGAAGGCTTCTTGCATTTTGATAATCACATTTGTTGAAATCTTCAGCTCCACAGTGTATTCAAACATTGTAAAACTGCAACATTCTGTGGAAATAAAGTTGATCCATTTTCTGATAAGCAGACTAGAAAGTATAAAAAGGTGATCTGATAAGTGTAGTGTTTTAAGTTACAAGCAGAGACTTGCCGACACAAGTAAAAGACTTTAAGCTGACATTTGATGTGTACAGTGTGGTCATCATAAAATGGAGCGTATCGCTAAAATACCAGTCATTATCGTCAGGGATTATTCCTCGTGACACCTGCAGTGACAAGAAGAAGGAGGTAATGATCCGCTAAGTTGATTGTGTCTCTCAGATTTCCAACTCAAAGCGGAGGGGAGTCTAAAGTATTTAGACACACAAAGAGGTTTAATGTTCCTCCACTGGAGAAGTGATGAAAGTCCCTTAAGAAGCACCTCTGAGACCACCACAGGAGGCAGAGTGCAGCTGTGGACAGGTGAGAGGCGGCAGAGGGAAGGCACACCACCATCTCAAGTCACTGCCTCACACCTGTTACCCGATAGCGCTGCTTCTCCCCGACAGTGCTGGATTGCACCCAAAAGGCAGAAAACCCTACTGTACTGCACGCAGTAACCAAACAGACTCGTTGTTTTGATGACAGCTGTGTGGAGCAAAATCACACTGTGTTCAAAGAAATTGTTACAAAAGACAATTGCTCGCATGTGTTACTGGTACATTTGTGTGCATAGGGAACAATTGAGATATCAAAACCAGGTTAAGTGATGCATAAAATATGAATCAGTCAGGGTAAAAATGTGTTTACAAATATGTGAACACACAATTACATAAAGAGGGTGGAATAATTGTTTTAGCGTTTACGAAAGAAAATGTGTTTTTTTATCTTTACGGTATCAAACTATTGAGCAAGGCTTTTAAGATACACCTGTCTAAGAAGAAAGGAGAAAAGCCATGAGTCAATGCCTGTAAAACAGAATGTACAACAAGCTGGTTAGTGGAGAACAAGGCTTGTATAACATGAGTGGTGAGTCTCTGAGGATTTCTGAGCTAGCAGCTCCAAAATAAATAATCTAATAGGGTTGTGCTGTCACACTAACAGCATTAAAATATAATAATTAAAGGGCCACATTACAAATGGAAGAAGCATGTTGACAAAAGAAATTTTAAATCCCATTGGATTCAAAACATGTACAAATTAGTAAGTTTCTACTGAAGGCCTTTGGTGATTCAAGAGAGACATTTTTGACCTGTTTGAAAAAAAAAAGGCTAACATCCGTACCGACTGTATTTTCGGATCATCATGTTTATATAATCATGCTTTTTGACTATCCTGAATTTTCTCAAAAAAGAAATAGTATGTGGGATAACTAGTATGTGGGATAACTGCTAATGGCAAGAGAAAGCCTGCCATCTGCTGGTCACAGATGAAGCCAGATCCGGTCCTTTATTTCTGTTTTTTTGCCAGAGGGTGTAGATGAATCAGAGGGCAGTCTCTCACTCTGCCACAGTCAGGTCACCTGAGATCAGTAATGCTTCCCTGCTGCATGCTACTCTGCTCTGCTCACAGCACATCTTAAACAAATTCACTTTTATACTAAAGCTGAACATTTGATAGAGGGTTACGGGGTTGTATGAGATGACATGGACAAAGAGCCTAGCTGGCATCGCCCCAAATACCAGTGGATTATTACCGAGATCCACATCAAGGATTTTATGATCACAAATGACATAACAATCCAGTCTAATTAAAAAAGCAGTGATGTTTTTCTTATCAAAGGAACTCTGTAGTGATGATATGAAATACCCCTCTTTGCCCCTCAACTATCCGGCTTAAAAGGCTCTATCTCACTTGATTAATCCACATATTCATGGTCTCTGAATGCCACTTTAAGCTTGCAATAAAACATTTTTTTTTTTAAAAAGAACATTGCAGGACTAAATAGACCCATTTAAGAGATAAATGATAAAGCTCATATCAGTTTTGCCAGCTGGGATCTTCTCATGTTCAGTTCTGTATCTCAAACACTGCAGTCAAACAGATAGTATCTGACCATTTCCGAAGCCTGGAGTGCATCGCCTGACTGTCCACAGGCTTATATTGATGGCATAACTTCAGATAGATCTTCTTCACTGACCACAGACATATACAGCATCTCATCCTCCCCATAGACCATCTGCATTATCTATCAGCTGTTCCTCATTTAGTAATCAGGGTGAAAACGTTGCTATACTTTTATAACAGAAGGCCTCGGAGAAGCAAGGCCAGAATGCTTTAGAGTTGGGATGGCCAACTCACAGAGGAGGAAAGTGGTTTTAGTATGGTGGGGAGAAACGTTCTCTGTTCTGTATTTGCATATGAAGTCGCAAGTGGCTCTCTCTATATGCAAATATGAGTCAACAATGAACTAAGGAAATTTCTGCAAGCGCAAGAACCTTGACCTCCTCATTATTCTCCGCCTTAAAGATCATTGAAAAGCGACATTGTTTCTTTAAGATTGCAGTCGCAGTCATCAGCGGGTCTGTCCATTGTTGGGCGAACAGAAAGCGAGCTGAGGTTGATATACGGGGGCCGGAGACCAGTTGCGCATATCATCAGTGGACCAGCTGCGGTGCATGCAGCAGTAGCCGACGAGCCTTGAACGCATCCTTCCAGACATGGGTAAGAAACTCCAGCCACTTCTTAACCTTTACCAGATAGAATACGTCACATTATGTCGTCTGCATTATATTTCACGCCGATACATGTGAACGGGATTGTGGAAGGACGTCAGAAGTTAAGTTTCTTTTGTCAGTTTAGAGGTCGGCTACTTACTGGCTGATGCTCCATTGATATTATGAGATTTATTTCATGCTTGAGGTGGCAGGGATACTTTCAGAGCAGACTTGTCGCATTTGCTTTCGGTCGCAATCTTTCTCAATTTTTAAAGAGCCGAAACTTGGCTTCAACTTTGCATTTTCCACCAGAACGAGGCCTGTTTTCATTTGAGTCACAATCGAGAGACTGTGGGCAGCTCTGGCTCAGTGGCTGCCGTCGCGGTTTGTTCGGACTGGTGATGTCATTAATTAGTTAATTGGCACAAGGTGTGTCTGGAGCTATATTGGTGTCTAGTATAATGCTGTATACTTGTGGGCTGAACGTTACTCGTGGTCCCAGAGTTCTTTGTGAGTTTAACTTACGTCCTTCCTAATATAACAATACTGTGGGAACCGGTGTAATATTAACTATATTTTTTTTGACACTATATCAGTCCGGTTCCCTCATCCATACCATTGAAGTTATGCCATTTGAATGAGAGTGATCACAGTTTGTCTCCCACTCACTCTGAGTAGTTAAAGAGCTATCTATTTGCCCCTCCTGCCATCTGTGTTTACTGTAATGGTACCAACCACAGTCTGTCTGCCACCATTGTGCGTGTCCGTGTGGATGCACGCATGCAAGCGTGTAATGGCACACATGTACACAGTTGCATTGTTTGTTTATAGCTTTGCCTTTTTCCATCCTCTTCCAGCACAGACAGCTCCCTACTATTGCTTTCTTGTTCCTGTGTCTCCCCAGAAGGAAGTCCATGTGTGTGTCCAGCATAGAGGTGCCTCTGGCCTTTGTTTGCTTGACATTGGTGCCCCTTGTACCCCCATGATGCAGTGGGACAAAGACTGTTGTCTCTGCAGTCACAAAAGCTGCCTCTCTCTCTTTCACTTTGTGTCTCCTCTCCGTCCTCCCCCTTTTCTCACACTCTCCATGCTGGGTAGTGAATGGAGTCAGGGTGTGAGCTGGGGTCAGAGCAGACGCATCCCCATGCCCTTGTCCCTTTGGCATCCATTCAACGGGCACATGACTATAAGGGAATGCACCGCTTTACTAGAGAATCAAAGTGTTAACAGCTGCAGCTCGGTCCACAGTGACAAATTCAGGATTTTAAATTAAATCTTGCTTATTTCTAGGTGTGGAGATGGTTTCAGTTTCATGTAGCCTGGTTTTGAGAACCATTGCTAAAATTTCTCCCTCTGGTCCAGTTTAATGGATTCCGTGTGGCGTTCGCACCATTAAAACATTATAGCGCTCCTCTGGATAATCCAACTCGTTGTACATTCCTTTTTTCCTGTTTATTAAATAAACGGTCACGACGGATCTGTGAATCATCCAGCAAAACAAACATGTATTGACTAATTCATTTGTGGATCAACAGAAAATGAATCGCCAATAATTATTCATATAATTCCATAACGAGCTTCTATTTGATTATTTTGAAGATGTCAACTTGGGATTGTTGATAATTGTGATGGATATTTAATTAAGGTTTTAAACTAAAACAGATTGGTCAATGACAACCCGAGGTACTAGCGGCACAAACACAATTCCATTCACTGTAACGAAGTGGAGGCAAACAATCTCTTGGAAGGATATCAAAACCAGTGTACAACCAAAACAGATCTGCATGGCCAAAACTTTAAGCAATTGTTAATTTGTTGGGTAAACTACACATGCAGGTCACATGTCCTTACCTTAATTGAGAGGAAGGAATTCTACAAAAAGAGACATTCCTCCTTCACAAAGCACCGCCTCTACGTTGTGTTGTGCACTGGCACAAAGTCTGTCCCTGTCTGTCATATTGTATCAGTTAATGATGTGCCTGTCCCGATGCTGTGTCCCGGCCACCAGGTTGCTATGACTGCTGTATGCGCTGTTTGGGTGGCGTGCCGTACTGCTCCTTGGTCGCCACACTGCTGTGCTTTTCTGGCATTGCTCTCTTCTGTGGTTGTGGGCACCAGGCACTCACAGAGACGGAGAGACTCATCGAGACTTACTTTGCCCGTAACCTTCAAGACTACATCACCCTCGCCTACATGTAAGTGCTGAATTTGAGCATTTCCATCATTAGAGAGACATCTTTTCAACCCCCATCAGGTTCTATTCAAAAGATTCAGGTTCTTTGTAACCGTAAATTTTGACTTTCCCTTTTTCCTCCTCAGCATTCAATATTTCCAGTATTTCATCTATGGTTTGGCCTCATTTTTCTTCCTCTACTGCATCATGCTGTTGGCGGAGGGCTTCTACACCACAAGCGCTGCCAAGCAAACCTTTGGAGAGTTCAGGAGCACCATGTGTGGCCGCTGTCTTAGTTCCTCGGTGAGAGGGCCCAGAGTGGGACAAGTGAAGGGGATTGGATGGGATTAATACACGTATCACTCCCTTGTGGGTGCTGAGCAAAAAAATCTTAAGGTTGCTAAAAAACCTTTGGGGACATGCAAAGATAAGGGGTGTGTGTGTGTGTGTGTTTGTACGTGTCTGTGCGGAGCTGAGTGGTTGGAAGAAGAGTAAGAAGACACAGTGAGATAATAAGTAAAGCTTATCAGAAATAGAAGTGACTGTGGTCACTCGGTGAGTCACTGCTCATAAAACCCTCTTTGACTATGAATCAGTTTATTATGACGATGCGGCCTAATGTTTATTCTGCTCCCTCCTTTCACAGTTTATAGTGCTGACATACGTACTAGCCGTGCTGTGGCTGTTGGTGTTTGCCTTCTCGGCCCTGCCAGTCTACTTCTTCTACAACATGGACGCCACCTGCCACACTATTGATGTTCTGGCTGAGACGCCAGCGAGTATCAACCAGCTCTGTGTTGATGCAAGGCAATACGGTAACGAGACAAGCTTCTCACAAGTTCGATGAACAAATCCCACAAATAAACCAACAATGAATTGTTTCTACTGAAGGCCTTTGTGGCCAAAGCGTATTCCTATATTCAATGTGACACCATAGTTGTCAGAAAAAAGACCAACAGCCATCATTAACTCCAGGAAACTGTCCTTGGTTCAGATGCTGAAATTGGCTTGAATGCAAACAATGACAATGGCAAACACAGAGTGTAGCTAAGATTGATGGGAATGTCATTAGTTTAAGCAGGTATTTGGTCAAAACTTGGATCAAGGTATTAGTTAAAAATGTAATGGTTTTTTTCCAAATTGCAATGCGATCCATCCAATGGCTGAGACAGAAGTCAGGGGATCACTGACGTGAAATAGGATTTATCTTCTGGACACGATCTCTGAAAATGATCTTTCCGTCTGGACTAAAGTGGTGCGCCCGGCCAACATGGACGTCTCTAGAGCTCCTCGAGGCACACAATGAGCAACACTGTTGCACTAGGTGGCATGTTCTTTCATTACCATGAACATGAGCATGCAGTAGCATATTCCACATTCACTGTACGGATGCCGGAAATATTCACCACCTCTTGAAATGTGTATTCATTTGCAGCTGAAAATATTTCCCAACAATTGCCCTATAGCTAAATTTAAGAAATGTACATCTTCAATAGTAAGCGCTACAGACAAGGTAGGAAAGTCAAATGGTATTGCAAAAGATAAATTACACTGATAGTGTGGGTCTTTTCATCTTATTTGTGGAAAGTAAGAAGAATATAGAACAATGCCATCATACTTTTGATTGTCACCATATGTAATAGAGAGACTTGAATGTGGAAATCTTATTGTTGACAGGGCTTCTGCCCTGGAATGCGGTGCCAGGGAAAGCTTGTGGTATGACTCTGTCCTCTGTTTGCAAGACCACAGAGGTAAGAACCAGGACATGATAAAAGCTCTGCAGTCACATCCTGCAACTTTCTGCAGTTTGCCTGACATGAAACAAAGACGCACGTCATTGCCACCAACGCAAATCTCCTATCTCCTTTTAGTACCAAATGACCTATGACCTCTACATTGCTGCCTTTGCCGGTGCGGGCATCACTCTCTTGGCTCTGGTGAGTGATTATGCTTCAGATGGGGATAATGTGGCTTCTCTTCCACAGTGGGGCACAATAGTGGTATGGCTCATGTGACTCTGTGACGCTCAAAGTGTAGGCGGCGAGGCATCTCAAACCTCCACGACTGATGACTTTTATACTATTGCTCTCTGTTCCTCTTTCTCAGCTGACACAAACATCATAATAGTGCCGTAATGTCTGGTGGTTTTCCAGCCAGGCAAATGGTGCACCCATTATGCCAGCATGCTCCATTACAGAAGCTGTTATACGGATGGGATCTGCTGTCAAGTTAATGCCATTAGCAGTTAATCATATTTCTGTCTTGTTTCTGGATGTTGTAGATGTGTATCCTCTTTACTTCTGTTCTGACACTTTCTGTCTCTGCTTGTCCTTCCATAGCTGACCTATACTGTGTCAACCACCTATAACTTTGCGGTTCTTCGGTATCTGGGGAGAAAGGGCATGGGTGCACGGTGTTAGGCTCCCCAGCTTCCTGTCTGCTCTATCATTACTCCACCACCAACATGGGGACGGCAACAATTCTCTCCTTCCACATCACCTGCACAGAAACCATTTGTGGTCACGGACTCTTAAAAATGTCTTTTTTATATTTTTACTTTTTGGAAAGACTGTTAGTTTTTCTTATGTGTGGGGTTGTCTGTTTTTACATGCAGTTAGTCTTATTTCAGTATTTCCTATGCCATGTCACCAAAATATTTGTAAATTATTCTTGTTGCATGCTGAGGTTAATGTCCTAAAATTAATTTCTGCTTCCCGTTGCCTACAAATAACACATCACTAATGAATTAACATGGAAGTAACCACCAATTTGCAACACACATGCTGCTAATATGCAGCTGTTGCAGAGAAATACGATTCTAGGTTACAATGGCTACCGTCCTTCACATCTGGTTGCCATGGAGGCAGACAAGCATGCATTTGCAGTGTCACGCTGACCTCAGGACTTTTCTCACGGGCCGGAGAAAAGCCTCAACAATGAAGTCATGCCCGTTTTTAAAAACTAGCCAATAAGGAGCAAGTTGTGGGGGCCACCTGCACTACGGGTCTCTGCCAAGGGTTATGTTACATGTCAAGGGAGAGGGTCCTCCTGACAAAGAGGGTTAAACCTCTGTAAAGCCTCAATGCAGCTCTTCTGGGACAACACACACACCCACAAGCTGCTGCTGCATGACCCCTCCCCCCTATCAATAGTTGAAGTGAGGGAACTGAAAGCATTTTAGATGATTTTTTTAAGTAGTTTCTTTCTGACAAAGGGACATGCATGTTTAGTTCTGATCTAGAAAGGTCTGAAATTATTTCTCATAATTTTGAGATGTCAGAAGCACTAGGTGCTAACTTATCGAGAGCCCTTATATTAGAGCTAAAACACATTCAGGTGTGACTCCCCCCTGCTGTTAATGCATGACTGAGGTATTACTTTTTTTTTAAATTTTTATAGAGATAGGACAGCTTTGTTTTGTCTCTAATCCTTTGGGAATTTTGTTGTAGTTATTGTATAACACATATTTTTACTTACTCTAGCTGAATTTACAACTTTATTTTTTTCAAACTATGGGTATTACTAATGATGTATTATGCAGCATAATGAGTAGATTTTTCAATTTGGTGTAAACTTTACCCAGCTGTGAGTGGTGGATTTGTCAAATGGCAGCCTTCGGTTTGAGATTTGTTTGTGTTGTTAAATTGTGATAATAAAAAGACTGTTTTTTTGGAAGTATTTTTGCAGAGTGCCTCTGAAAACATTTGTTGATAGTCATAATTGCTGTGCCACAATGTCTAACTGGGCTCCATCCCTGGCTTTCTGCCATATCAAGGGGCCAAAGTATTTTGTAAGGTGTCTTGTATTCATTCCTCTTGTGTCCACAGGTGCACTGTTCCCTGCACTTGGCTATGAACCAGGTGTACCTGAGGAGGCTGGGGCACAGAGAAAAAGAGAGGAGAGGCTACGACTTGTATGGGAGGTTGCAGAGAGACAGAGGGGGGACACTGTGTTCTCCGTACCCTGCAAACACATCCGACATCTCCTGACAGTGCAGGAGCGTTATGACTTGAGTATAATTGAGCGGGTCATCAACCCGTCAACTTTGATTCATTTGAAAAAAAGTGTATGTCTTAATATTATTTGGTAAATTGACTCTTATGTTTTTAAGTTGTCATGAGAAAGATGGGATACTCTCTGTTCATATCTGATTTTGTAAAATGCAAGGAGTCAACAAAAAAAGCTAATTTTCTACAATGTTATTTCTGTATATTTCCTTAAATCAGACATTGATTTCAAATGTTTCCACCATGCTTGGTTTCCTTTTTTGAAGTGGAAATAAACAGTATTCACTGGAAATTTTGGGATCAAAATTCAAGACCAGTGTTTTACTCAAGCTCTTGCAGAGAAATGTAGTTAAAAAAATAATCAAACACTGCTGCAAATCTAGTTTTTTTTTTCCCCCAGATGGTGAAACGACTCCTAAAGGTGTAGAGCTGAGTTATATTGATTCATTTGAGTGACCTATTTTCGTCATTAAAAAAAAAGGCACACACGTTCATGAATTTCAAACAAGATTGTTTCTCCATTTGGTATGTTGCATGTTTTATTTGTAGCCCAGCTCTGGAGAGTATTCACTGCTTTGCCAGCATGTTGGCACAACCATTTGTATCCCCTATAGTGCAAAGAGAGAGAGAGAGAGGGGAGTTGCCCATTAGATCGACACATAATCAAGATGAACAGTCTAACTTTCACGTATCTTAAATCACTCTCATGGGTTGAGCAGTGAGGGTGAGACAGACGTTCAGTGTCATTTCGTACATCATTACAAAATGAATGCCCTTTGCAATTTACATACTCCATTAATATGGACAGCCCAAAGAAATTACTTTTTACATTCATAAATATTACAGCAAGATAAAAAAAAAAAACTGACATAAGACAGGGTTGCAGTGAAGACAGCATCATGGGACACTCGTATGGTTATGCTACCAGCTGCTAAGTACCAACCGGTTCTCAGGTAAACACGGATAATAAGCTACATTATCTGAAGTTTATTTATTTTTTTAATGGTCGAGAGACAAGTTAATCTGTTTCCAGAAAACATTAACACTGACAAATGAAAACAGCCCTAATTTTTGCTTTAGCTTAATGTAGGCTACCAGCTTCATTTTGTTAAAATGCCCTACTCAGTTCACAGTTAATTAAGTTTCTCTCATACTGCTGCGAGTACTCATACTCGACACCCCTACGGTAACCACATGAACAAGCTATTATGAGCCTACATTAAAGCAAAGAACCATTTTAATAAGTAAATATGACAGTACCTGATTAGATTTGGCTCACTTTAACAGTGAAGCTCTTGTAACGTTCATTATTAGTCTGCAAATGCATTCAAATAAGATGCAATTTTTGACTTGAAAAGAAAATCTCAGGCTGAGAGAATACACAAGATCTCCAACAAAACCCCACAGGTTTGGATGTTTGACTAGACGCAATAAAAAACACTTCCAGCAGCAATCAAAATACAGATGAGAGTGAATTTAGAGTATTTTAAACTTTTTTTGAGCCATTGAATATCAGGCAAAGCCCTGCATGGCCCATAGCAGTAAAAACAAAAAGGAAGCCTGTATGTAAACATTCAAATGAAAGCAAAGTATCACCTAGGTGAAAACAAGTAAACATTGTTAAATTTCCAGAATACTCGTATGTTGCACTCAACACTTTAAGAATGGACAGGAGAGGTGATGCCCAACGCATGCATTACTCATAATGGCCTTATTATTGTGCTCAAGTTAATTCACATTCAGCTGAGATCTAGAATAACCAGACATGTAACATGTAATGTATCAGTAAAGCACAGGAAACCTTCAGAACAGGCAACGTGAAAGGACTGGAATGTAAAGGCAGTCCCAGGATTACAAAAATGCCAATATTATGAAAATGATTGATCATTTAGGAAATTATAACCACCTCTATACATCAGAAACAGACTAAAATCAATTCTTGATCAAACAGAATATCACACAATTTCTACAAATGAAATAACACGTCGGACTGAGGATCAAAATGTGCTTCACAGAAAAATAGGCAGTTAATCAACAACAGCAGCTCAAGCAGTATTATTTCTAAACTTTGAGTAACACTGAACCTTATTTAGTAAACAGGCCCATGTACATTAATCATGGGAAATAACCAAATAATGCCTAACTCGTACAACTGACTCCTTCAGCTACACAATAAAGCATTGGTAAAACATATAACAAATGGATAAGGGCACAACAAAAGTGCATACAGAGTGCTGACAGTAAGAGATGCAAAATTAAAGCTTACAGTTTCCTTCTCATTGAAGACAAACAAGGTCATCCTGCTTTTGTGAGTAGCAATCATTTTAAATTCCTCGTACCTAAAATCCTACTGGACATTATACTGATGTTGAGAGTTCACATGCATAATATTCGCCTGTGTTGGAAACACTATCACAAACACTGTGTCCAGAAAATGCATTAGCGCTCCACTTCTGCTGAAAGATCCGAAGACAAGAAAACGTGACGTTGTATTCAAAGTCCCTCTAAAACCCAAGAAAATCATCTCATGGACAAACTGCTGAGCAGATACAAGTTTGACAGTATGTTGCTTGAAAGGTAGAGTGTGCTATTCAAGAGAGGAGGGGCATTTTCTCCCGTCCACTGTTTTAACCAACAAATTAATCATTTAATTTAAAATAAATGCTATGAAAGCGCTATTTGATACAACTCCTGCATAGGCAGACCAAGCTGAAGCTGAGAGAAAATGTTTTTGTGCAACACCACTGCAAGTAGATCAGAGTACAACGGAAGAGTGTGCCTGTCACACTGTGCCTGTACCATAGGTCTGTACCTTTGTTAGCGCAATAATTCAACAACCGTGACTCCGGCTGAATCCTTGACCCAGCCCTCCACAGAGCATCTGCATCTTATCCACATTATCTTTAGGGGAAACCATACTCAGTACCTTGTACCTACAGTACATTTACCATTAAAAATACCCTTCTGGTCTTTCAAAACTGCCATGGGCGAGTTTTAGCCAGAGACACTAAGACAAGGTGGCGTCACAAGTGACGGATCAGCAACAAGACGCACGAGAGGTTTTGCGGTTGCCATGAAGATCAATAGTACTACTCAGTAGTGCGTGGTCAATTTGGTCTTCAGCAGCGAGAACCTCCCTGACTGCTGCCTCGAATGCAGCGGTGACATTCGTGTCATCCTTAGCACTGGTCTCATAGTAAGGGCAGCAGCCGTTCTCTTCGCACCAGGCCCGTGCTTCGTCCTCCCCCACCTCCCTCTTCTCCATGTCTATTTTATTACCCAGCACCACAAAAGGGAACCGCTCAGGGTCTTTAACATCCGAGTAGTACATGAACTCCTTCTTCCAGCAGCACAGGTTTTGGAAGCTCTGCAGGTCATTCACAGCGAATGTGAGCAGGCAGCAGTCGGCGCCTCTGTAGAAGGGCGTACGCAGAGACTTAAAGCGCTCCTGGCCAGCTGTGTCCCAGATCTGAAGAGTTACCAAGCGCCCGTCCACCTCCAGGTCCCGGTTCAGGAACTCCACCCCAATGGTGTGGAAGGACTGGGAGTCAAAGCGGTCTGTGACATAGCGGTTCATTAGTGAGGACTTGCCCACTCCACCGTCCCCCAGCAGGATCACCTTCAGGAGTAGGCTCTTTCCGCTCATCATGTTTCCTTCCACCCAGCAAGGCCTCCACACCAGGTGGCCGACCAGGGTCAACTGAACCTTGAAAGAGTAAGAAATGCAGAAATACTACACATTTAAAAAGGGAAACCAAATCACTAATGGAGTATAGGAAATTAAACATACTGAATTCTCAGATAACGATTAAACATCCAAACCAGTCTATGGGCTTGACTTTGTGGATAAGTGAGTGGAAATAACAAGGCAAAACGACCGCTGTCCTAGCAACATTTGTATTTAACCTCACCTGGGCCTTACTGACCACAAATAAAAATGGAAACATGTAATGGTTGACTAGTTTCAGGGACACATTAGGGGTGAAGGACCGAGATGTCTGCCAGAGGTCTCTGGGTTGTATGACTAGTTTACTACATGACAGTAATACAGACTCACGATAACCTACACGTGTACTCTGCTAGACAGCCTTAACACAACATTAGTTGTATCCAAGTTCTTTTTTTCCTACGCCACAACTGGGGTGAGACAAAATCATGAGCCAACTCTGAAGAAGACCACCGCACATGCGCAGACCACGAACATGCACAAGCGTGTTGTGACTGGCAGCTAAAACTCTTTGATTATACTGCTTCGTCGTGGGTCCATGCAGCTGTTCACCGAGCGCTTTCAGAGAGGAAGTTAACGAGGAACCGAAACAAGTCAGCGGCTTTTTAAAACTGCAATGCAACGGAGAGTAACAGTGCGGCGGCTTCGCGAGCATCCCGCCGCCTAACAAGCTAGCCGGCCGGTGTGGTGCTTGTTGACATACCGCCCCGGCAGGCTAACCGTTAGCTTCAGTGCATTTAGACTCAAACTAGAAGTAAAGCAACAAAAAAACACGTGTTGCAACAAGGTTATGTATCTATGAGTGAATGCGTCCAATACTAATATAAAAAACAATACATAAATGTGGACTCACCCTGTTCCTAATATTTGATATTGCGTGGTCCTCCCTCGTCCCCTACATCGGACCGAGGTTTAGTGTCGTGACGTGCGCGCCCCCATCGAGAAGCTACGCGTGCACACGCCCACACAAACCGAGGTCTTAAAACCCCAAATTTAAATCTATTTGTTTTTATTTTATTATAAATGGTGACGACAAAGTGTCAATGTGAAGTGTTGTTACTGCACAAAGTGCATTTTGATGTATTTCACCTGAACATTTTTCTATTCTGTGCTACTTTATACGTTAAAAAATAATTTTAGCCCTGTTACATTTATATGACAGCTGTTACTAATCACTTTGCAGATTAAGATTCTTCTCCTAACACTGTATAGATCAAAGCTACCCAAACACAAGTCATACTAATAAAGGAAAAGACTCACACAAGCTCATAATAAGTAGCCTATTTTTACTCTTGGTAAGTATGATCCCCACACATGTTTAAAGCAGAGGAACTATGTCAACAGTGCCTTTTAAAGAAATATATTTGACAATGATAAAGGTACAAGACTATTTACAGAGAAAGATAAAAGTATTTGACCTTTATGCAATTAATGATGTATACATAAGTTAATTGAACAACTTTCATACATGAACAAATCATATAATTTGGTAAAAAATTAATTAGGACAACTTTTGTGACGCTGATTCACATTTACACTTGATTCTTGACTCATATTATTAGATTTCAAAGCTGTGTTGACTTATGGCTAGATTTTATTTTATCATTAATTATTCGTTTATGTATGAAGTAGAATATGTGTTACCTTGACAAACATCATCTTTGGTTTTATGTACACATCCTACGAGCCTATCGTATGCTCGTACATTTCGGTTTGAACATGTCCAAACTGAACAGAGAACAAAGATGGTTTGCAGGTTGCAGTGACGTTTAATACAGCGATAAGCGCTCCGGAGCTGCAGGTGGCGCTGTGCAGCCGCAGTTCGTTTGCTACTCGAAGAAGAAGAAAAAGAAGAAGAAGGCGAAGGAAAAACTGAAACGTAGAAGAAGAATCCAGCTGTTTTTATTCCCCCTGCACCGTTGGCTCAGCAGACTCCACTTTCCTTATTAATGCTCCACAAAACCAACTCATACGGAGACTAGCTGTATGTTTCCCGTTTAAAGAATCGAGAAAAACGCCCTTCCATGTGTTTGCTGCGGCATTAATGGTAGGAAACAGTGAAGCTGTTTTGTGTGTCGATATTCGTTCGATAACTGCTCAGACATCACTGACACGTATGATTAAAATGTTGAGTCAATATTGTTCATATTTGTTCACCGACGTTAGCTGCGAGGAGCAATAACTGCATGCACAATACTTTAATGTGGGTTGTGCTGAGCACCAAAACAGAGACTTAGAAATCACGCTTATTGTAAACACATAAACAACTGATTGATTCGTTCGTTTGAATGGTGACTTTGTATCGGAGTAACGCAAGTCTCTGTAATATATGTTTTTTTTTCTTCTTTTTCAACCTTGTAGATGGCGGGTAGAGTCAGGCTGGTGCCCTGTGCGTGTCTGGGCCTGTTCGGTATCCTGTGCTGGGTCTGGGTCTCTTTTGCCTCCTTTCCAGATGACCAACTTACCCTGGAGGCCTTGGATGCAGTGGACCGAGGAGCCTTTCAGCCCCAGAGTGCTCTGTCCGAGATGGAGTTTGCCTCCATCGGTCCATACAGAGGACCTGGCAACAAAGACCGCCGTAACAACAGGGAGCTGCCCATCCTCCTTTGGTGGAGTGGGGGCCTGTTCCCACATTTCCCTGGGGACTCTGAACGCATTGACTGTGCCACATCCTCCTGCCTGGTCACAAGCAACCGCAAGGTACCCAAGATATATAACCTCATAAAACCTTTTACTGGAACTCTTGGCTCAGACAGGAGAAGGTGCATGCTCACATTAACAAGAATCACGATCTGAAGTCGTTCTGACTGCCAGTAATCTTGAGTTTGATCTTGAAAGGTCCAGCTGTACAAACGGACCGCATCCATCATCTTTTATGGAACAGACTTTCGGGCATATGAGGCGCCACTCCCTCGTCTCCGCCACCAGACCTGGGCACTTTTCCATGAAGAGTCACCTATGAATAACTACATCCTCTCCCACGGACCGGGAATCAGGCTGTTCAACTACACTGCCACGTTTCGCAGGGAGTCCGACTATCCTCTGACCCTGCAGTGGTTGCCTTCTCTGGATTACTTGCTGGAACCGGTGGTTGTGTCCCTGGTGGAGAAGAACCGGCTGAGGAGGGAGGGCCTGGGTCCTGTGCTCTACATGCAGTCTCACTGCGATGTACCATCAGACAGAAACAGATATGTCCAGGAGCTCATGAAGTACATTCAGGTACAGTACAGAGCTGCTCGTTAAGGCCATTATTTACAAAGATGGATGCTTGAAGAGTGAAGCTGTTTCCAGATAAGTACCTGGTTTGTTAAGACTCTTATATAAAAGCTGTATGCTGCACAGTGAGAAGCAATTTTCCAATTATTATAAGCGAGGAGGATTATAGTTCCACAATTCACATGCTGTAAAATTGCTGTATGTAAAGTAGTTAGTAGGCACATCTCCTTGGTTATTCCTTCCTTTAAAAAAAAAAGGTTTGTTACAGTATTCTTGAATTTGCACTTATCCTTTTTTTGTCTTAATTTGCATCTGCTTGTAGTTGAATACAATTTTCAGTAGTCTCCTCGACTATAATCCTCCTCTAGCCATTCTTTACAATACAGCTCAACTGGTTCACACTGACTAAAAATCTGTAGCTTTATATTCTTCCTCGTTTACACTTGCACATGTTTGTGCACACAGGTCAAGAATTCAAAATTGCAGTAACACCTCTGTAAATGATTTGTAAATATAGCGTGTGTGATGTTTGTGAATCCCCCATCGAGGAATTAAATGTCTCATCAGGATATTTTGAAAAATGCAGACCATTAAAAGTGTGAGATTAATAATCTCCTCAAGGTTTCCTTTGTGTGCTCTCTACTTTCTCACTCATTATTTTTCTCTCCATAGGTGGACTCCTATGGGAAATGCTTGAACAATAAACCTCTGCCTGTACATCTGGAGGACACGGCCACTGCTACTGGCGAAGAGGCTAACTTTATGAATTTTGTTGCACGCTATAAATTTCATCTGGCGCTGGAGAACGGCCTATGTCCAGATTACATGACAGAGAAGCTGTGGCGGCCTCTCCATCAGGGCTGTGTGCCCGTCTATCGAGGCTCCTCCGTGGTGGCAGACTGGATGCCCAACAACCGCTCTGCAATCATCATAGATAACTTCCCCTCACCAAAAGCTCTCGGTGAATTCCTCAAACGTCTCGACGAGAATGATGACGAGTATGCTAAATATTTAGAGTTCAAAAACCCCAGCCGCATCACTAACCCTCGTTTGTTGGAGGCTCTGGAGACTCGTGAGTGGGGGGTTAATGACATGAGCAAACCCAACTACCTAAATGGATTTGAATGTTACGTGTGTGACCAGGAGAATGCACGACTGGCAGCAGAACGAGCGTACAGGAAAGGCCCGAAAAAGAAGCAACCGCCTCAGTTTAAAATGGCCAACAACTCTCACATGGGCTGCCCCCTGCCAAGCCCGGGGTACGGAAATGTCAAAGACTTACCAGCAGATGATGGGTGAGTTTGTCTTAAATTATTCCCTGTGCCAGGTGTGAAAGCCTTCTACTTTCTGCGCTTTAATGTGAATAACAACGTCCCAAGGGAAGAGACATCAGTCTATTTTAATGGTCTAATTAAAATATTCTCTGTGATGAGCCTAATCTGTTCGTGTATCTGTCCGCAGATGGTTGCAAATATGGCCTCAGGATTACTGGCAGAGCCTGGACCAAGCAGAGGGGCTGGAGTCTTTGATAAGACATAACGAGTCAGACCCTTCGCTGCTGTGGAAGCACATCCAAAACATTGCTGTGAGCAGAGCCAGAGGAAAACACTGACACATGCCTTGAAACAAACAGGAGGCTGGAGCACTTCCAGGATTACAGAGGTTATGCATCCTCTCGGTTTAAATGAGGAAATGAAGCAGAATTCACAAATACTTTTGCACCCGAGCCAAAACTTCGATACCGTTATGAGCAATTTAGTTACATTATAATAGATTTTGATATTTTCTTGAGCTGATATGTTTGTCCTTTATCCCAAGTTCAGTGATGGGAAAATAATGTTCTGTATGCTAATATTTTCAAGTCGTTTTATGGCTCTAACTGAGGTGCTATCATTGCCCTCACTCCGCCTTGCATTGTTAACATTAACTGTGTGCCATGCAGTTGTTCCACAGAGGCACATTCTCACGGGAGGCAGATTTTCATTGGACTGGGGCAGAGCCAAGGGATCTGTGTCTAACTGTGTGTGAAGCCCATCCAGACGGGAACCAATGAAGTGCCTGAGCTTCTTTACAGTTTACAGCAGGTAGCTGATGGTTATTAGGTAAAGTCACATTTATGTACACAGCTGTTTTAAGTGTCTATGCAAGGAAAATATTATTTCACCAAGGGAGTGGTGAAAAGCAAATGTAAAGTTAAACACAACTCCCCTGTGGGAATTCACCACTGCTTTCGCAAAGTAGTCCTCAGGAACCGCTCATCTAATTAATTTCTTCGGCAGTTACTTTATAATATTGTCTGAACAGTTTTCTGTTACATGACGTTAAGATATTCTTTTTCAAAACATTGAACTCAGTGAGACTGCATCACATGTTTATAACAGGATTATATAAATCTTTTTATTTTTTTAACAAAGCATCACATGTGCACACACTATTTTGTATCAGGAAGCAAAAAAAGGAAACATTTTCTAATAAAGTCATTTTTCGACTGTAGCTAAATCATATCTTTGTTCCCCACGAGCCAGTATTAGTCCGTTCATGATACATATCCTTCATAGTTTACGGAGGCAGATACAGCTTTCCCCACGAAGAAAACACTACACAAGCTTCTATAACACATTTGAGACATATCACCTAATTTCAAAATCAACATTCAATAGTCATATTGTTCACTATAACAACCTTTTTGATCACCCCAAACCACATGATTCCTAAGTTCAAACCAAACAGTCCAAACAATGAGAAAGATGCGAGTTCCCACTTTCTATGCAAATGATCAATAAGGGAAGGATGCAGACGGGCTCCGATCATCAGTCCAAGGCGTTGCTGTAGCAGATCTCGCAGTGGACTTTCCCATCATGGAGGAACATACTGTAGAGAAGGTCTCCCATTGGCTTCCGACACACACCACACTGAAACATTGAGAGAATGTAAAAGGAAATGTACTTATGAAAAAGAGCAGTGTTTTTATCCTTTAAACTTACTCATACTAATGTACTGCTCCATGATACACAGTATACCAAACGCAATAACATGGTTATACCATTGATTCCTCCACTGGCAATAGCAAAATATAATTTGTATTTAGGACTTGAGTCTTAAACACAAAGAATTAAAAAAGGTAGTACAAGTCAAAATCAAATCCTTGCCCAATGGATAGTGTTCCCACTGACTAAAGCTGTAACTGCTGCCGTGTGGAACGTCACAATAACCCGACAGACATTAGAGAGTAGTATCAATCTTCTCATCGAACTCTCTACAAAAAACAAATAAACACATTTACCAAAATGTCAAAATATCTTTTTTAAAGGGACGAAAAGCTCACTTCCTCCAGGTCATTGCCCTTGAAGGACGTTTTTATAGTCCAATAAATACCAGATTGCATCTTCAAAAAGGAGCAGACGGATGAACTACCTTGAAGCAGTTGGGGTGGCAGTTGATATTGAGGTGCTCGATGGTGATCTTGGCATCGTTACCCACCGGCTCGCCGCAGAAATTACAGGTGGATGACAGCAGGCCACTGGGGAGACGCAGTGATTGAGACAAGTTACGTTGGCCACGACTCAAGCAGCTCTGTCTGCAAAAATAACCTGTGACCTTTTATTTCCTGTGCAAGGGAAGTGAATAAGTGCAAATAATCCTTTGATGTCTCTGCTTTGCCTCCTAATGAGCTGGCTCGTTGCGATGTCTGCCCGAGTGCTTACACGTATCTAGTTCCGGCAGAACTGGAAGTAACAAGGCAGGGGGAGAAAGGACTTAGGCTTATGGCTGGTTTAAGGCCGGTTAGGGAATTGTATATTTTTTTTTTTCAGAAGTCAGTGGAGGAGCTGCGTAAGAGAAATGGCAAATCATTTCACTCACTGCAGAAACAAACTGAAAATCTTAACAGAGTGTGTGTATTCTCGCTGGGAATTTGCAGTTGAAGTATAGCAGTCAATACAAAACGCTGGAAGTAATTTAAATTACACTTTAAAATAGAAGCGCTGAAATAATGCGGCAGTTGAATTGTAGGCAATGAATTTACTTGCATCAAATGAAATGCATTAAATCTTACGATAAATGTTAACCCTTTAGAGTAAAATGTAGTTTTGTGTCCGTGCAAGAAGTGTCGACTGACGTGTATCAGAGCACTTTAAATAACTTGTGTATGAACAATGAACTTTTGGAAGTTAAAAGCGCGGAAGTTTCTTTTTTCTTCAAAAGGTGAAGATCTAAAACAGGTTTGAAGTGTGTGTCGAAGTGGAAGCATTAAAAGGAATCAAACTGTCGGTTGATGTGTAATTGGTGAAAGCAGTTGAATTGTCGTCTGAAGAGCAGGAGATGAAAGCAGCTGAATTGTGTTATTACCTGGAGTAAGTGGAGGGGCTGCTGTAAGAATAATCGGCAGAGCTGGATGTCAAATAATCTGACCCGCTATGGAAAAAGGAGCAATTAGTATGTCATAAGCGCAGCGCTGAAAAGGTTTATTCAGCAGAATTTTTGTTTATATCAATAGTGTTATTTGATTGTTCTGCATTGGTCTTACATGTCAGATGAGTCTCTGGCATTATGCATGGACAGCTCTGACGCATTGACATACTCCTTCACGTACACAAAACCCCTTGAGCAGCGGGCAGATCAAAAGAAAGATTGAGTTCATATGCCTAGTTAAAAAAAATATTAGCCGTCACTTTCATTTAAATATCTAGTTTGTTAAAATCACTCACTTTTTGGCCTCGGGTTCTGGTGTTTGGACACGCTGGTCTTCTTCTCTATCGCTCCTGGAATAGGTTTCATAACTGGAGACAGAGCGCAGCAGTGTAAGCCTCATCTCTCACTCACTGACGACAGCGGTGTGATGGGTCGTACGGAAGGATTTTACATCTGTCAAATGTAACTCAGGAGGTAATCATTTTCTGCCATCGCTTGATAATGGCGTGCTGTTTAACGGGCTGTGATTTGACAAAAGGACAACCCTAATACACGCCATTAATCTGACATCTGGAGACTGATAATTAGGGGGAAGGAAATGAGGGCAAATTGAAAGACAATGGGAGAGCAGATCTTGTCATTTAACTTCAGTAATAGTCAGGCGTCTGTCTAACCAGGAATCATGCAGCAGGAGTTGCAGGTAGCATTAGAGCCAGACTGCAGCGATAAGCAGATACAGCTGCATTCCCACAGGGGTTGGCCTAAATGTCTCACTCCCTAAATTACAAACACAACACAAAGGGTGGTGGAAGTGTAAAACAAGCCCAGATGGCTCAATATTAGATGGTTTGTGTATTCAAATAAATTTCATCATCATGCAGTACCAGATCCTTGCTTAAAATACAAGATGAAAAGCTCCAGTCAAAAGGAGACTTTCTTTACAAAAGTAGGAAAATCAACAGACCAAAAAGCAGAAAATAACCCTCTAGAGAAAGTATCCTTGCAATATGATGTGTCTGACATTAAGATCATAAACTTACCGATCCATAGCGAGCTGTTGTCCACTGTGCACCTCCCTGGAAAGCAAGAAAACTATATTAGACTTAAAGTGTCGGCTGTAGCAGTCAACAAGCAAGAATTGTGCAGTATGACCTGATCTTTCTTTCTCTGCTGGTACAGAGGGGTCTCTTTTCTATTTTACTGCGGCATTGCTGCACCCGGAGCCCTCTCTTCCCCATGCATTGAAATTGTAAAGATCACCCAAATGCTTCTCGCGCTGGAAATTCATTCTTAATTCCCAAATTTGTCATCATAAGAAATGAGTTTTAAAAATCAAATCAATCATTCAAACCTGATGGTGGTGATGGTTGTGACCGTCTCCGTCTCTGTATACCCCGTGCTACTAAACAGAGGACAATCTTGCATTAAACGGTCTGTCAATACAGGTAAAGAAGTAACAGTGTAAAGTAAAAACATAACAAGTTGAAAAGGATTTGATTATTCTCAGGCTAAGCTGTGAAGAAGTTTTAACTTGAATTTAGCTTGCTTTCAATTAAATGGTTGACAGGCCTCACATTTTAAGATGCTGTAATGACTTCCTGCTGAAATTGTGAAAATAAAGTGATTAAATATGCATTTAATGAGCCATGGGAATACCTTTCCATCTCCTTCTCCTCTTCCTCCTCTTCTTCTCCTCCTGTGATGGTAGTGCGGGTGTAGACAGTGGGTGACGTCCACCTGTCCCATGGAGAGTCATTCTCAGAGGACCTTGAGCACAAAGACATCAAGTTGTCACATCACAAGTTGACACATTTACACACTTTATATTGTGTATAAATATATATATATATATCTTTGTTTGAAGCCTTTAAGGGGGTCTATTTATCAAAGTTGTGAAGAAAAGTTGTTACAAATATATATCTGACCTATTTCCATCGGCACCAGTGCACAATGTTTTCTGGCTCAATGAGTAGATGCTGCAAAAGCCTCGTTAGGAGGTTATGGGAATAAAAAAGGAACAGATAGACACACAGGGCTTTCAATAAAAAAAGATGACTTACTTTCTTTCAAACATGACCACCGTCTCCTGATCTACAGTTTGGCCTTCTGGTACAGCTTCTTGGCTGAGAGGAGGCATACATTGAAAGGCTTTTAGCACATAATGGACATGGATGGGTGCATGTCGATGAATGAAACATAGTGGACGATATTGTGTGGACGCGTAAGAGTAAATCAATGTGTGTCATCACCTCTCTTCTGTGTTATCCTGCTGAGGTGCGCTGGTTTCCCACGTGCGTGCCCATGACCTCTGAGTGCTGAGACTGTGGGGAGAGGGAGAGGGAGGGAGAGAGAGAGAGAGAGAGAGAGATCGTGGAGCAGTTATGACAGATCAAGCATTTCAGACCGTTATGTGTGCACTTTGAGAGAATAATTTCCATTTCCCTGCATGTATCATTCATAACACAATTATGCACTAAACCCAGTTTAATACCTTGTGGTTTCAGTGTTGATAGGGACGACGTCGTCTGCAAGGGATTCCAACGCATTACTGCTAATACTGTCAAACACACACACACAAAAAAAAGGGGACAATGGCGTGAAGTAAAACATTAGAATTTCAGGAAATGGGTTGCCCTGGGGTTTAAAGCACCGGCTATGAACCACTACGCCCCGCTCTTTGCTGCACGCCATTTCCTGTCATCTTTCAACTCCCTAATAAAAAGGCATAGCAACTGCTATAAGACTGTATAATAAATCATCTCTGGCCAGATCCACCGTCAATTGAATCAACATCAATAACATCACTGTATATACTTTATTTACACACTTCATATACTTTGCATTTTTATTATTATTATTTTTTAAATGTCTTCTATTTATTTATGCTTGCTGCTGCCACAACCACATTTCCCCTTATTAGATTATTAAAGTATATATCCTATGTGCCCAAACACACTTTAACAAAACTGCAGGTGCACCATAGGGAACATGTCTCTGCCTCACTGAATATCAAGAAAAATAATGAATTGAAGTCATATTTCAAAGTTAATCAACTCAACAGAAAATTAATCACTAATATTTTTGCTGATTGAGTCAAAATTTCAATTGATTTATCAAAAGAAAAACACCCAGAAAACTTTGGTTCCAGATCCTCAAATCTGAAGATTTCTGCTTTAAATCATAATTTGAATACATTTTGGTTTTAGACTGTTAGTTAGACTAAATAAGCAACAATAAAATGAAATTTCAAAAAACTCACATGGCCTTTTTCTTAACTTTTTTTATATTTAGCTGGATCACAGAGAAGATGTTAGATGAGTGGAACTTACTTAGTTTCTGGACTTGGATCTTCGTTCCCCATGAAAGTAAATGATGCACTGAAGAAATAATAATTTAAAAACTGTTAATAAGGTGTGCCAACAGAGGTGCTGTCTGCTATACCAGCTGCTGATTATGAATACAATATATTACAATGAACAATAAAGCGAAGCAGTTGTACAGATTCTAATATTATGTCGCAACGTGATAATATCGATGCCGCAAACCCGCTTTACAACAGAAAAAGAGGGAATTCGCATCATCATTCCAGTACCTGTTGCTGGAAATATCAGAGTGAGTCTGGAGCAGGTCAGAAGCTCTGCAATAGAGAAAAGTGGCTCATAATCAGAAACTGCTGCATTATGCATGCCGAGATGCTATCTGGCTGGCTGGAAAACAGTCACAGCTCCAAACCAATATGATTACCTGTTAGAGGATGTGGTCCCTATCGGATATGGATCAAACGGATCAGCCGAGCTGAAAAACAATTTCACACTGATTTCACTCTCAATTGTCAGCATGGCCCATCTCATGTCAGAGGAATTCTGATCACATTGACTCATAATGGAAAGATTTAATACAGTTAGAATGGTAAACAGGAACACGGAGGAACCCAGGGCCAAACTCAATCAAAATCAGAATGTCTTTGACAAATGGAGAGACTCCTCGGCTGCTGAATGGAGAAATCAGAGTCGTTAAGCTTTCCTCCGCCCACGCTGAACCCTGGCTTTAGTCTGTACCAATTATTGAAAACAAAACAGATCATGATTATGATCAAATCTGTTTTTCAGATTTCTTTTTTTTTTTACAAACAAGAAACAATATCCCAAACAATTTATTTGTATCGACTGCGTTAAAACTGAATTGCCTATTTAAGTGGAATGAGGATCTATTTTACGATTATTTTATTTTTCCCCCACTCAGTGTCAGTGGAGTAAACTTTTCCTAAACACATTTACATACATATTGCAATCACTCTAACACAGAGATCTTTAAACACCAGTTCCATATCTGACATGGCGGTAAATAAACTACCTTGATTCAGTGAACGTGGTCGTCTCACGTGAGCTCCATGGATCTGCTTTGTCTTCTTGGCTGCGCGGAGGCGTGACAGAAAAGTAAGTGAGTAAGAGTGGTACGGATGAATGGCGTGATGGGAAGGGAAAAGAGGGCAAGTAAAGGTGAGTGTGGTTCTTCTCATACACTATTTACAACGCCAGTCCATTAGAAAAGCTTGGAACCCACTGAACAATTTAACAAGCATGAAAAACATCTGAATATAGGACAGAACCGCCTTTTTTTTTGTCTGTGTGTCTGTGTGTGTGTGTGTGTTCTTATACCTTTTGTCAGTAATGATCACAGTTTTAGTGGTTGTAGTGACGGTCTCTGTGGGGCTGGCGGGAAGAGAGAGACACAGCAGAGTTGGTATAAATCATTACACGGCATATCCGGATAGAATGCATTTCTGAGCAGGAACATCTCTGCATAGATAGATAATTGTTTAAGAGCAGCCTGTCATCTCCCTCTACCTTTGTGTTTCTTTGGCTGTTTCATCTGTCTGTTTCTCCTCTCGCTGCATGCTGAGGCGGGTGGAGACAAAACAAAGCAGCAATACTAATCAGTACAGAACATTCTCGTCTATTTCCAGTCGCGCCGCAGATAAGACGTGGCTTTCTGTTTCAAAGCACTGCTCAGTTGCTTCAGGAATCTGCAACTTTGTTTCCATCTAACACGGTGCAGGGGTTAAAATAGAATGCTGGATGTGGAGGAGCCCTGATTTATGGATCAAACTTCAGGCGGATGGGGTTTATTAAAAAGCCTACACCTCAGGGAGCTGGGACACTTTGCTCCTTCATCTGCAGTGATAAGAATTAATGGTACACAAGGATGGGAGGGACAGGGAGCAGAGGCCACCACGAGCCTGTCTCTTTCTCACCTGTGTGTCTGTGTGTTGATGGGAATGACATCGTCAGCCAGCAGATCCAGGGTGCCGCTTGACTTTGCTGGGATTAACACACTAAAAATATCAAAACGCTGAAGTCAAACACAGAGCAGAGTTTGAGCGCACGCTCCCTTGAAACCGTACCAAACTCTGGCAAAGTAATTTAGGGTAATGCCCCTGCTTGTTCCGGACAAGGGAGCTATTGATTTTCTACTGATGAAAGGATAATTCTTTGCATAACATCTGTATTTAGGGCTTGGGTGGGAAAGAGCTCTTATACCTTTCCCTGTTTGGTCCACTAAGCAGATCCAGACTCCAGCGTCCTGGACTGGAGGGGACGGGCTCTGCAGACTCCTCTGGACTGCAGAGGCGGAAGGATGAGAGGAAGAGGAAGAGGAGATTGTGGTGATGAACAAAGGGGGGGTTTAGGATACAGGAGATTTCAGGGCACGAACAGGCCAATTGAGGTAGAGGAGATGTGGGTCAATAGAAGTCCAACAGTGCCACCTTGTGGGGAATATTAAAAGCGACGTCTAATGTGAGGCTTCTCTTAAAACAGCAAGAATGTATTTCTAACGAACCCATTGGCGAAAGCCAGGAGATCATCTGTCACTGGTATAGAGCTGCTGAGCTCTGGCTCCTCTTCAACACTGCAGACAGTAAGAGAAAACAAATGAGTGCAACTGTTTTAGCACGCACACGTACGTCGATATATTACATTTTTTAAGTACCACATTTAAATCAAGTCTAATTCGGGAGACCCTCTTGTGTGAGGGGGTTTAAGGCACCTAAAACAGATATGTGGGTTATTTTGTGATTACTTCAAAGTGAACACATTGGCAGATGCCCGTTATCTCTATTCTGCCAATCCTACGACATGAATGAGGAAGTTCTTTGTTTTATACCCGTTCTCTGTGGTTTGAATGTTTGCTGAACCTGCTTCGTCCTCTGCCAGCACTGGCTCGTCATCCTTAAAGCTGGAGAGGAAACACACTCATGTTATCAGATGCTTGTTGGGGCTGCAACATAAAGGAATAAAAAAAATAAATGTCATATTGGTTTCTGCTGTTTTCATTAGTTTGTTTTTCCAGTACCTGGTTGAACTTGAGTCGAAAGCAATGAGAGTGTCGGACAAGGTGGTGAGCGTGTCAACACTGGAGCTGTGAAAATAGATGGAGAGCAAACACATGACATTCCAAGGCAGCTTTCAATCATACACAAGAAAAGAATCGGAGAAAACGTGCACAAAGAAAACCACATGAAGGCGAAGCATGAAAGCTTTGCTTAGCAAATGTGATATTCATTCTCCATATTATATCGAAAATATCTTGGAAGACACTATGTTGATGTTTGAGGCTCAGGATAAAGTATAATGATGAAAACACTGTAGTGGAGGTATTTAGATCCTTTACTGAAGTATAAGGGTGTGTTAAGTTGGGTCCTTTACTATATATATATATATATATATATATATATATATATATATATATATATATATATATATATATATATATATATATATATATATACAGACACACACACACAATCTACGTTATGACTTTCCACCGATGATGCTATGTTGAAATATGCGGCCGCACTGATTTTGTTGAGTGGAAATCTGACCTTGGCTTTTGAGATGGTTTCGGTGTCATTTCTGTTTCTGGTTCGGTCTTCACTAGGATCTCTGTCGCAGCAAACACTGGGACAGGTGAGAGGGGGACAGGTGAAGCCAGGGCAGGTGAGAGAGGCACGGGTGAAGCCGGGGCAGGTGAGAGAGGCACAGGTGAAGCCGGGGCAGGTGAGAGAGGCACAGGTGAAGCCGGGGCAGGTGAAGCCAGGGCAGGTGAGAGAGGCACGGGTGAAGCCGGGGCAGGTGAGAGAGGGACAGGTGAAGCAGGGGCAGGTGATGGAGACACAGGTGTAGCCGGGGCAGGTGAGAGAGGGACAGGTGAAGCAGGGGCAGGTGATGGAGACACAGGTGAAGCCAGGGCAGGTGAGAGAGGCACAGGTGAAGCCGGGGCAGGTGACGCTGGCCCGAGGTCAACCAGAGAGCTGTCACCTGGCCAGGAAATGCCTGAATCCTTGGGTTCTGCCTCTGGCTCTGTAGAGACTGCTTGAAAGCACTTTGGGATGTGCACAGGGAGAGGTTTCATGTCTTCAAATGGGTCCTTTACTGTAACAGACACTGGGGCAGGTGAGAGGGTGACAGGTGAAGCTGGGGCGGGGGCTGCTTGAGTAGCTGACATTGGGGTTGGTGACGCTGGGGGGAGGTCGACCAGAGCGCTGTCTACTGGCCAAGAAATGCCTGAATTCTTGGGTTCCGGCTCTGTAGAGACTACTTGAAAGCATTTCGGGATGCGCACAGGAAGAGGCTTGGCCAGCTTGGGGGAGCCTGGTTCCACGTCGTCTTCAAATGGTTCTTTCGCTGTAACAGACGCTGGAGGCGGATCCTCCCTCACGGGCTCTGGGGCAGGCTCCACGGCCTTTGGTGCCACGGGCTCGTTAACAGCAACATCAACAGCCGTCTTAACCCGGGTGTCGATCCTGTAAAGAACACGGGGAATGAATGCGTTTGAAGAAAGCGCTTGTTGCGCAGGATGTAGAAACGCTGGACAGGACATACGCTTTCCATGGTTTGAGGTCGGGTGCGGAGGCGACGACGGGGGACGGGGGCAGAGCGCTGGAAGGTGCCGGTGTCGCAACGCTCCCATCATCATCGATAATCTCCACCCTGCACATTTTAGACAAAGACAAAGTAACACTTGAAACGTCGACTCACAGGTTTGTCTTTTTGACTTTAAGAGGTGATAGAGGGAGTCTTTACCTTCTAGCCACAAACGCTGGACTGCTGTTGACCACAGAGGTTTCAGGGGCCGTTTCTTGAGACCTGAGGTTTTTACAACAAACATTTTTTTCAGAAATTCCTCTGTAAATGCCCAACATTTCATGCACGAATGAAAAGCACAATTTCTCCATGTCTTTAAAAAATATATGACTCAGTGCTATTGAGTGTTAAGATTGGCTTAGGGGGAGTGACATAAGACATACATACTCATATTTCTTAGCAGCAGAAAGCACATAAGACCGCTGCCTGACTGAAGATTTCTTCAGGACATTGCTGGCAGCCTCCGTTCTGCAAAATGAGTCATTATGATGTTAATGTAATCTCTTTTCCGGGGCATGCGAGTTCAAATTGCGCGGCGTGAGGACAGCCGTACCGTTTCTCCTGCTCCTCGTTGCTAAGCCAGCTCTCCTGGTTCTCTGCAGGAGGCCTCACGATGTAAGGGGCTCTAAGGAGCAAACACACACCTCGTGAAAATACATTCTCACTCCTCTGCCAGCGGTCAACTGGGAATCGGATTTGTGTGCGCTCACATTTTCTTGTAGCTTTCTGAGGGTTTTTTGGTGAATTGTGTCGTTGATGGACTGTAAGAAAAATAAAGAAAAGAATTCACATTAAAGTGGGAATGTCTAGTCACACAATTAACTTTGCTTGTTTGAGCGGGAGAAGCTCTTACATAACGCCGTTAGTTGTTGAAGATGAAGGGGACTTGTCTAGTTTAGTGAAAACGCCTCTGAAAGAATAACAAAAGTCACTAAATTCATTCGTTTTTTTTCATCAATATAACATCTAGTTCAATCACAAAATACCCCTTTCGGTCCCATTTGACAGTGCTCCAATAAATCTACACTTTGGTTTCAAATTGGATGTCTAAATGCGCAAGTGTTAAGCAACTGATAATCTTACCTAATGAGGTATCCTGAGGTCGGTGCTCTAAATTCAAAACAGAGACTCATTGTCAGCACAGTGGTGTCGTGTTGGGTTAGCGGGGGGGGGGGGGGGGGGGGGGGTTAGATAACTCTGTGACATTAGACATCTGTGTTTACCTCTCAGCGTCCGACTTGGCTGGTGGCGGAGTGGATGTTGTTGGTGACGACACTGGACTGCTCTCAATAGGGGCTCCGTTCACACGGCTGGCCCTTACTTCCGCTAACCTGCATGTTATCACAGGAACTTGGTCTTATCTATTCGAGTGGCAGAGTAAAGGATGACATGTACAGAGCCCGACTTCAAACATGCGTCTCACCATGGTTTCTCCTTGTCGGGTTCAGCCTGAGCATCACTGTTGCGCTGCCACCAGCTGTCTCCCTTCAGCTTGGTCCGCACTTTGGTGGTAATGAACACAGACTCTTTTTCCCCTTTCGAGACACAAACACATGCGGGTCACGTACCCACTCGCCATCTGAGAGATCACACACGCGGTAGGCTGCATCTTAAGGACATCTTAATCACTGTACGCTTGATGGCATGTGCGACAATCAGTCCCCTTTGGGCCAACACACAAAACATAATCAACCACTTATATTTTTGCAGAGAAATGTCAGTTAGCAGCTTGGCGCAGAGACACACGGACGTACGCACTTGGCTTTTGTTGGAGGAAACGCGTTATCTCACATTCAGATCACACCAGGCAGCTACTCACCTTTTGACATGCTTGTTCTCAGGGAGTCTCTCTCTTCTTTGTTTCGTTATCTCTACAAGCCACCTGATAATTTGGAAAAACCACGTTGTGAATTTGCAGATTTTTTTAAATTATTGTGACACAGTCTTGTCTCAAAAGGGCCCTTCCCACGACATGTTCCCTCCCCATGAAAAGACACTCTGCTCTGTAAAGCATTCCTTTGTGTCATCCTTCAGACATGTCGATGAGCCTGTCCTACCACCTTCCAAAGAAATACTGCCGTTGCCAGAATATAAATGGATTCACACACGTTTGTGATTCTTTGTGTTTGGATACAAAACACATTAAAACCAAGTGATTTAAGTGGTAAAACATTGCTTTCATTTATTCAAAATCAATGACCAGTCAGTTATTTAAAAGGCCAAAAGTGAAATACTCGATGGGAAACCCACCCCCCCCGAGAACTAAACAAGAAAGTAGGTGCGGACAACAGCTAATACAAACTTGTAGAACCAAATTCACAATGCAAATGTGTAAAACTCCCGGGGCTGTGAATTCACTCCTTCAAAAACATGTCGCCACAATATCTGTGGAGAATATTGTTCACGATATTGGCGACGGAACAAATAAACTGAGGGCTCAGAGAGCATATTTATCTTAGGTTCAGTGCACCGGTCCAGAGAGGATAAATGATTGATGAACGACAACAGCATTTAAGATAAACAAGGAGCCGGACAGACAACTCTACTCACAAGCAATAATGACAGGGAAACACCCAGAGAAAATGAGAGGGCAAACAAGTTAAGACTCCCGGCAAACAGTTTATGGTAACATGATTGATTACTTTTACATTTTCTGTTCTTACAGCGGCTGATTACTGACACTCTGACTACAGAATCTATCCTTATACTTTAAATCATGTTGTGAACAACACACTAACCAGCCTGAGTACATACCTGCTTTTACTTTATATCCAGCAGAGAAATGTCCAAGCTCAGTTGAGTCTGTGACCAGTGTGTCTCTGAGTGTCTGCTGTGAGCAAAGGGAAAGTCTTTTTGTCCGACAGGTGTCTCGGCCTCCGTGCTAGCGAACAGGTATGGGCGTGATCACTAACAAGCCAAGCCAGTCAAGGAAGGTAGATGTGGGGTGGAGCCGAATGTGTTTATGCGTGTGTGTGTCTCTGTGTACGCGTGTGTGTCTCTGCGTGTGCGTAATAGAGGTTGCTATGAACTCATTTTTGTTCATTACATCCGTATGTATATTCACGGGAGTTGGCAAGCACACACCTGTCGTACAGGTGTCTGACATTCAATTCTGGAGGAGCGAGGCAAAAGGGAAGAGGGCAATGAGGTGCACAGAATAGCAAACATGAAGGAAACAACTTGCAGCAACACCTCCTGTGGGAACGCTCCTCTCATGCTCACTGGGTAGGAAAACCTAGGAAGCACGTACACACACACACACACACACACACACACACACACACACACACATCATTAAAATTAGATCAAGAACAGCACACACAACCGAACTGAGACAAACAGAAACAGTGGCCCACACGTCAATAAAAAAAACATCAAAGCAATCTCATTTTGATGGTATTGAATTCAAATTTTATATTTGAAATAAAAAGTGTACTTTCATTTGTTTCTGTACAAAGAAAACTAAAAACTTGCAGAGTTGAGTAAAAGACAGTCGTGACTTTGTTTAACCTTTTATAGTTTGTAGTCTAGTGAGGAGGGCAGACAAGGCTTAACACAAAACAAAGTAATTGATCAATGTAAGTGACTTTAAGTGAAAGGACGAGAGAATGGATACGTCTTCACTCCTACAATAACCAACAATGTATTTCATAAAATGCAACAAAAAAGCCGCAGTATGCACAGATTGGCTGACCATTGTTTCAGTACAAAAAGCGATCCCCCGCATGTACATATATTTACCAAATGTCCTTCAAATCAGAAGAGTGTGAATAGATTTCGCAACACACGAGCGAGGGGGTGGAAGAGGGAATAAGCATGTCTGAGAGACAAAGTTTCACTCAAGAATCAAACCTGAGGTCTATTATCTACCTGGATCTCTCTCTCTCTCTCTCCCTCCCCAAAGCGAGAAACCAGTCAGACGGCCTTGCCTGCGACGCTGACTCAAGCAGTGAATCATTAGGGTGCTGCAGGCGCGGAATTAAACAGAGAATGCAAACTATCTGAACTTTACTCCCACCTTGTTGTCACCACACCAAGACCCAGAATGAGAAAAATGCTTCACCGAGAAAAGGCAAAATCGTTTTGACAAGTTTGTCATTTTTATAACTTTGTCATCACTGAAAACAAAAATAAAAGCTGGAATGTAAAAATGGAAGGATTACAAAATCCCACGATGTCTCGTCCTAGCCCAGCCCATCATTGTACTGGATGACTGTCGTTGAATAGTTTTTTAATACCGAGCGCAACTCCTAGAAATGCATGCCATCCGGATGATATACAGTATACCAGAGATACTTCAGTATCGCCGTGAAGGTACAAAGTGTTTGGAACGTGAAAAATGTGCGTGAATTATGTATCTATAGAAAAACTCTCGACGAGCAAAATATGAGAACAGAAACCAGTTCCATATGTAAATTGTTGATCGCTGCATTCCTCCTGTCCGTTCCACCAATGACGAGACATTCCTAATGCAACACTAACACAAGTCATTTAGTTATATCATGGAAAACCTAAACATGTTACATGTTTTCATCAAAGTGTCTCCTTGTTTAGGCTTCCTGGACTTGTTTGTACACAGTAGGTTTGGATATCACACCTTAATGTGTTTATCTAAAACACTGCTAATGACTCATATTAGCTTTGGCTGAACTTTGATATAATGAAAAAGCCTGAATTTGTCGCCCACTTAGGGTGACAAATCCCATTAGGAAGAGATCTTCTCATTGTCAGTATAGACAAGAGGAACAGTTACAGCCAGCAAACATTTCTTTAATGTGAATATATGTACTGGAATCGGCCAGACTTGAAAATGGTGAACCTACACTCTAAATTATGGGATGGTGTTGAATAGGGATGCGGTCAGAGCGTCAACAAGTTCAACACAAAGCACAGAAAACTGGTGACAGGGGTATTGTTCTGTTGAAACAATAAAAAGGGACAATCCCAAACTAACTAAAGTTGGACAAAAATACACACATCCCAGTCCACACACGTATGACCATGTATAATGTAGAGTCAGTCATTTTAAACAATATTTTTAGGCAAGGTGTTGTGGGAGAATCGTGGTAGCGTAATGTATTAAGGCATTTTGACATAGAAAGCAGCATCTCAATGTGTGTACAGCACAAGAAGAAAACAATATTGCTACGTCTTTGCAGAATTCACAGTTAGAATTCACAGATTAGTATATTTCAGTGGTGGTCTGTGGTGTTGGCCAATAGGCCAGCTGTGACCACAGAGTCTATTGTTTTAACTGTTAACTCAGTGCTTTAAATCTTTGGATAGGCCATACTGCAGTGTGTTGATTTAAATCAGAATGCCTTGCTGCCATCTGCTGGTGAAAATGGAACATAAACGTTGAAAAGGCACCAACCTGCTTCAGATTGGGAGGTTTGGATAAAGATAAACTTTCTGTTCCCTCATTTTAGTTGTCCATTCAGGGTCACATTATTAGTGAGTGTAACTGTACAGCATTACATGTCTCAACAGTCTTGGCCTCCATTAAACCCTCAAGCCCCTTGTCTGAGGTGAGGGTAGCTCTGCACGGTGCGTGCGATGCCATCCTTCAGACTGACTACCGGTTTGTAGCCCATGTCCCGCTTGGCACGGTCACAGCTGTAGTAGTGATGGGTTCCAGCCAGAGCCACTCTCATTGGTGTAAATGTGGGTTTAAAGGACATTAGAGGGTGCAGGATCAAGGCCAGCAGCCAGAGGAGCAAGGCCAGACCGTACACCAGAGTGTAAGGGAGGTGGTAGCGGGGAGCAGCATATCCCAGACCCACCAACACCTCAGACATGAAGTCCCAGAATCTAACTGGCTCGTCGTTGGTGATGTGGTATGACTGAAAGTAGAGCGGAAGATACAAGACGTATTAACTCAAAATTCAGTTTGCAACGCGTTCACAAATGGAAATTCTAATCCGAAGTAGCAAAATCAACAGTTGTATCCATTTCTTTAAACCGGCTCTGTGTTGGATTTTATTCTAACTCACGTTTCCACATATGGGGGAGTCTGGTCTCAGGTGCTCAGCGGCCAGGATGTGGCCATGAACTACATTCTCCACAAAGGTAAAGTCCACCAAATTGGTCCCATCACTGCAGAAAACAAAGACAGAAGGACAAAAAAAAGAAATATACAATTAAACACTAAGAATACAAATAAATGAATAAAATAAAAAAGAGTTTAATTTAGCACACTGGTCCATGGGTCTGAGCTCCTGCCTCAAAGTAATTGAAATGTTTCAAGTGTAGGGGAGAAGTGGGTAGGCCAGTGAGAGTGCAGTTTAAGAAGAGGGAGGGTGGAGAGCAGGTGGATTGAGAGATACTTTTTTATAAGTTAGTACAGTGTCAAAACATAAATTAATGCAAACATGATTTTAGAAATGTATTATGGTAAAAACAAGTTGGCATTAGTAACGCTAGAAAAGGTGAGCACAACAAGCAGCCTCGAAATAGTGGTGCCTCACGAGTGGTTGATAAATCAGCAGCATGCACCACTTCATGCACCTAGATATGTATTCATACGTCTAACTATTTACCTTGATTATTGCTGAAACCAGTCATATAGTCCATTAATATTAGTATATTTTATTAGTTGGTTAAACCCCTACGACTTACCCAATGATGAACTTCATCTTGCCCCTGCGAGCCGCGTCCACTAGAATAGGAACCAGCTGTGGGTCTCGAGGACCAAAGATGCCATGAGGCCGGATGGCGACTGTGAGGAAACCCTTCTCCTTGTCGCAAGCCTCCAGGACCAGCTGAGACACAAAGACAGTGGAAAATATTCAATTCTGCAACACCGTTTGATTACTGCGCTCATCTTTCTGGTAGCCGATGTACTCATCACTGCTGGAGGTTTTATTGCGTTGGTGTAAGATGCTGATGAAAATAAATCTAACAAAATCAACAAAATAAATCAACAACGTAAGGAGTAAATTCCGAAAACTATTAACTATAAACTTTTCATTAAAATTATGTAATCCTTTTTCAAAAGAGGTGAAGACTGCTAGCATCCACTGGGTTCAGTATATCACAGGAAGGTCATATATACTAAAGTGGAGAAAACATGCAAACTATGCAAAGAAATTAACAACCCAAACAATCTAGTTTGGGGCAATAGCACAAACTGGTGAGACCAATATTGAAACTACCACTCTTCTACCTTTTCTTGCTCAATCTTGGTCTCTGTGTAGTAGTCAATGGGCTTTTTGGCGTATGGTAGGTGCTCACTCCCATTCTTAACATCCTTCCCTTCAAACACCACACTGGCGCTGCTTGTCAGGACCAGTTTCTGGCAACAACAAAAAACAAAATAACAGATCAGTTTAGCCACGTCAACGGCAGCTTTCATCCCTGAAAACTTAATAGCAGGCTGCCTGCCCCACTGCCTCACCTGTACTCCGGCCTCGACGCAGGCCTCAATGACGGTGCGCGTGCCCTGAATGTTGACCCTCTCAAACAGCCTGCGGTCATCGCTGGCAGGAGCTGGGGATGCACAGTGGAAGACCAGGGACACATCCTTCACAGCCAACAGCACAGCCTGGAGAGACACATACACACATACACATACACACATACATGTCATTTAGCTGACGCTTTTATCCAAAGCGACTTACAATAAGTGCATGATTCAACCTTGAGTACGAACTCAGAAAAACAAGAATCAAGAGAGTACATCATACTTTAATAAAAACAATAAAGTACTTTGATAAAGTAAAACTACAAAGTGCTATCAGTAAGAGCCATCCTAGTGCTGCCAAAGTGCTACTGCTACTGTCTTTATTCAAGGTGTAGTCGAAAAAGATGAGTTTTTTGTTACACACACACATATATACATAGACACACTTATGTATACATATACATAATATATACACAAAGTATCTATATGAGATCGGACTCGTCTTGTCTCACCTGTTTGTCGCACAGGTCTCCCAAGTGGAAGGTGACACCGGGCAGTTCGTAGCTCTGACGGATGTCAAAAACAGAAACGGAGTAGCCTCTGTCCAACAGCTTCTCCACCAAGTGTCTGCCGAGGAAGCCAGACCCCCCGATGATTGCACACCGTTTACTGCTCTGTGTGACACGCAGGCGGAGAATAGTGACACAGGTCGAGCAGACATCATGAAAAGTTAAACTTTCGTACATGTTGCACGATAGAAAAAAACGTCACAACTCACCGGTCGGGCGCGCGTGGCCATGGTGATTGAAAAGTGGCTAACAGGTGAGCGAGAGTCTCAAGTAGCGTGGTGGAAATGTGTTCCCTCACAGGTGAAATGGGCAGTAATAATCAACGCGGGGCTTCAATGTGACAACTTTTAACATAAGGAGCACGCGATAGGCTACTGTAGTTATCTGTGGTCAGCGCGTGCAAATGAAACACATATAAACCATGAATTGTGTGAATGAGCCGAGTGAGAAGCGCTCTGTGATTGGTCGAGCTAAAGATCAGCACGAGGATGACGTTTGAGAGTAGCCAATGGCGTGCAGGATACGTCAAAGAACGCCACAATCTAAACCAATCGTAGATCACAAACTAGTTATTTCCGCCTCCTCGCTAAGAGACAACGCCCCATGGTAAGCGTCAGATCAACGATGTGAAACGTGAGAAACTTAATGTTTAATCTTTCTTTACATTAGCAGCCTACTGATTTTTTTCCGAGAACATTTTCTCGTCCCCTGGCCTTTTTGTCTTAATTTGTGTATTTTGTTTTCCCATGAATATCACTCAGTAAAACATAATGGAAAACACTGAGATAATAAGCCAATGTGCAGTTGATTTCTACTTTAGTTCAAATAGAACAGCACTGCGGAAAACGTGTAGGCGAATAGAAGAAAGAAGTGAGCAAGGGATAATATTGAAATAATGAGAAAAAGAAAGAGCTATAAAAACTGAAAGAAACAAGTAGTTAAACATGTAATTGATGACAGTAATATCTGAGTAGCCATAGGGTATCCACGAAGTATATGTGTACTACAGACCCTTACAATAATAATATGCTTTCTTTAAAAATTACTTGGTCAGAGAAGCCATATCTGAAACTTGTGTATACTTCTTTTTTTTAAATTTACATTGTCTTTGACTTTACACTGTTACATAACGTACGTATATCATTCATATGTTGACCCTTTAATCATAATAAAGAAAGGGTCTCTATGTCTTATTATTGTCTTAATACCATATTATGTTCTGTTCAAAGAAGCTCTGATCTGAGGTCTGCTGACACTAGAGGGTGTATTGAGGCAATGTCACATAGTTGCACGAGCAAACGCACCATGTATGTAATGCAATACAATGTATTTCGCAATAAAGATGAAACAAATACTTCCCCGTGATTCATATTCCGTCTCGGTGTTTTATATTCCTTCAGGAAATCAAAGGAGTTTTCGTTTCAGTCTCCAACAGCTCTGAATGTTGTCATCGTGCCTTGCGCCCCGTGATCTCAGCAGCCAATCACCTTTTTGCCCGACTGGTGCGTTTGATTTTTACTCCCACTTGTGCCTGACTTTACTGCTTCAACTGCTCGACGGAGAGACAACAATCCGCTTGTCTTCTTGCACAAATGGTGGAAGAATGAAACGCCTATGGCTCAATGACGGCAGCTCATTGACAGCAAACCCTGTGCATGTTGTTGAGCTAGAAACGTACATTTTCTGCGCGTTTTAGCAGCCTGCGGAAAAAAAAAGCTTTTGAGGAATAGGAGACCATCTTATAGTCAAGGTAATTAAACGGGTAATGCCAGCAACTGATGCAAACCGTGTCATCATCTCCTCCCCCCTAAATGATAGGAAGGCTTCATAGACCAGAGGAAACCACATTGCCAAATAGATCTGCAGCTCCTTTTTGTCAATTAAATACACAGCAACTCATGGTGAGTTTAAATGTTTTATTTTGAACCTGAATGTTTGTTAGTGTGTTGCATTTGAGTCACAAGTGATGGGATTTTTTTTCCCCCCAGGCACCTCTCTGATTCCGTTATCTCTTGTCTCTCGTCTGAATCACTGAGAACATTTCCCTCTCCGCCTTCCCTCCTGTGTCCCCACCAGGCAACCAGTGCCAAGAGGCCGTCCCTGCAGGGTCCTGTGCCACCTCCTCGCAAGAAGACGACCCCCAAACCAGAGCTGACCGAGGAGCAGAAGCAGGAGATCCGGGAGGCCTTCGAGCTGTTCGACACCGATGGATCCGGATACATCGATGTCAAGGAGCTCAAGGTAAAAGTAAAAACCTCTCACGTGTGTCAGAGGGGTCAGAAAAAAGGTTTCTATGAGTGCTTCACCCTCTGGCCTTTCTCACACTGTGCCAGGTTGCAATGAGAGCTTTGGGGTTTGAACCAAAGAAAGAGGAGATCAAGAAGATGATCGGCGACGTGGATAAGGATGGCACAGGGAAAATCTCTTTCGTTGACTTCCTCTCTGTCATGACACAGAAAATGGTAAATATATGTCATGAAATATTTACAAAATATGCAACCCCAACAACTGTCTTTAATTGGTCTTTAGTTTCAAAAGGAGTCACCGGTTTTGTCCTGCAGTCTGCAGAATGTACATTTTAAACCAGTTTATTTACCACATTAGGATTTACTGTTAGCGATACTGGTATTGCTTTTCACTGGCCCACTATCTGTTCTTCTACGACTCCATACCACCTGCAGTCAGAATGTCAGTTTGTGGCAAAACTCTCCATCTTCTCTGATTTTAGGCCGAGAAGGACTCCAAAGAGGAGATCCTGAAAGCTTTCCGCCTGTTTGATGATGACGAGACGGGCAAGATCTCATTTAAGAATCTAAAGAGAGTTGCCAAAGAGCTGGGAGAGAACCTCACAGATGAAGAGCTGCAGGTAAAGCGCATCATTGTGGAATAAAACCAACATTAAGATATATGAAGCCCCACAGCTGACTACTGTAGCTCACAGGCTAGTTGTTTCCAACACAAAGGTTTTAAATTGTGTCAACACACAAATCTGCTCAAGAATACCACTACACTTGCTTGATTTGCTTCCTTCGTTCTTCCTTTCATCTTCTGTTATATTGTGTGTCTCTAAAGGAAATGATAGATGAAGCAGACAGGGATGGAGACGGAGAAGTGAACCAGCAGGAGTTCCTGCGCATTATGAAGAAAACCTGCCTGTACTGAAGGAAGTGCACGACAATGGGTCTGTTCATGTGGGGGTTTCACATGTAATGCTGCTCATACATCTAATTTACCTATTCGTAATATTGTGTTGTGCCATTCACTTCCACTTATGAGTCAATCAAAAGGTTTAACTGTCACACATACTGCACTGAAATAAAGTCATAAGACTCATGGTCCTTTGACTTACATGATATTCTACATTATATTTGCCAAAAAAAGAAAGAGACCCCTCTCTTTCTTGCTTGGGATGCTGCATACTTTTATGAAGAACACATTGGTTACATCAATAACATGAAGGTTATTTATAGTCATGAAATCTCAGTGCCTATGTCAATATGGTGACAAACACAGTACATTCCAATGCTTTGATTGATAATACAGTATGCACATTAGGTTTGGTTTTCACTGGTAACGCTGGTGTTTCATGTTCGTCTCATGTAACCGCTGACGATTGGAGCACACTGTCTCACCTCAGTGCTACCTGTGGATTTGTGCCTGTGCCTCTTAAAACAGGTGCTCCCACTATCTTTAAAATATGATTGATTGTGTATGTATTTTTCTTGTAGCATTGGTGATTTATCCCTGTGTATAACTACTGTATAAAATACTCTGTATCCTTGAATGTTTTGTAAGATGCATTGTGACTTTAATGAGTAGATAAACAGCGTATAAGTGTTTGCAGTACAAATTAAATATCTTGAAGCAGTTTGTCCTGCCTTGTATATTTCCTTATTATAAGCATCCCTCATCAATCACGTAGTTATCAGTGTCTGAACAGCTTGACTCTGTCATTATCTTCTAACTCACGCCATTCATTTTACCGCTATAATAAATGGTTTACAGAAAGATGCTACCTTACCACAGCATATTGATTCAGCTATCCAACCCTTCTATTCCAAATACTCAAGTAAATGCAAAGGGAGATGCAATAAATGTGGAAAAGCTGCTTTGCTGAACAGAAAGATATGTCTCTTTTCTTTCAGGCAGCCTAGTTAAAAACAAGTATGTATTAATAGCATCTCTGTAAACAAATGTTTATGACACATTTTGGTTGTGTACTTTGTTCCAGAGTGCAGCCTGTCGTATCCTTTGCTGCAGGTCCCGTGAGCGGTAGCCATAAACAAGAGGGATGAGTGACACCCCAAGGTCGTAGATGATGGTGGCTGCTATATCCAGAGCGTCACTGTGCAGGTAGCCAGGGATCAGGTAGCTGTTCATGACCATCGGAACCGAAAAGAGGACGATCTGAGCTACCTGGAGCGTCAGGGTCACACAGCCTCTGTTGGTGCACAGTGGTCCCGAACGCATGTCCCAGCAAAGCAGACAGAAGCATCCCAGGATGGTCAGCGAGCAGAGAGGCACCACAACAGCAGTTCCCACCGTGCAGTAAAGTACCAGAGCCGATGTCCCAGACAGGCAGGTTGAAAGGATGAGTGGACGACAGCGGGAAAGGGTGAAATCTATCTGGACTGAGTTGAGGCTGATGCCCAAAGCCACGCAGCTTAGCACAGCTGATAGTGTCCATATGGCTGCAATAGTTGCTCTCTTCCTTTGAGGACACATCAAGAATTCATAGCGCAGGGGCCACTTGACGGCTATAAAGCGGTCTACAGACAGAGCTGTGGTCAGGAAGAGGTTCACCTACACACACACACAAAGTGGGGAAACAAAGTAGATGCATTTTTTTCTTCTGTTACCTGTCATGTCAAGGTTTTAGAAGTGCAGCTTTCATAATAGGCGAGTCAGAGCAAGAAAGAGTAGATTATAAATTCAGGCCACATTCATGGCCATCACAGTACTTTTAAAGAGGCCTCCAAATAAAACGAGTCATGTTCTTCTTCCTGAATTACCATGCTGACCCGTTGGTCAGATATTCTCTCTTCTGTGAATAATTGACCCTTCACAATTCACAATTCAAACCAATATTGGACTCACATTAAGAAGAGATGTCTTGGCAGATATGGACAAGAAGGAACATAAAGGGCATACAAGGTTTGAAAAAAAAAAAAATGTGAACCCATCCTTTAGTTTAAGATACAATGAGTAGGATTTTCCTAAAAAATGACCTATGACCCACGAGCAGAGACTCTGCCATCTGTCTATATTTTCTGTTTTCAGGACGTTGCGGGGCTTCAACATCCCAAAAAACGTAGCAACCAGATATCAGATCACAGGCAAGCATCCAAGAGGAAGCCACAAAAACGTCAGACACAGCACTGCAAATATAGCAGGGCAAGCCAAGCAGATAAAGCCGGTTCCAAAATGAGGTTGAATCTGTGCTTGTCTTTCCCCCCGAGGTGTGACCCTTCACCCGTGTTGAGCCGGGGCCAACTTGTGATTACAAACCGCAATCGACAAATCCTACTCATTGTGTCTTTAAATCAAGAGTACTGCCGATGCATATCCCAAAGAACCAGACTGTTTTATAGCTCAGAGTGACTAAAACAAATATGAATCTCATGAATATAATATAATCAATGTGTTACGAACCAAAGAGCAGGCCTGGATAGCAGAACAGAAGATCATACACTGGATCGCAGGCATACCTTCCCTGGATCTTACGAGAACTGCTTTGATTGTCCAGAGGAGCTGCTGAAAAGGTAATGATGGTGATCATTTAGCTTAGAGGGCATGTTTTCATCACGTCAGTTGATTAAAATAAAACATTGTGTACTGGAACGATTGAAAACTGTGAAGTGTAGCTGGACCTGGAGGTTTTCACACAAGAGGAGGTGTGCGAGGAGCAGGAAGCGGGGGTGTCTGAGGAGGGACGGGGAGCGCGTGATAACCAGGAGCAGAGGAACACTGAGTGCAGTGTTCAAGGAGCAGCTCACACACATGCTGACCATCTTAACCAGGTGGTAGGTGGTGGAGTTGATCCCTGTGTGAGTCTCTAGTGAGGTCACATTGCAGGATGTATCCATGACATAAAGCGCCCTCTGATATGCCCGCCAGAAAGTCTTGTGGAAAAAAATCATTAAACATACACATTTTAGCATCTGAATAGTTTAAAGATGAGATAACAGTCACTTGTACTTTATCTTGAAACACGTAAATAAAGATGAGATGTTATACACTCACATCTGGGTCAGAGACGCTCTCCTCTCTTGAGCATTTCCAGTGCGCACAGCGGACACATGGTCTTTCTGATGACTGATTGAAGCTGAATCTACTTGTCATGTGCCAGCATCACAGGCCCTCCATTTACTCAGCTCCCCCATGTCGACACGTTAGAGCTCAGGCATACAGAGGACAGTGATGTGTCAACAGCCGGTGTTTGTCATCAGGGTCACCTTTGCATATTTATACAAAAGGTCTGGGACAATATCGACGCATTGGTACAGATTCGTATTCTACCTGTCAATATTTGCCCGATAGCGGTGGTAGTCATGGAAAACATAACACCGTCTTCTCACACATAGACATTACCATATTTCAGAAAGATATGTCAAAGTTGGACTAGAAAATTAAGTCTCTTATGTTACTTGCAAGTCATTTTTAACCCTACAATTATTTGTGTGGAAAGAGCAGAAACTGTCAAGACATAAATGTAGTAGGAGTTAATTAAGTGGATTACTATGAACCCTTTTAAAACCACGGGACAGAAAAAATAAAATGGCATATTGTATCTTTAAAATCTATAATGTTTTCTGGAAGAAAGAAAAATCAAAATGTGCAAAAAACATTTCAACTTTATTTATAGAGTTCATAACAGAAAGATAAAAAAAAAGTCAAGTGTGGATCAAATGAAACAATTACTGTACAGAACAAACACAAATAATGAATTATGAATAATCACAGCTTCTAACTAATAGAAGATTAGTTGACTGAGGTATTTCAGAATGTGAACATGTTGTGCATCTCAGTCCAGTGCTTCAAGTACAAAAAGTAACAAGATCTCAGCTTTGACTGAGTTTAGTGTTGGAGGCAAAGTTTGCACTAAGTTTCCGCATCACTTCCGCGTGGCTTTTTCCCGATAGCTCCTGTCGTACCGTCCCAAAGTTCTCTTTGACAAAGTTGGCAAACGCTGTGGGAGCACGCGGCTTGGCAGGCGTCAGTAAGACAAGTTGTCCTGTGCAGAGGGCACACATAAACCTCTGCGTGTCCAATGACTTGGAATGACGCCCGATCCTGTGAAGAATCATGCCATACATTACTCAGTGGGAAGTGGCACACAACTCTGTCAATGCAAGGTGGGTACTAACTAACGATGGATAGTTAATGGTTTGACTCAATCTGAAAAGAGTCACACGTACTTGTTCTGGCAGCGGGTGCACTGGTACTGGAATTTGTACTTGATGTCATAACTGTGGCAGCGGGTGACCATGGGTAGCTCGGGATGCGCCAGGGTGGACTTGCGCGCATACAGCTTCCAGAAGTTTCCGTGCCCGTCCCTTACACCATTAATCATCCAGGTTGCAGCGTGACACATCTCATGAATCAGTGTGTCCCTGAGACGATCTAATGATGGGCAACAATGACACTGTGATGAAAAGATCCAATCCAATGTAAAACGGAGGTCACGATTTTACGATGCATGACATCACATATTTACATTCAGGCACTTTCAAGCAGACAGTTTATTACTTTCATATTTCTGTCTTACTCGAGCATTACCTGCAGAATCACAGACTTTCTCTGACAGTTCAATGCGGGCGTAGCGGTTCCCTCCACCTCGCTCCTGACCCGTGATACAGTAGCCGGCTGTTTTACGCATCTTCTTATTCCAAGTCACTGACATATTAGTGGGGAGCTTGAAGTCATGTCAGACAAGGAAAAAGAACATATTTTACATGTTAATGAAGCAATTACACAACGTGCAATATGAATACATTCAAAATCGAGTGACCATTCTATGCAATTTGACAGAAAAGGGGGAAAACACTGTTCATCACCTTATTGTCAAACACACTGGTATTGAACAGCTGGTAAAGTCTACTGGTGAGTTCTTCCTTATTCTGCTTGAAATTGCGGCCAGAGTCAGGGTTTGATAAAGACTGCAAGAAGCACCCGGGGGTCTTACATGGCGCCAACCTAGAAAAGAAAGAACAAGTGAACAAGAGCAAAATGTCTGTATGAAAGACAAACTCAAGTGAACGACATTCAAGTCTGGATATAAAAACTGCTCAGTAGAGGTACCTGCTGGCGGGGCGGTGTCTGGGTTCCGTCTGACTGACGATGGGCTTCAAGATGGTGGATTTTCCAGGTGTCTTCACATTTAGAGGCGTTTCCCCAAATGTTTTAGAGGCTGGTGTTTCAGGTCCCTTTACAGGTGGAACTGACATAGGGAAATATTTAACCACAAAAGAATCACTATCATCAGCCAGAATGAAAACAAAAGCTAGTGGCTGTTTCAAAGATGACAATCTAAATAAAAGTTACCATGGGTGCTCTTCGGTGAGAATGTAGTACCAGTGAACTTGTTTTTATTTTTCAGTCTTTCCAGTAGGGACGTGAACTCCTCCTCCGAGCTGTCTGATTCATGCAGCTTAGAAGGTGCAGATAGAGTGCGCTTTGGAGAAGCCAGTGATGTTTGAGTGTCGTGGGGGAAAAAAGAAAACGGAGACTTGATGGAAGAGAAAGGCAGTGATGCAGAATGGTCCTCTTCATCACATCGCAGAGCATTATTCTTGTTAACCTTTGATTGGGTTTTAGGTTTTGAATGCCGAGTCCTCCAAGTGCTCTTGATCACAACATTATCCTCATCATCATCATCACTGTCACTAACAAAGACCGGAGAGGCACATTGAGAGAGTGGTCTCCTCAGTGGATGACAGGATGCTGGAGTATTGGTCTTCTTAGACACTACAAAACAGAAGACACAAAACATCACATATAGTTGTGCGTTTCATTCTTTGAAATATAACAGGACGCCAGTACTGATAACGTCATTCAAAGTTACCTTTCAAAGTTGATTTTGGCTTCATAAAGTCATCATCTGATGAGAAGTCATCCACGATAAACTTTTTGAGGCTTCAGAAAAAACAAAAAACATGCATGTGTTTTTAAACACACATTTCCAGACATAGACAATGTGTTTTTTTAGGACAAAATACATAAATACAAAAACTCACCTATCTTTATCTTTACTCACACTCTCTGAGAGTGAAGTGATTTTCTTGACAGTAGGAGTTTTCACTCGTTGCAGAACTTCAATGTGCAAAATGAAAATACAGAGAAAGGTGAAGTATATCACGCTGTTTTCCTCGTCATCGAACTGATGATGACTAATCTATTGTCAGTGGTTAAAGATACAGACAACTGCACCCAGAAGAGAAAGGTCCCTTACATGTCTCGAAACAGTCGTCTTCATCTGAGCTCACCACATGTGAACTACAATAAAAAAAATAAAAAATGATGAGCATAGAACTATCACTCACCCAAACCAGAAACATCATAAAAATGTTGCTTAATGACGTATTTTTGAGCATTCCATTTTTATACCTGTCTTTCTTTGCAACACTAGATGGTTTCAGAGGGGCAGGTTTAGCTTTTGGCGTAGCTCTTCCTGTGAGAACTAAGAAATTAAAGTGTCAAATTAACAGATTAGTGCATTAGTGTACTTGGAAACAATGTCATATAATTCAGGAATATGACTTCAACTCACAATCGTCAAAATCATCATCACTGGACTCAATCAAGGGATTGCTTCTGTAATTACTGGTCTTGGAGTATTGGTTCTCCTCTGAATTATGTTCACTGTCAGAGAGGGAAAGCTGGACTGGAGAAGACGACTGAGCTACAGATCGATGCTCACTTGTGGCAGTATGTCGAGTTTTGCCAATCAAGCTTATCAGCTAGAAACAAGACACAGACCAGCATTATGACATAATAAACAAGCCCAAGATATAAAAGGAGCTGCTACTAAAGATTATTTGCATTACAAATAGATCTGCGGATTATTATGCTCGATAAATCGGTTAAGTATTCTTTTTATATTACTCGTTTAATTCAACCAAAAATCAAATCATAAATATTTATTCCCTTTGCTAGGATATACGGCAAATAAAAGCACAATAGCGTCGCATACGAGTACTAAAAATACTTCTCGACAAATACAATTATTGACGTGTGTAACAACCTCTTTCTCGGCGGTGTCCAGGCCTTCCTCACCACCCCAACCCAACTTTTGAGCGACTCTTTCAAACAGGCTGCGGGTCTCTTCGTTCATTGTTCCTGCTCTGTCAAAACAAACCAATACGACGTTTAACATTTAAAGTCCAGCGCGAGGGTCAAACCTTTATGCAAACACACAGTACAGCTAAATATTGCTAAAATAACCAAAAAACCTGTAAGTTTAACTAACGCTAATTAATTCGTCTCTAAAACCGCACACGCGCTCACGGTAAGACAAATGTTAACATTACCGTTAGCAATACGCTCGCTAACTTAATTTTTGGAATCGAGCTGACATTTTAAAAATGAATCATTTTTTCAAATAATATGAATGTAATTTTAAATATGATTACCGAAAGCGCTTGTACTGTTGTAAATAAAAGACGTGGCGGTGATAAACGGAGATCGAAGCGAAGGTAAAATTCAAATATTGTGCTCCATGAGACCGGAAGTTGTCGAGATGACGTTCCCGGAACAGACAATTTAAAACTTTGTGCAACAAGTTCTGCTCCTCTGCTGCTTCCGCCTGCTGCGGGTCCATCTAACTGCAGTAAGAGTCGTTTCCGGTTAGCCGCCCGTCAAAATAAAAGACTGAGAACTGAATAACGTTTACTGTTTTTACAAATACAAAGTGAGATTTAGAGAATGCTGCCCTCCACATGTGCAATATGATTATAATTATGATAACAATAATTCTTATAGAGTATTAATAACACTAATCCTTAATATAATCATGATACTTATTTTAACATTAATTTTGTATTTACTGTATTTTACTGTAGATTCAGATTTTTAGATTTCTTTGTAAATATTGCACTCCGTTTACTGTTAAATGTTTGTCTCAATGTTAAATGTATGCACCTCCTGCCAGTACAAATTCCTTGCATGTGATAGCGTACATGGGAATAAATCATTCTGATTCTGACAATTATAATAATAATTAATTCGTTCATCTCTTTTATCCATTTATAATGGTTATGTTGCATGATATATATTCTGGCACTGTTAGGACTGATTAGATGGAAGAACTGGGAGTGAACGAGTGTTCCTCTCTATGATTCACCATAACGACACAACGATCAACTCATTGCTTTGCATCAACATTCATAAAGTGCTTTGACTTGACCGTAAATGCGTAAATGTGGGCATGTAGAGCCTGAACCAGTTGCGTACATTAACATTTTTGATTTAGGATGTATAAAAGGAAATCGCTCACTGGCAGACATACACAAGGTTTTATGAATTTTTTTACTGTACGTGTATTACCTACTTAGTGCGAACGCAAACTTTTAGTGTGGATCTGACACACTGTTACTTTTATGTACATTTGTCATTTACAATCATCTCTACCAAGCATTGTATGCTAGCCGTTTAAACAACGAAAAGGTTTTGGCTTTTTTTACTTGTTCCTACCAACAACTAAATCAAGAAACTGCTTCAGACAATATCAGAGTTCTGCCATCTTTTTATTCTTTTTAATCATATTTAGAACTTTGCGGCATCATAGACAGCATACAGTTAACAGACAATACAAAAAGAAACAAAAAAACGCTTAGAAAATACTTACCTAGGCCGTTCCTGGTTTGTGTGATTAAAAAACAAGATCAATTTGTGAACAGCTTTGACATCTAAACTGAAACGTATGCTCTTTCCAATGAATTGAAGCTCCTTTGACCAGCTTTGTCCAATCTTTTTCACAAGCGTGGTCTGACATCAAAACAGGACAACAGCCATTGAACATATTCCTCGACTGACAGAATTAGTCAAATCTGGCTCTTGGTGAAGGGAAGAAGTCTTCATTTAGATCACATTCCTCAAAACTTGCACATCTACTTATTGTAGTATTTAAACAGTTTAAGACAAACTAAAGAGCAATCTTTGTCGCAATGCAAGTTTTACAATTGCATGTTAAAGCTGATGGAACTTAAAAGTTACAACGATGCAACATTGTCTTTTTAAAACACAACACTCTTAATCCATTTATAAATAGATCAACAAGAAATAACGGCTGGGCATTCTCTCCACAAGCTGCAGGTAATCCTGTACACACACTGACAGGTGAAAAAAAAAAGTCCACACATCCAAATACAGAAGGGTTAGCAGGGCATTCACAATCCTCTCATGCGCACTAAATATACTGTGTTTTAGGACAAGAGTCTCAGACGAGATGCCAGAAAGTCTTAGGCTGCATCTGGCTCAGGAAATGCAGGTGTGATGAAACAACAGATGTGATGGGGGAAAAAATGTGTACATCGGTAGGCTCCTTTACAAATAAGAGTCCCAATTATATTAGATGAGAGCAATAAAGCCAATCATTGAGGGAGAGGGTTGGAGTGGACACTGACCAGTCCAAGCAAGAGTGTCAATAATGGTTTAAAAAAAGAGGGGAAAAAAAAGATGGTGAGGACGGCTGGACTTGACTGGGGTATAAAAAGGGACAAAAATGCAGCGCGTTTCCAGTTCAGGCATTTTCACTGGCCTCTACTGAATGGATATTGATCAGGGGTTCCGGCTTTTTGCCATTGCTATGGTGCTCCCACATCTGCAGATACAGCCTCTCCAGGTCAATCGTGTACTGCTTGGTATTGAAAAGAGGGCTGCAGATTCGCTGCTTCCAAACGCGCGCTCGGACCATCTTCAGGCTGATGGAGACAAATAAAAAAGTCAGAGTTTAACAAAATAGTTTTTTTTCCTCAAAAGAAGTCGATCAAATTTTACTTACAATTCCATGTCAGAGCCCAGTTTGACTGCTAAGTCCTCATAATCCTGACGACTCTGTGCTATTAGCTCAGGGCAGCCCAGACAGTTGAGTTGTGAGGCAGCCACACGGGAGGCAAGGGTCTCACCTTGAAAAATACATTTTACAATTAAAAGGCATACATGGTATTTTGTCACAGGAAATCCAACATTTTCAAATTTGTTAAATGGCTGCAACTGCAGCGTAAGATTGACTAAAACATTTGTATCAAATGAGTAACAGTTGTTAGTCTGTCCCTTGATAGTTTCCTAACCTGGCATGGTGACCATGGGTGTTCCAGCCCAGAGAACATCCATGCCTGTGGTGTGACCATTGCACAGAGGAGTGTCGAGACACACATCCGCCAGCTGGCCCCTTCTTACATGCTCCTCCTTGGGGGCCACAGGAGAGAAGACTATGCGAGAGCCAGGCAGACCCATATTCTGAGCGTACTGCTGGATGTTGGGCTCGCCAACAGCCGGGAATCGAAGAAGCCACAGCACGCTGTTGGGCACACGCTTCAGGATCTGCAGGGAGAGAAGAGTTTTAAAACAGCACAGAGGAACATCCAAAGAATTTTTTAACCAAGTTTACCCAACTTACGTTGGCCCACATCTGAAGAGTCGGGGGGTCAATCTTGTAGAGCTGGTTAAAGTTGCAGTAGACAATGGAGTCTTCTGGGAGACCATACTGGGAGCGGGTTGTCACAACAATTGTGCGTGGCACTTCCTCCCCAGTCGCAGCTTTGTTGTTGATCTAAAATGGGGAGAAAAAACAGTATTGCTTGGAGGCGATTCATCTTTATGCTGTCATCCCGGAAAGTTACCAAGTGGTAAAGATCTCAATTGTTTAAGCCACTTGATGGTACTGAGCCTACTGGTGATAATATTGTGGTTGAAAAGCCAGGACAGTATTATTCTTTTTTGACAGCAAATCCATTGTGCCACCATTTCTCTAACAAACAGCTCTGGTCTTCCACTTTACTTTCATGAAGTCATTGTCCCCGCAAGGCCAGTGTCACAGACTAAAACCCTATCTGTTGAAACGACCAGGAAAAGCAGCATGCTAAATTGACACTCGTCTTGTTTCTGCATTTTTAGATGTTTTGGACACATGCTATACCCATCAAGATTCAAATGTACATGGACTAGTGTCCAATTTAAAACACATACCTGTGTGGTTGCCAGGCCATTGCTGACAGTGAAGCCATTGATTGTGACCTGGATTTGGCCTTGGTTGATCATGTTGATGATCGCTTCAGCTGCTGTGTTCATGGGGATTACGGGCATAGACAGAGCTCCGTTTGTGTCCCCAGTAGTTTCCTGGTTGTTGTCACACTTCATCTGGTTACAGAGAACAGTTTCAACTTAAATGCAAAATCATTCAACAATATGATAGGTTCATAATTTATCACTTATTGCAAATATTTTAACCCAGAAAACTTTAACTGAATCAGCAGATATTGGCAAATATTGTCAGAAAGAAATTACAAAGTTATTTATTGTTTTGCTCAAATTGCAATTCACTAGTTCACTGGTTTTTCATTTACATTCTTATAATAACAATTTCTTCGTCATGACATTTTCTGAACTCACCTTTATCACTTTCACATCTGGCAGACTGTCCAAATAAGCCTTGAGATCAATACCATTTAGAACAATGCGGTTGTCAAAGATATGTCCATTAGATTTGAAGTCAATCACAGCCTTTTTCTGTGGGGCCAAAAAATAACAAATATTTGAATACATTTTACGGCGTTTCCTGTTTTGCGTTTGTTTGGTATTTAAACAAGACTCTCAGCTCACAGATGCAAACGGCAGAGTTCGACAGACTGGACAAACCTTGAGGTGGGGGAACATGTTGGCGTGGTCTCCGATGAAGAAAGTATGGGGCATGTAGGCCAGTTTCTCAGAATACTGGTCAGCGACATCCAAAGGTGATGTTTCCTTGTCAGAGATGATGTAGTCCATGAAGGGAGCCCCACTAGTTCCAGGGTAACCCAGCCACATAGTCTGTTGAAATGACATTGATATGACTGAAGATGCAGTTATGTATTTGCACATGTAACATTTATCCCCAAGCTACCACTCTGTGTCTATCAGGAATCATATGTATTGCTCACCTGAACGGGGGCAGGGCGGAGGGCAAACAGCTCATTTCGGGCTCCCTTGGTGTATCCGTTCATGTTGACCAGAACGTGAATTCCATCCTGGTGAATACGATCAGCTGCCTTGCCATTGCAAGGAATCTGCAAGACAGAGGTTCCAGTTTTAGTAAAAAATATTTGTTTTTGACATTGTATACAGCAACACTTATATTCAAATGAACAGTCAGTTAAAAAAAAAACATCACTAAAAATGTGAATAGACACAAGAAGCATCTCTAGATCTTAACAGTTACCTGTGAGAGGTCTGTGAAATGATGAGCCTCGGCTACCACTTTCACACGGAAGTTGGTACTATCATCAGGACTGAGCGCATAGCAGAACACCTTGGAGGAAAAAGAAAGTGGTGACTCATACGCTCAAATTTACTTCCACGCAATTTATCAAATATTTCAGTCCAATACTGGCAAGACCATACATTGTAAAATGTAATATATTTACCATGTCAGTCAATGTTTAAATTTCTAAAATGTATATTACAATTGAGATCACCTACCTCAAATTTCTCAGGATTGTGCATTCCAGGAATGGACTGCATGAGGTGGGAAGTAGGGTGGTTGCCGAAGTCAGAGCTGACGTAGCCAACACGCAGACGACCACCGCTAGCTTTCAGGTCCTTTGGATGCTCAAAAGCAGGTTTGTGCAGTGCATTAATCTGTAGAATTAGAAAGTGTAAGAATAAAACTACAGCAGGATAGGCAGTTACTGTTTCACATACTGTAGCAATGTTGGAATAATCCATCAATAACAAACATTGATTCATCAAAATTCATGTCCAACTTTAAACCATAACCCTGGCCCTGCAAGCAACCCATTCACCACCAACTTTCACCTCCCATCTACAAAACTTAAATACATCCATTATCTTGCCCATCCCTTACCTTCCCCATATCCCTGCAGACAGCCACTGCCATCACCAGCCACCTTCCATCCCCCCCAAAAATGAATGAAAGTTTACTTGCTTTGATCAGTGCGTGTACCTTGTCCAGACAAAGGTTTCCGTGGCGTTCAGCAATGGCCTTGCGGAAGCCGTGAGAGAGTGGATACAGCATGCTGTGGTGTGGGTGCACTGAGGGCAAGCGGTTCTTGTCCAGCTGGTCAGCCACGATGCTCACAAGCTTCTTCATTCGCTCATCATAATCTGTCCAGTCACACACAATCTGGGAGTGACAAAAATAAGACATTAGAAAGTTTACTTTAATTCAACAGGAGCACAAAATAAGTAACTATTGTATGTACTGTAAATCCATTGCCATAAATATACCTGCAGACAATGTGCCAAGTTGCAGTAAGCATCAGGGAAGTCCGGCTTGAGTTTCAAGGCTGTGCGGTAAGATGCAATGGCCTCTGGGATGTTTCCAGAATCCTAGTCAATAGTCAAAGGACAATATTACAATACAAAATCAAAATGCATTACATCACACATAAACAGATGGGCATGTATGCATGAGTGTGTATTCTGCAAGAAACTCCACAAAGCAATCATGTTCTTTAAAAAACAGTAACATTGCAATTATCCTTTCCCTTTTAGGAACTAAATCATCAGTTGCCTCAACCAGAAATGAAGGTCTTGACGGAATCAATTAGCCCTTCCACTGTTATTGACTAATTCTAACTGTTTATACATATGTGCAAATATAATTGACATGTTATTGAGAAAATGATTGCAATGTCATTGCTGCTGGCTAAACCTGGAGATAGGTAGGGCCTTGTAAGAGAATATTGCCAAAGATAAAATCAAGAATCATTCTTACCTTGTGGATAGAGGCCAAATTACTGTGAGCATCAGCAAAGGCAGGGTTGATCTGGATGGCACGGGTGTAGCATTGCAGCGCTCCCTGTACATCTTGCATTTCCTTTAGTGTATTGCCCATGTTTGAGTAGGCATCAGCAAATGTAGGGCTAATTCTAAAAACAAACAGGAAGTCTGGTTTACAACACCATCACTCAACTACATTATGTGAAAATTGTACTTAGTTTATGACCTTCTACTTTCGAAAAGACTGCACATGGGAAAAATAACCATCAGGTTAAACTCTACAGAACATGGACATTGTACATATTAACCAAATGAATATCTGAGTGACGTGGCCTCACACCAATATCATCAGGTGAATTGAAGGTTTTGCATCAAATATTGTAGAATAAAACATTAATCCAAACTAGGTCAGCAGGTATCTATAGCATATTTTTACAGACCTGATGGCCTCCTTGTAGTGCATGAGGGCCTCCTGCAGTTTCCCTTGCTGCTGCAGGACACTGGCAAGGTTGGAGTGAGCTGCTGCAAACTCTGGGAACACCTGATTTAAAAAAAAGGGGTTACTAAGAATAATTGTACATAAATAGCATGCAAAATTTTACAGCAAACATGATGGTCTCTTTGAACAGACCTATTCGCAGCAGAAAATATCAGTCAATTTTTAACTCACCTCAAGTGCTTTCCTATAGAGCTGAACTGCATCTTCAATGTTGCCCTGCTCACGCTTAATATTGGCCAAGTTGTTAAGAGAGTCTGCGTGGGTTGGACACAAACGCAAGGCTGTGTTGTAGCACTCTTCTGCTTCAGACACCTAGGAAAGACATTCACATTTTTAAAAATTACATTCATTAAATTCCTTCTGAATTTTAGAGACCTATTCAAAAATGGTGGTATGTCAGACTGTCTTGAGAGGAGACATACAAAGTGCTGCCTTACATTGCCTTTCTCCTTGAGGGCATTTGCCAAATTGCAATAAGCATCGGGGAAGTGGGGCTGCAATTCTATAGCGCGGCGGTAGGTGTCAATAGCCAGATCAATGAGGCCTTGCTCGTAGTAAACACAAGCCAGGTTTCCATGGACAACCGCGTGGTTGGGGCTCAGACTCAGGGCTCTTAGGTATCCAGCCACAGCTCTGGAAACAAAAGATAAGCCATTCATGGTCCAACTGCAAAAATGTAGACAATTTTATATCATTTCATCTATTCGAGCATACACAACTTCAGTTCTAAAAATAAAGCAGAAAATACAGCAGTTGAGTTCCAGCCATGATGAATTCTGAAGGTGCAATTAATCTGCCCTGCCTTAACAATGGTATGCGAACAGCTGCAGGAATTTACAAAGTTCTTGACTCATTTCAAATTCCACAAGGTGTGGTAGGGTGGTGCTTTTAAAAGACAAAAGATTAGACATAGATGTATAAAAGGGAGTGTCAAACTGTACACTAGGTCATGTTAAAACTCACCTGTCAAAGATGCGGGCCTCTTTCAAAACATTTCCTAAATTGATGTATGCGTCAAGGAAATTTGGGTCCAGAGTCACTGCCTAAAAATTTAAACCAAGCTTAAAAACATGGGACAACAAGAATATAGACCACAAAGTAGCAGGATGCAAAAATCAAGATTCTCATTCTTTTCTAAAGATAATTTTCACTGATAATCTCGCTGTTATGACAGATGTATGTATATATTTGATGCGTGCACACTCACACACCACCGGTTTTCCAGTTACAATCGAGAGCCCTAAAAATGTGTGCAACTGACCTTTTCAAAATGGTGTATAGCCAGCCATATCTCTCCTTGAGCATTGAATACACAGCCCAGGTTGCTCCAAGCCACTGCAAAGTTGGGCTGAGTCTCAATGGCTTTCAGGTAGCATGCCTTCAAAGGGTTTATAATGAAAAACCATAGGAAAGGAGAAGAGGTAGAAGGGGAGAGGTATAGTGTGTAGAGGGGAGGGATGGTAAAATAAAAACAAATAAAAGATTGAGAATAAAAGTAAGAAAAAACAAAAAGGGCAGAGAAAGCAAAATTAGTGACTAATCTCCATTATGGCAAAAAGTGAGTCTACAGCATGGGCTCGCGTGTGCATAATTCTGCTGCGCTAAGCTGCATTGCTTTTTCCTACGCTGCGCGGATCCAACCAAAACCCACACGTATGCCCTCATCCATCAGTTATGACCACGTTCTCACCAAATGAAGTGGTCCCCACAGGTACAGTATGCTGTCCTTAATAAAATAAACTTTGTTTAGTTTGACCCCCCAAAGTAGGACATTATATTAAGATCGAGAAGAAAAAAAAGCGCCCAAATTTCATGTGGGTATGATATCTCACAACCTGGGATGTTGGACAGTTTGTGCAAGTGATGGTCCCTGTAATGCATGCGCAACAAACGCGAGCGCGTGGTGCATTTATTGCCACCACCACAATGCCCCATGTCATGCCGTTTGCTTGACTTTGCGCATAGCAAAGGTAATTTTTCGCTGCTGCGCTCGCTAAATGGCCCGGTAAACAGCTGCAGACCAACAACCCCTGAACACCTGCAACACCAGACTAGCACACACACTCAGCACCCATAAAAATCACAGAATTTAGGGGGGGATTGAGGGTTCAACCAGTGGCTACGCTGGGATGGTAATATAGGGGGCATTTGGAAATAAACAGCCAATAAGAAATACAATGTTATGGAATTGGTCAAACAGTTTTACTGTATGTAACAAAATTTGTGTTTTTCAACATCGAATTATGTCTGAGATCGAGGGGCATTTGGGAGCGAGGCTGGTTTGAGTGGGGAGAGGTCCGCAACCAACAGGCCAAAGGGAGTGAAGGTTTGTGGGTCGCACGCTTGCGCTTTCCGCCTTTTTGGTAGCTTGGAGGATATCGCTGCGCGGCCCCTGCGCTACTGTAGACTCACAGCGCACTATCTGCATCATCAGAACGCTGCAACTCCAAATAAAGAAGGAAAAACAAAACAAAATAGGAAAAATAAACAAGACATAAGAGTTAGAGGGTTCTTACTTGTTTTTCACGATTATTGCTTCCAAATCCTAGTTTCTTTTTACTTAATAGTGAATTGGGTTATTAGTATAGCATATTTTAAGAAATGCTCACTGTAATTTGTTTTGCTACTTTTTTTCTTTTGCTCTTCAAAAGGAAGCCACAAGACAGAGGAGCATGAAGTGAGGTGGTTTTTCTTTTGTTGTCAGTTACAAACCCGTTACCATATTTTTGGACTTTGTCAGAGTTGTGGCCGCAGCTGGCTGGAAGAAGAGGAGAGGACTGAGGCTGCCCTAGTGTTCCTTTCCGCCAGGCACCTACGCAGGAATAGTGTCTGTCACCCACCTGAAACCTTCTAAATAACAATATCAGTTGTGGAAAAACCAAAAGAGACAAAATCAGAAAACAAGATCGTTAGTAAAAGTCTTCAAACAATACATTCGCTTTTAAATATGGAAATAAAACAGGTTCCTCCAAAACACAAACATTAAACAGACTATACTTAGGTTCTCATCCATGCAATGACAGTTCATTTCAAAGAAAACAAAATAAATGCTTTTGGGTAAGTGGGAGGGAAGAAAGGCTTTGATATATTTAGTTTCATCAGTTAAATATAGGTTGAATTCAGGTTTCATATTAAACTAAAGGAGGGCAGTTACTGGCTTGATCTTGGCCAAATGAACTGATCCCATTTCTTTGGGAATAGTATTACATATTTGAAGGAAAAGGGAAGAAGTATTAATCATTTCTTTACGCATTTTCATTGAATCTTTATAAATCTTTGATTTCGTTATCCTGGCTTGCTTTCTTGAATCCTGGCCAATGGGTGGGGAGAAAGGTCTGTGGTGTAATTATTGGCATTTGGAAGCCTCCAAAGCTCTGAAATAAAGAAGTCATCGCTGTTGCTGCGCGTGCCTGTCTTTCTAACCCAGCATCTGACGCAGGTGGTGGAATGCAGATTGCGAGCTGTCTGCCTGACGACACTTGGAACCATTTAAAAAGGCACTTAAGAATGAGCATTCATTCATAACCCCACAGTTTAACACTATTCAACAGCAGTGGATATCAGTTAGATAGCCAGCTGAATTTATTTTTTATTTATCAAGCTTAGTCAAAAGAAGAACTAATGCAGGTGTGCTTGAAAAGCATGGTCACAGCACTGACAGGGCAACGCTGAAGGGTCAGGAAGGCAGCTCTCAGCGCGCACACTCCACCAATCCTTAGCGAGCGCGCGGGGGGTGGAGCGACAGAGCAGGGGAGCTTGTGACTCCCTGATGCTCCTCCCCACTCCTTTACCCCCCTCTAGCACGAAATAAGATGGCCTGTAACCACTGAGACAACTCCACATTAAACTCATCCCAGGGAGCCCCTTTATTTATATAGACCGAAGTCTTAAAATGACAAAAGGGAAGTGTAACCCACACTGGCAGCAACTCTACTGACAGCAAACTGAGACCAAAAGCTTGTCACTGGGCACTTGATAAACCATATTGGAGTGTAGTGGTTAGGTTAGAAATCATCTTACTTTTTGCACTGCAAAGATAAACTAGCTTCTCATCAGTTCATATATTCTTCAAAGACCGAGCCAGCATTTTCCCTCCAAAATCTATATGAAAATGCATTAGCCAAGGTTCAAAATTGACGATATAGATCAACTGTTTCAATTTAAAAACTCCAGCCTTTCTTCCTGAAAGGAGAGGGGCTGACCATTGGTAAAAGGTCGGGGCAAACCAAAGGACATTCGGACTAAAAGAGATACAGGTTGGGGACAAATGTGATATGTATACTATACTAAAAAACAAAAACATATCTAGTTGTTTAAAAAGGAAACACCAGAAAGTGTGTACTATGATTATATATATATATATATATTATTATTTTTTTAAACTTATCGGAGCCGAAAACCTTCAAAAGTAAGTATGAAATGAGAAGCTTACTGCAACTCCGAGAAATGAGATGTCCTGTCCTTCACTGGTCTGTGAGGGTTGAAGGGAAAGGACTTGATTTGGCTTTAAAATTTAAAAAAAGAGGAAACAGGAACAATATCTATGGCTTTTTTTTTGTTTGGTGTGGGGGCACTAAAAACAAAAGTGTATGTACAAAAATGAAAAGAAAAAAAACTACAGCAGAATACAAACATATAAACAAAGGCCAATGCGCTGTAACATACCTTGGCCTCTTCCAAACGCCCAAGGGCTTTAAGCAAGTTGCCCAAGTCACTACGTACACAATAAAGATCCTGTGGGAGGGGGAAACAAACATTTTAAATTTTACTGCTACAATTAACTGCAGATCAATGTTTTTGGTCAAAATATGTTTGCATTATTAGCAAATAGTTTGCTGTAAATTTCAAGAGTAACGGAACACCCACTAAAAGCCTATTTTTTTTCTGTCCGCCTGTAGTTTCACTTCTCACTTTACTGCGGTAAAATACAAATGTACTCCAGGACAACAGCTGTGGTCAGAAGTAAAACAGAGACAACTAGAGAGGGTATATAAACTGATTTTCAGCCAGTGTTAAGTTACTCTTAATGCATTTCAACAAATGGCACCGCACTTACAGGGTTGTACTGTAAGGCAGACACATAAGCCTGCACTGCTCCCTCCATGTCTCCTGCAGCAACCAGAGCAGCTGCCAAGTTGATGTAGCCATCAATAAAATCTGGTTTCAGTCTCAGAGCATGGCGATAATGCTCTATGGCCTCCTGCAGTTGCCCACGCTCTTTGTACACGTTCCCCAGGTTGGAGTAGGCCTCAGCCAACATTGGGTTCTGTTTGATGGCCAAAGTGCTGAAGTGAGCAGACCTGTAAAGAATGGGTACAGAATGGGTCACAATCCTGAAGAGAGCGGCTGGCAGTGTTTGCTGGATGCCTTGTGTAGCAGCAGCAAGAGGTGGATAAATATTGAAACAGCACTTCAAGATGAATAGACTTAAAATGCTGAAAATATGGATACATGACAAAGAAAACACAAAGTTCACTAACTTCCATTCTGACAGAGTCCATTATTTGAGTGCACAGAATACAAAGTTTAGTACCGCAAGCAGTATACTCCAAATTCAACAATGTATAAAAGACAAGTAACCCAACGGCCATTATTTGCTCAGTTCTTTGACAATAATACGACAACACCTGAAATTTAAATTATTTCGGAGTATACTGCTGGCATTGGGCACACTGGAGGAATAGAAAAAAGTGAACAAAATTGAATGTTTAAACCTGTAACTTGCAAGACCCGAAACCATGGCACCTGTAAAGCAAGGATATTGCCACCACCGAAACAGTGTTAGAATCACAAAAGCAACAGAGCGAGACCAAATCGAGCAACAGGATTTCCATAGGACCGATTAGTTGCTGTAATTGACTCCCCAGGCCAGATGTGTGCACTTAAAGTCCCATTATTTTCTGCCACTGCCTGCTGCTCAGTATGCGTCGACTCAGCTCCCCACACCTCACCTGTCGAGTCTTCGGCACTGGAAGTGGATGGAGGACAGGAGCAGCAGCACGCCTGTGTTATCAGGCTCCTGTCTCCAAAGCTGCATGCAGTGGCGCTCAGCGGCCTCAAAGTCCCCTGACTGATACTCCCGGTGCGCCAGCTCAGCCAACCCTTGGAAGGAAAGAATACGTTTTGTCGGTTCTGGAGCACCAACACATCCCAAGGAGGGGGGAAAACAACATGTTAGATGTGATGAAGAAATTAAAGCAGACAAATGAAAACAAAATTAAATAAGAGACAAATCTTAAAGAATGTTCCATTGCAAATTTCCATTTTGGGGCCGTAGATTGGATTAAAGATTAATTATCTGTTCAATATACCTAATTGCAGTGTTACTGTTTTTTTTTTAATGCATGACAAAATATAACGTTGTCATAAAATTGCATTACTTAATTGCAGAATACTGTTGGTAACAACTTTGGAGAATGAATCTCCTTTGAAGACAAACTGCATACACACTATATTGTATTTAGTGTATATGTTTCAGCAGTATAATGATTTTAAACAAGAACACTCAGCTGAAAGACCTCAACAAGGGCAGATACAAAGAATTTCCGAGCTACAGTGTGCTAGGTTTCCAGATCAGTTCCAATATGTTATAGTGATTAACAAAAAAATATATTAATGGGATACTATTTCAAATAAACCTCAATCAATGCATGAAATGTGGGTGATATACTGGGAGAAATTCAGAAGTTTTGACAACAAATTGACATTAAGGTTTAAAAGATCAATAAAAGCTTGACAGTACAGCCTTCAATTGCTTTTCAATACCAGTCTTAATATAGCAGACAGATTAGATTGTGGATATTGATTTACTCCTCATCCTGTGCGTGTTTTATGATGAACCATTGTTCTATTAAATATATTGATATAGATGAAACTAAAGAGTCACTTTGGGTCAAATGACACAGGGTGTGGCATAAACAACATGCCACAGACATGTCATGCATGCCTGTGTACAGAAAGATGGGTGGAGAAGCACTGATGTTTTGGGGACATGGTATAACTGGTGTACAGTGGATGCACGCAACGGCACACTGATGCCAGAGCACACTAAGATTATGGCAGATCAGGTTCATACACCCATAAACGTTACGTAATATGCTAGAACGTAGGATGGACAGCCTCGATTACATAAAGCACCCTGTCATAATGCAACATTAACCTTAAGCTAAATAACGTGAAGAACTGGCTGCATTCAGATGCACGACCAGTAAGCTCGTTTAGGATAAATACGAAAATGGTTTTAACACCAAAAAAACGTCATTAACCATGTGAATCTACGACAGACAATGACGTCTAGGCGGTCATTTTTAGAAGCGTGACTCTGCAGGGGCCGCGCGCGCTGGTTATGATACTGATCTCTCGCGCCTTCCAACAGATATCAGAACCCAGAACCATTTTTAACGAAAGGACATTTTCATTAAAGTAGCCTCGTGAGCGAAATAATACAACGGCATCGTTATGACTAGCAGGCACGTTAGCTTACTTAACAGTTAACTAGCTGGCGTCAATGAAAACTGTCTGAGGCTAAACCACAGACTGTATACGAGGGAATACCTCTGATGTTTGCACACTTGCCCGAAATGTAACGTTAGGCCGTCAAATAGACGCTCGTAAACTATTTCAATATATCCATTTCAGCCTGCTACGAATTAGCAACGCCACCTTACGATAGCGTACCAGGAGACTAAAGCAAGAATATGAGTGGAGGGGCATGAACTGGGCCTACGTTGCCAATAAAATGAGCGTTATGTATTGATATGTGTCAATACGTACTGCATTGGTGAAAACATAACCTTTGGTAAGTTACATTTGTTTGTTATATTAATCAGAATAATTGTGAGCTACTTTCGAGGCACTCCCAACAGCCAACATCCCGTTTTAACACGAGATAACGTCGTCTTCGCAGCTCCATTTCGCTAATGTTTAGCTTAATAATATCAACCAACCTGTGCTGTCAGCCACGTTTCCCACTGAGGTCGCCATCTCCTCAGTCTTCGAGTATTTCACGGTGGTCGTCAATGTGTCTTCGGGCAGATTACCGTTCCAGAGAAAGGTGTGCGACGAGCAGTCGTCTTTGTCGGCTGCGACCAGCAAACACGTTGCCAGGGAAGCTAAGTAACGTTAGCTAGCGTCCGTGAGACTTATCTTCTCTTTTCCGTGCAGCGCTCGGTGAAGCTCTTGCAGTGGTGTGTGAATAGTCGTGTATTAATGCATCATCTAACCTCTCTACAATCCCTAACAGCTAACCTCATACTAAAAACGTGCTATTGTGATTCAAGGTGGTTTCTCCTCACAACAAAGCTGCTGTGGAACATAAAATGGCGGAACTGGTAGAACTCGTTTTTTGAGAGAAACTAGTTCCGCCTATCGTCATTACGAAGAGACAAGCATGCAGAATTGTAATACATGTCGTATTAGCAAAACAATCATTCGTATAATTCAGGATAAAAGTAGTGTTTGCTAATCCGGCGTTATACATTTAATAGTTGAAAATAAAACGATTGGAAAATGATGTTGCGCGGAAGAACACATTGGTGCAGTGAGCCAGAGTGCAAGTCATATCCATATCAGAGTGTTCTTGAGAACATGTTCATGACATGGTTTGCTTATCGATTACAACATGGCATGACTTATAAATATGTCTGACATGCCCAAAGTCTGCAGTCTATATATAAGGTTACAGAACGAATAATACAAGATACTAACTTTTATGATTCAATCATGCATGCAGGCTTGTATTGTAGACTTACTTGTAGTGGGCTGTACATTCAAATGTACCTTACACACTTTTAAGTATACAGCTGTACACACTAAGGTACGCGCTTTTTTTTTATTGTAGTTACATTAGAAATGCTGCTCCGATTCCTAGAAACAGTTAATGTCAAACAGTACCACAAGTTAACACTGCAAACGTCTTGTGTTTACAAAGAGGAACTGGAACCATTTCATTAATTAGAACATAACTCCATATATTTTGCTTTGGTAATAATTTACAATAATGTAATAACTCGATTTCATTAGCCGTTTTGTGTAGCACATGTGCCATTCTAATGTCCAGGGGAATACAGTATTTTTAATTACATTATTTGTAAGATTGAATTATATAAAAGAAGAAAACTAACTAACCCTAACCCGCCCAGTTATCCAGAATCCTACTTGAGTGTAACAATATTGTTGATCTGTGATTGATGTTAGTATAAGGGATCTGGAGCTTGACCAAATATGTGTCCAATATAGGCATCCAGTGAAAGCAGTACTACTGAATGTGGGCCTCTGTACAAATGCAAGATTCAGAATCACCAACAGAGGGCAGCCTCTGTAAACCTATATGAAATAAAGTTTTCTGGCGTCATGCAAAGTGTCTCTGAATATAGATTTGCCTTAGAATTAGTTATTCTTGCAGGTCCTACATGCATGGCATTTACTCATCTGTCGTTGGCAATAAAGTTCCCTGGGTGGTGTTATGATATGGGGTTAGTCTTCAATTATTACATAGTTGTTGCACATTTCATACCACCGAAGGATACTTTGCTTCAGTTTAATAACATATATGAGCATTTTGGTCAATATCCCAGTTTTATTACAGACTTCGATCAATATAAAATTGAAACTTTTGGGATTTAAGGCAACCCAGGCCCTCATGTTATTCTCCCATATGCACAGTATAGTCTCAATGAATTCATGGTCAACACGTCAGTTTTAAGGATGTGGCCCCTGAAGTGATAGTCATTAACATGCCATTCTGCCCTGAAGATGTTGAAAAGGGGGCTACTGCTTGCTGCACCACAGTTTTTCCCATAGTCCCTCTATGGGAAAGTAGTTGACATCATTGCCCATGTTGGCTTTGCTCTGTGTGCTCAAAGCATGCCTATGGTGCAGGGTTTGTGTACTCTTCCTCGCGTTCCTCCTCTTTGCTCTCACTCTTCACACTGCTTAGTGGTCACTTGTGCACAGAATGATGTCATGGGCACTGTGTGTCTATGACAATTGCATCTGACATGCTTTATCTTTGTGCAGGAGTAGGAAGGCGGTCAGGGTGAACGCATCTTCCCCTGCCTAAAGGGTCGTTGACAGCTTTCCACAACAGACCCTGCTTTCATACAAGCTATTTTAGGAAACATGTGAGCGCAAGCGGTTCATTTACACACGGGTCAATTTAGCCATTATTAAAATCTCAGCATATCCATGAGATATTGGGAGTTTTTTGTGCCGATTAATTGCCAGGCCAGAAAACTGTTGTTACCAAAAGAGTGGCCTAAATTATTTCAGCCCATTTAGTTGAGGAAAAGATCCAATGCAAGCTGATGACCCACATTGTGTGTGGTGTTTTGGTATGCTTTCAAATATACTTGAATAGGGTTGCTTTGGGACACAGAGGGATTTATTCGTTCATTAGTTAGATATTCTTTTGCTCTGTTTGGTGACTCATAACAGAAAGCTGTCTTGCATTGCATGAGCTAAGAGAAAACATATTTACTGGAATGGGGGATTTTTCTCTTGCTGGCACACATCTGGAACAGCCATCATGTATCTCAGGCCTTCTGATCAATGAGTCCTCCTGATTTTGTTTTGTGTTATTAATGTTTTCCAGAGGTAGTATAATTCAGAAATGATGCTCTGTCCCTACGGGAATGCTACACAAGTATTTATTTAATTTTTAGGACATAAATAGATTCAAACCATCAACTAAAAATTCACAAACAAGTTGAATTTCACTTTATGATGCTGACTTGGCAAGACCTAAGTGACAATGATTAGTGACCCAATTCCACCGAGTGCATCTTTCAAAGAAGGGCCAGGAGATGGACTATGTGCTTTTAGAATGTGTCAGCTGTCTTCACACAGAACTCAGTGGAAAAAAAGAAAGAAATGGCCGCACTTACCATGGTGTGTGTCTGCATGAGTGCAACACTTTATTGCTTTACAGCCTGCAGCAATGCACATATTTGTTACTCGAAGCTTCCCCTCTTTAAGACAGGACCAGTCATTTCCTCAGGAGCATCTTTGGTGTTGTGGTGCAGCCCAGCACACCTACTGTGACCGTTGACACTCAAACACAGTGAGACAAAGTTGAGACACTTTTGTGTGTGAAGCTTTAAAAATATCTTGATTGAGGGTATTGCTGTCCCTATTTTTTTTTAAGTGCGCTAGAATGACCGCACTTTGTGGAAAACAGGCCAGCATATTGAACTTCTAGCTGCCATCCAGGTTAATCATCAGGTACTAGCAGCTTGATTCATGCTCCTGGCCTTTATTTAGACATTTGTCAGGTGCAGACTGATGTTTTATAGCCGCACATTTTGTGGTTGGAAGTTGTGTCTGAACAACACAACTATTTAGAAAAATGCACTGCTGTAAAAATGTCTGTATCTGTTTGAAGTTAAGTTTAATTTCTCTGGGGTTATTGATTAAAAGTTATTATGTGCAGGTGGAAACATACAGATGGGCTCTATTTTAAGTTAATTTCACCTTCTGCCAGTGGCATTCATTTGAAGCTATTGAGATGGGGGGGGAAATACAAATTGAAAGATTATCATCGTTTGTCATAATTCAAGTCATCTAATAAGGTTTAACCCTTTCTGTTCCTGTTCATTAGAGTCAGAGAGCATGAACAGGCCAGGCCAGTGGCGATGTGTGCAGTGAAGGTGCCAGGGCCGGGCCGGGCCGGGCCGGGCCGGGCCGGGCCTTGAGATCCTTTGAATCGCTGCATTCATCATGTTGTCCATTTGTCTCCCTGACCTCTCTCATTTCACCTTGTCTGCTCCTCTTCTTATGTGTCCCTCGAGACTGACAGTATGTAGGACCTAGTGACACCTTTCATGACAGCAGCTGTCAGTCTCTGCTATCAATTACACCGGCTGACTGACACCCTCTCCAACCCTGATGGCTTTTATTCACCCTGTGGAGTTACGACAGCAACCACCTCTGGCATAATCACCACGCTACTGCAGACCCCTATTTCTCTTCAAGACTTCCTTCTATTGCCCGAAGAGAGCAGTGCATTGTCGAACATTGCTTTTCTTCTGGCAATGTTTTAAAGAAAACACTGGGTACGTTTCACACTGCACTGCATTTTAATGGTGAATATGTGACTTCTCTAAGGGTTTTAGACTAAATCTCCCATGTAAAAAGTCTCTGTGGATGGAAAACTCCACTGATCCCGGCTTTGCCAGATCTCATTTAGATCCACCTGAGGGGGCATCCAGTGACGTGCAATCCCAGAGACGGGATGTCTGGGGTGGGGAAGGATTAGAGGAGACTCCCCCTGGCTGCCAGTGTGGATGTGTGCTGTGAAGATGATCGTCTGATATTGTATTCTACCCTGGACCAGTGTGAGACAAGCAGAATCACTCTCATTTTTTATTTACTTGTCTGTCGTGTCGTTTCTCTTTTATTAAGACAATTTGTATCTTTTTTATCCTGCAGCTGTTTTCTTTAGATGCATTTAATGAGTTTGATCTCTTCTTTTACTTGCTTGTTAAAACACTTTGTCGACATGTAAAAACGTATCTCCATGATTTAGCTTTGGTTGTTTTATAGTGTTGTTAACTTGTTCGTTTAGATATTCAGCCTTTATTTCATACCCTTTTAACATTTTATTGCTGGTTCTATTGCAAAATGAAGTTGACTTTGCACCAACCAGGCGTCTCCACTCTATAACACTGGGAACGTGGTCCTCTGTGACGTCTCTCCTCTTTCCCACTGTAAACAGAGCACTTGTTGTGGCCTGTCCCTTTGTTGGTTTAAGATCAAACAGAGGTGGAAACTTACATGAAAACACAAATAAGCTGTCAGAGGTTAACCTGTAATTATCAACTGTACATGCACTATAAACACTGTAATCTCAGGTTGATTGCTCCGTGGGCCTGAAGTACTCACACACCCTGACTCCACCAACTATATGATGGTCCTCTCTCTTTAGATTCACAGGACTGGTCATTCACCTTTCAGTTTCTGCCTCTTTCCATTTCACTCTGCATCATTCATAGCTTTCCTTACCAGTGACAGTTACAACGTAATTGACCTGTGGCCAGCCTTGAGCAAATAGGACTTGTGTTGTGCCCCATTCTCACGCAGAAGTCATCCACTTTGTCAAACCTTTTATCCAGAAAAATGGATCATCCATCCCTAACGCCACTACCCTGTTGTAGCCCCTTTCCTCCCACTGGTTGCGTAATCGTCCGTACCTTGCGAGTCAGCCATTGTGGGGGGAACATTTTGTTCGGGAAAGAAGGTCACTGCCGGAGAGTTGAAATCAGCCTTTGACCAGGATCAGGGCACAATACGCCACTGTTCACCCCAAAACTAAAGGTATCCGCTTACTGCGTTCGTATAAGCTGCTAAAGAGGAAACCCCCGTGTTCGAATTGTACTTATTGCACCTGTTTGCTTTTTAAGTTGACAGTTCATACTGCATGACTAATTTATTATGGTCCTTCACTGTGTGTGAGAACTTTTCCCCCCTCTACCTTATTGATGTCGTTCCAAGTTATGTAACTGCACACTATGCCACAATAAAGGATTAGACCCACTTTGAGGAGATAAGCTTCATAATAATAATAATAAGCAGTAGCGATGGTGTTCTGAACTCCGGTGTGTTTATGTTTGATCTATAATCTCATTCACTATCACCATTTGCAGAGCCCAGTCATAATTCACAGGTTAAGCAGTTTAGTCTGGAGTCTCATTCTCATATGGCTCAGTTTATTTGTGCATCTCCCCCAAGGTGACTCACTATTTCAAATCATACAGTTACTGTACAATTATTTTTGCATGCAATTGTTTGAACAGTGTACCTCAAGTTTCAGTGTGTCTTTTTCCCACCCTGTTCCTTTCCTCTCTATGTATCCTGTTTATATGACACACACAGTTGTAGAAATATTGCGGAAACCGGGACTCATTTCGAGACACAATACATGTTTGATTTGAGTGTGTATGAATACAAGATTTTGACAAGATTTTGTAAATATTGTCACTCTGATCTAACTTTGCTCGAGTTGCGTTTTTCCATTTGCAAGTTTGGATCTTAAAAAGATTCCTACAGTGTTGTCTTCTTCAATAATATGCATGTGTGTTGATTTATGCACGTGCAATAGTGTACATGTGCGATCATATCTGGCCAATTTGTATGTTTATTCTGTGTTTCTGTATCTATGTGTGCACAGCATAGGTCGGAAACGGGTTGGACCACAGCGGTTGTGGAAGGAACCGGGAAAGAGTCGGGAGGAAAAGGCGTAACTGCTGCCTGTCGTCCACCAATTTCACTGCCCTTGCCACAGAGTGCAATAAAACACCCTCCAGATTATTTCACACATACACACACACACACACACACACACACACACACACACACACACACACACACACACGTAAAATACAATGTTGCAGCAAAAACCTGGAAAGTTAAGCAAATATATGGAGAAAATGTATGAATCTTTGTGGGACCGGGTGACTATTGTACAATAAGACTTTTTCTGAGGTCACCTAAAGTATGCGCTGATCACACCCTGTTCTCACCTTAAATTGAGCTATTAGGTACATGCAGTGATTATATCATTATCTATTCTACTAAAAGGCACACACCCTAAATTAAATTTGCCATTATGAAACAATCCAAAAGAACATTTAGTTCACTAACAACAACAAAATAAAAAAATGTTCACCATATTTAACATTTTCGGAAAAGTGTGTGAACTATTCTTGTATACCAGTCCTTTTGCTGAGAAGATTAACCGTAAAGGAAACAGCCTGCAATTACATTCAGACATAGCTGTAGTGGCAAAGCTGCAAGGGTCAAATGCCACCAAGAGAGCAGAGGATAGTGCAATCTACTGACTAATATGATCATACAGGCAAGGCAAGCTTTTTTCTGATGTCCACAAAGAGATAAAGTTGTTTTCTGGAACGTCACAATATAAGTGAATAATTGCTCTATTTAACCGGAAGCTGTTCAGAGTTAGAGGATTACGACTTCTCTTTTTCCTGTGTTATCTCTTACAAAACAATGAAAGGAATCGTGGGAAGTTTTGTCTCACTGAGCATATGAATAAAAAGGGAAAGAATTCAAACTGGGTTCAAGGTCAGGCACTCTTTTTGCATATTAAGATTTTCTATGAATTGGTCAGTCCACACCTTCACTCTTTGCTTGAAGAGTTTACCAACTTTTTTGTGCAAACAGTGTCACAGCTTGTTATCAGTTGTCTTTTGAATTGATGATCTACGTGTCCACTCCATGGTGACTACATAGAGTGATATTAAGAATCTGACAGAATAGTTGAATAATGTGCTTTTATGCAATGTTACAGGTGTACTAAAATCTACCCTCCCTTGTTAGCAGCTCTGTACTCTTGAATGATCTCTAACCCTCTCTCCACAGCTATGGGTCCCTCCCAAGAGACATGCCCCAGGAGACGGGAGCGACCAGGGGGAAATATGGGGGTTAAAGGTCAAGGGTTGCTGATGCAGCAACAAGGGTTAGTGAGGTAGTGGATGAGGTGGTGACCTTTGACATCACAACTGAAAGAGAAACAGTTCCCAAATCTGGAGCCACCAATCATGTTAAAATGACTCATGTCTGCATTTCTAGTTTATTACATACCAATATATAGGTAGTTTAAAAACACGCAATGAACCCGTGGAGGGGTCTCGTTCAGCACGTTTGACAATCTGTCCTCTGCACCGCTACATAAAGACTATCAAGCTAAAATGTGGCAGACGTTTGGATTTGTTTTAGCAGGTACAGCAAATGTATCATTAATGATGACTCTTATGGGTCAAAAACTTTAAACCTGAAACTAACACAACTATGGACTAAAAGTTGCAAGGTAGCTATTAACTAGCTCAAGCTACTTGCTAACACAAGACCAGTTCATACACTGGGACAGCTTCCAATGATTCTTTTATTGTTACGCAAGGAACAAGAATTTGACGAGCTACACATGTGTGTTATGACAATGTGATGACAGTAAGGAGGATTGGTTAAGGAGGTAAACTGTAATAATAGCTAATAGTTTGGCTAATGAATCTGACTACCAATGTTAGCTAATCAGCATAGTCAGAAAATATGCTCGCCTGTGTCTGAGGGATTGTCAATTTACCTATTTGAAACAAAATGCCAAATAAAGCCAGCAATTCAGAGGCAGATTGTCATTGGCCTGCCCCGACATTGCTACTGGACCAGCATGCTCTTGGGTGAGGCTTTGAAGGCCCAGAGGTGGGAAAAAGCTGAGGAGGGGAAGTGCATACAGTATGAAATGGATATTGGCACAGAGCACTGACTCAACTACAAGTGAGCATGTTTGTTTCAGATAAGGGCCATTCTTTTTCTGCTGAAAATAAGAGAAAAACACAACCATGTGAAGGAACTGAAGGATGTTGGCTGTTCCAGAAAACTCTAAATGAGAACATAATATATCAACAGCAGTGTAGAAAGGACAGATAACAAATGTTGACCCAAATGTTTAATTACTTTGAAGTATGGCAATTTTCAGGCCAAAACCAAATGAGAAACACTTAGCTTAAAGACAATGGAGACCCGCGCTGCGTCATTTGCGCTACGTCAAACATGATGGTTGACTGATTTTCTTTCTTTAACTAATTCCTGCAGAGTGAGACAGGCTCATGAGGCATATGGATGTAGCGAATAGATCAGTATACAGATTGAAGCTGATAGAGTAGTTGTCAGAATGATACAGGCCTATGGCCAAAATATAAACTGGCAACCAATGGTTCAATATACTTCACTGTTATTGAATATATAATAATCTAATATGTTATAACTCTAATATTTGCATTGCTTGCATGTTTGACTATTATCTCACATTGCCTTAATATTTGTAAAGAAATATGTATATGCAAGTGGTTGCTGTTGTTGTTATGTTTTTGTTATTTTTACTGTTAAAAGGAGGTACAAAAACATTATGTAGTGACATAACAAGTAATTCAGACATCTCAGCGGCCGGTATGCAATGGGTGCAGGCCTGTTTTTTGGCATGGCCTTGGTTTGGAGCAAATCCGCTTTGTGCGGGACACAATGCTGAAACCAACTATAGCTCATAATTAACATTGCTTGGCAAAGACCTGCCCAGTGCACCTGGGGAAATAGGAGTGGAAGAGGGACAAATGGATGAATGGTTATACGGGAGTCGTATACATGCGATTTGCCTGATTGTTACCACCTCACAAAAGGTCTTGTACATAGTGAGAATAAAAAAATATTGGACGGCTTGTCCAGTTGGAAATGGTCATGAGTTAGTTATTTACTCTGCAAGAAAAACACCATATATACCACTGGTCTGCATACTAGACTTTATCATTGCTGTCAGCTGTAATAAGCACCCTTAGCTTATCTGCTATTTTCATGGGAGCACTATGTTATTATGCCTGCGGAGCACGGTAGCTGCACAATTTGTGGCCGTCCCCTATTTGTGCACCCATATCAAGCATCTGGTGGGAAATAGGCTAAGAATTAACATTGAGGCGACAACATGTCATTACAATTCCTCATATGTGCATCTTCTGTATACATTTTACTTTGATCAGTCAAAAACAAGCATGGCCTAACATGCAAGGTCATCTCTGGTCATCAAGTGGGAATACAAAGGATCCATGTCAACATGTTAAACCAGCTTTTGAGTTAAGGCCTCACCAAACAGCACTTCAAAGCAATGTCCATGTCAGTCAGGGTTCAAAGGGCTGGTGAAAGACCCGCTCTGTGCCCAGATCGGTGCCCCTGGACCCTGCAGCTCTGATGTGCCACATAGTGGCACCCTTCTCTAGTTTGATGCCCACATTGTCACTGAGTCCTATGGAAGTAATCAGGCATGCTCTGTTTATGCTCGATCACAGCACCGGCGAGAGCAGGACATTGCGACTGCAGTGTTTCATATGCGACTCCTCTGCGGGTCACTGGAATTGACTGAGATCAGTCTGAGAAACACAGAAATCACTGTGGGGTCTCCTGTGCAACAAGAATCAAAACAATGATGACGCCAAGGCAAAGCTGAGAGGGATGTCTTGCATTGACAGAGCTGCTGTGTGGGTGTGTAGTGTGTAGTTACAGCAGCTCTGACAAATTCAGTCAACCGACAAGCATTAATGTGCGTAAAAAAACTAAAAAACAAGCATCAGTCAAATGCAGTAAGTATATAAACAAACAACTTTGATTTATGATGAAAACCAAGACAATAAACAAATGAGTGAGTTTAATATTATATGTCTTGGAATAAGACCAGTGGAGGACATACATTTGAGCCAACGCTTTTTGTTTTGATAGACATTGCCCTCTCTTTTTAACACCCCCCTCCTGCCTCCACCTCTTCTTCCTCCTCCACACCTCTTGCACAGGTCACAGTTGGAAGACCATTGAGAATGCACCTTTAGTACATCCCCCAGCATGCCGAACGAAGGGGGCGTTAGACAAGAGCCCTGCCATTACCATTCACATAAGTGTGTGTTTGTGTATTTGTGTATGTACCAGGGGGTGATTGTTGTGTCTGTTGTGGTTGTGTGTACTCTGTCGAACCCTTGGGTCAGTCAAGATGCATTATTTCCATGCCACATTTAAGTTATGGTATAATTAAGTGGTTCCTCTGTGTTGAATTTCATTGGTCGCAATACACAAACGCAGCAGCTCTTTATCCTCTCTGGGAACAACAGGCAGGTGTGACCAGTAACAACAGGATGACAGGGTTCAACACCTCTACTCCCCACTGACTTCCTCTCACACCCCAGATCCACATTCAACCACACCCGAGCAACAAGCAACACAACTCCCAGTATGTCTGCCAATGTACAGTATCTGTGCACACCAGTGTATGAGTGTGTATGCTCTGTGTTTAAGTGGAGGTGGGCTTAGACTCTGGTTTTAATCCCTGAATACCTTCACTGAATTAATCCATTTAACTGTAGGAGTGTTCATCTATTCAGACAATTGTAGTTAACCCCAAACAGTTGCTGATAACCCCTGAGCCCAACCTGTGACCTCTGACCTTAACCTCGGGACTCTTCAAACAAGACATTGGCCTCTAGGGATTCAACACACATATCTTTAACGGGTCTCTTTTTTTCTCTCTCTCTCTGTTTTGCTTTCTTCTTCTTCGAGTCACACTCTATCTGCTTCTCCAGTCTGCCTCTGGTATTCGTTTAAGGCCGGCCCAAGATAATCCTTTGAGCCTGTTTCTTTTAGAGCCCATCTTGAGTTTTCACAACAAAGAGCCAGAGGCTGCTGTGGTGTACACATGAGGAGTAAACAGCAATGCCTACATCTCTTTTTCTTAACTTTCGTGGGCGGGGCGATACTTCTCATATGTACACAATGTAGTATTTACAAATCATATTTCCCCTATTTCTTACAAGATATTAGCCAAATGAAATCGAATTATTTGCTTAATTTTTCTACATTGCTAAAAGTGACATGAAAATACCAAAACCAACGATGCGTTATGCAAGAAAAGGATTAGTTTGTACGTTGTGGTTTTTCAACCATGTCAGGAGGCAAAAATGTTGCAAAAGTTATTATAGCGGGAGTAGATGTTATAATCATCTATATATAGGGACCTCTTAGAAGACATTCATATGGTTGGACTCGGTCTCTACACATGGAACGTGACAGAAATAGTTGTGTAAGAAATGAAAAAATATCACCTTTTCCAATCTTTCTTGCAAAATACTGAAGAAATAAACTGTTTGTTGCTGTCAACCGTTCATCAGTCCTCGATTTCGGCAGAACCAGATTATTTGTTATTTATATTTTGGTTTCACTATTTCACTATATGATTTATGATTTATGTTGACAATCCACCGCAGTCAGAATTACCTGCGCAAAACAAGGGTGTGATTTGTTCTAAGTACGAGTTGTGTTTGTTTGGGTGTGTTGTGCTTTGGTTGTCAAGGACCGAGAAGCCATTATGCTGACACCCTGATTTTGACCTTTAATTTATTAATTTCAAAATCTGAACCGCTTCGATGCCGTGCCTTTTCATATATTTGTGGCATCGTACATTTCCATTGTTTATTTCCACCCATCATTTACTACTATTAAGGCTCTGTCTCAGGCTCTCGGTAAGTCCTTCAGATCCTATTCATCATGTAAAGTGGTTAATGAAGGCTCAAAGAAAGTGATAGGAGGTAGTAATAATAGTAATTGGTGGGGATTGCAGTGGTTCTGAAGTGGTATATCTGTGTGAGTAAACAGAAGCCTGTTTCCCTTCAATGAGCTCAGCCAGAGTGCTCTCTCTTTCTCACACCAAAGCCTAGCAACAGCCCGTCCTTCCATTTTACTGGGTTTTGACCAAATAACTCAGCTGGCCGTCGCAACCCTACATTGGTCACTCATCCTTTTGTTCCCTCTCTTTTCTGCCTCTGCCAAACATGCCAGATCTCCATGTGTCGGGTAAAGAGGAAGGAAGGGAGAGAGGGTTTGCACGTGGTTTCCAGAGGGCAGCATAAACCCCATGCTGTCTTCTCATTTATCTGACCCACATTAAGTCATTTCTCCCTTATTCTGCTGCTCTCCATTACCTTTGAGATCGTCTGGTCATTTTAAATGTGTCTATAACTGCTGTTTTCTCCAACAATGCCTGTTACTGTCACGTTTAAGGTGACTGTGGGCCTTTGTGTTCAAGAACACTTCATACTCTCTGCAGTACTTAAAGGAATAGCGTGACTTTGGGGGAAATACAAATATTCCCTTTCAGAGTTAGATGAGCAGATCGATGCAAATCACATTTCTTGCCAGTCAGTTTATCTTAGCATAAAGACTGGAATCAAAAGGAAACAGTAAGCCTGGCTTGGTTATACTGAAGCATTTTGACACTATACAAGTATTGGAACAATCAGTTGTTTCCAAGCTACTGTAGTAGACAATACTGCATAACTCTTTTCCCATTATCATTGTAGTTCTCATAGTGCACCTCTGGTAGACATATGGTTCAAAAGAATCCTTTGACATGCTGAAATATGATGTTTTGGTTTAAGCCCTTGGGTGCACATTGTGGTGCCAGCGCTGATTGTTTTTCCGTTTTGGTGGGTGTGGTTTTCAGAGTATGATGCTCTGCTCTGTCTCTATGACGTGTGCCCTGAATGTCCAATCGCTCACACAACCTCTCCAGGCTCAAGAGCTTCCTCCACAACACTAGAAACCGGGCCTTTGGCTGGGGGGTTCTGGAGGCCCAAGGGTGCCTTGTTTTACCAACAGCTCCAGTGCTCCTGCAAAAGGTCGGCTGCATTGTTATGCAACAGTTTAGTGAGGACGAATGGGTTCTAGCACAGGCCCAGTGAATGCCAGGGGAAATGATGGTAAGAGGGTAGCAGCTAGGTTAATCTAAGAGGGAGTCCCCCTGAGGCCTGGCCCTCATAATTCCCTGTGTTTTCCTTTCAGCCTTAAATGTGTTGGTTGAAGGTCTGTCGTGGCCACATAGATGGCAGAAAGGGGAGGTTAGGTTCTGTGGGTGCAGCAGCAGAGCAGGCCGGTTAATCCCTGCAGCCCCAACACCAGGTCCAGCCAAAACTATGGGCGCCCTCAGGCACCAAGCCAACAGTTCCACTGTCTCTTTGTGGGTGACATCACCAGTTGGCACAGAGAAGCAGGGGGAGAATAATTAGGTTTAGATGGTTGAAGTAACCATGTGTGTGTGGGTGTGTGTATGTGCATCTTGAGCGTGTGTGTGCTGATGTAGAAGGGAATTTGCAAGAGTTTACTCGATATGAAGCACGTAGACGTTACAATCGTGACTCAAATGGATCCCAAAGGAAATATTGCAGTTCATCTGAAGGCTCTTGGAAGGCTTCAAATACAGTTAAATTTTTATTTTTTTATTTTTTTTGTGCAATAAATTTGGCACTCTCATATAGGAAGGTGTTAAGTGTTTTGGCAATATTTTTAAGAAAATGCATTAAAGCCAGAGTGGCATGGAATGAAGAATGTGTGGTTTGGATGGTGGGGGAGGAAGCGCAGGAGGCCCTGCTTTAATAACTCACTATAGACTCCATACATGACCACCCCAGCAAAGCCCATCCGTTCACTGCCCTTGGTGTTATATACACAGCCTACTTAGGAAGAAGCCTTTGTTTGTACGACGCGCTTTGTCAACCTCTATTTAGTGGGTTCTTTACAACAGACCTGGCCCTTTGAATATTAACTGTGTGATCACTCTTGCCACACAAGCAGCCGCTCAGGACCCCCTATCAGTGAAGCCCAGCTCCCCTGCACTCTGCTCCAGGGCTTTGTGCCCAACCACAGCTTGGTATACAGAGTCTTGTGGTCTCTCATCAGCCGGTTCGGGAGAAATTTACTTTCCATTGCTTCATTGACATCATTTATGGAGCGCGGATCAAATATGAGAGGAGTCTTTCGTTTCACAAAGAGATTCAAGAAAAATAGGGAAAAGGGATGACTTGTTATGTCGCTGTGTGTCACAGTGTCATTGTGAGCCTCTAGTGGAGTGCGACTGTAGTTTTAGCTGGTGTAATGACCGTAGCAGCTGGGGCAGGAAGGCGACCCAGGGTGGGAGAGTCTGGGCTGGTGTTTTTGCAGGTCAATAATCCCCTTTATTGAGTCTCAGGAAATCCTAATTGGAGTCGGAAGTGGCTCTAGTGGCCAGATGTGCAAAGACAAACAGAGTCGACCCAACCCCCAACTGACCACAAGCACCTCAGCCCCCTGCCCTCCTGCTGACTTGAATTTAAACACAGAACACACTCGCACACAGCCTCAAAATGCAAGGACAACTGACCACAAGCATCTACATATGCTTCCCCTCCATCCAACCTGAGGGAATTTAACTTATTAACATTACAGCCGTAACACACACACACACACACACACACACACACACACACACACACACACACACACACACACACACACACACACACACAATGCTAAAAAAGGTGTAATAAAAGCTTCCACAGATAGCTCTACGTGTGGTTTCCTTACTCCACAATTTGACTCACAACCCTTTCATCTTTCTGTCTCCATAATGTTTGTATCATGGTCTAATGGCCTGTCTGTGAACCCCTAAAGTCACATTGTGCAGCAGCAGTGTGTGTCTATTATTGTCATGTATAGCATATGTATATGTGGGAGTGGATCCACTCAAAGCACTCATGTATGAAGCAACCATGTGTGAATGCAAATGTGTGTTTGTGTGCCAGACAACTTGGGAAAAGGAGGGCAAGTGTAGTCTGTGTTGTTGCAGTGTGTGTCTGTGTTGGGTGTCTCTTGCTGTCTCTCCTTATCAAGCCAGGGATCTGACCAAAGCCAGAGATCCTTGTCACGCTGTTCTGGATAACTGTACATTGTCTGAGTGCAGCTGGGAAACCAAGAGAGATCTTCGAAAGCTGATTTTGATTAGGAATACCTCCTCAGACCTACTGCCCCAGTCTGGGATCAGACCTAGGTGTACGTATGCATGTGTGTTGTTTTAACGCACACATACACACACACACTTTGTGTTTCATACCCCCGCAGAGCCACAGTCACACTGACCTATTTACTCCACCGCAAAAATGGCCAAGACCTAGGGGGCTGACCAGACTGGCAGAGTAATACGAAGCCCCCATTCAGTTATATCGATGGTTTCACATGGAATAGTTCTAAAGCCACTTTTACACGCTATATAAATGGGACATCTGGCCAAAAAATCTATTGCATTGATTTCTTTACATCCGGAGTCATTTTCTGCAGTGTGAAAAGCCAATTGCAGCAGAGGCCACCGCATGGAATTGGATATCCGTAGCAAAAGTTTCATCAAACAAATGTGATTTGTGTGTGTTTTTGTCAGTGCGAGTCCAGCTCTGATTGTGTGTGTGCAAGTTAGGGGTGGAGGGAGCTAATAGCCTTCACCTTCATGTAACCCCTCTTGGACTTCAAAGCGACATTAAGAAGGGCTAACACTGGATGCATGGCTGCAACCACTCCACCAAACTAAACGCCGAGCACCTGATGGGGTCTCATCTGTTAGACCTTTTTTTCCATCGAGAGGAAAAGGTAGCAGGTTTTCTCCGGGACATCAAACAAACAACCTGCTTGTGAACTAGCAATTTTGGATGTTTTCTTAAATCCTTGATTAAGAAAAACTGCTATTTCTTACCAACGTACTCCTTCTTTGCAGCGGAATTTAACTTGAAAGCATGCATTCCCCCTTCGCACAAGTTCACACACAAATCTTACACATGAGCACCCTCATGCACATTCATTGACTAAAGAATGGGCTGAGTGAAGCGCAGGCACTGAAACTCACTGTTATGCAAAGGGGGGCACCAGCTGGGAGTGGGCCTGTAAACACATCACAGACTGTTTTGTCTCCTTGCGATGTAAGTGTCTTGGTGAAACAAGTGAGGGTTGCCAAGTTAACTCCTTACCATTCATTAATCAACGTCGTAATGTCCGCGCTGCATGAATGCTGGCATAATATGTGAAATCGTGCAGGGTTGTTCGGAGCCTTTATGGACTAGAAAGCTGCTGTCTTTCAGTGGCATTTCCTTGTATTCTGGGAAGTGCACTGTACTCAGAGAAGTGAGTGACTGAAGAGAAAGTGAAGTTTCCTGAGAGAGGTTTATTCTGGCACCGGTACACTATGACATGCCCTGCTGTACAGGCACAATAATAGCCTGATCTTTGGGGTCGTAACCCCCTAATTACTGCAGGACCCAGAAGTGACGACGACTGCTTGTCAGCATGACCTGTGATATGGGCTACCTGAGCCGGACTCGGGTGCACCAGGTGACATGGGCCAGGAGCGCTCCAGCACCTCAGATGAAAGGTCTGTGTTATGGGTCTACGTCCCAGAACCTGGGCCATTTCAGCACCCAGAGGGACTTCTCGTCTCCTTGGCTTTCACGTATATAACCCGCTCATACAGAGAGGAGCTGCAGACATCATTTCCCATGTCTGATAGTCATCTGCTCCCTCTCTCAGGTTCTCAATAGCATACTCCTCTTAGCCTGATCAAGGCCTTCTGCACCAGTTACAGATCAGAGTCCTGCTCACGATGATGATTAGCCTGAAATAGAGACATATCATGTTGACAATACAGCTCCTGACAGCAAGCTCTCATTAGATTACATTATTGTCAAGGTGCTAAATCACTGCCATTAAAGCAATTCCTCGAAAAGATGAAAGAAAAACAGACAATTGCAATTGTATTGATTGTGTTGAGGGTATTTTTATTTAATATATTGGATATGATAATATATTATGTAAAATAACATTGCTAAAATTGCAGTCATTCAGTCCCATCATAACAAATTTTAAAGTCTAAAAATGGAGTAAAGGGAGTTAAGAGCGAGTATACTTCCACCTGAAAACCCCTAAATTTCGCCGATGGGAAAACTGGGAGGATACAATGAGGCATATAAGCGAGCGGGTGCGCGCGTCTGCGCGTTCCCGGTGGACTGTGTGGAAGTTTCCCTGCAAGTTGAGAAAGACAAGAGGACAGCAGCGGGTGGAGCGGCACAAGTCACTGAGATAAAGGGGACACAGGAAAAGAAAACCTGGGATTGAAGAGTACTTTTGTCGAAGTCTTCCATACAATTTGGCCGCCAGCTCTGGTCGCTAAAGAGTTACGTCAGCCGTAACGGCAGGTAAGTGAAATAACTTGATTGGCTTATGAGAATTACTTGAACAAGTAATACAATTGACGGTTGTATGTCAACCTTTAATTGAGGCATAACTTTTATTATAAGCTAAACTTAAAAATGAACAGGGACAAATGACCGTGGAATAAGAACCGGTGTTGTAAGCTTAAACAAAATTGTATTGCAGAAGGATTATTCAATTACAAGTTAATATCGGGGTTAATCCCGCAGTTTTTATTTGATTGATGAGTCACTTTCCCCGCAACTTGTTAGACTTCCCATGAGCTCTTTGGAAACATGATTTATCGAATTTTATTTTCCGCTTGTCAGGATACAGATCTCATGAAAGGATGCAGAGCGAGATCACCGGCATGCGGTTTTAGCAGCGCTCTCGTGCGGCGCTCGGTGGAACCGCATGGCACTCACGCGCATCCCTGAACACGTTTTCCATAACTTCTGATTCATGCTACGAGTCGTGTTACGAGCGCGAGACAGGATGAGATGTGTTTTTGGCCGAACGCTAAGCCACGTCATGATTAAAGACTTTTCTTTGAACCAGCCATCTAAACCTTTTGAGTCACACTAATTGCATCACTAATCCGGTTGCTTGTGCAAGCGTGTGCAACCAGTTTTTGAGATGTTAACCCCCCCATAACGAGGAAAAGTCACAGTTTGGAAGTTGCAGATCCGACATTTCTTATCTTTGTGAACTGTGCACCTTACCCTGCCTGTAGTGTCATGGTCCATGTATTTTAATTAGAAGGGAGAAGTGTGTGTTTGCATGCAGTGAGGTGAAGCTGAACAGGATGGGACAAGAAGTTCAAACAGCCTATAAAGGGGGAGAGCTCCTCTAGCTCAGCTCGTACTTTCCCCCGAACACCTTGAACTTCCACCGAAGGTTGAACCAGGGGTTACATTTTTAGCTCCAACCACTTGTTAGGTTAGTCAACGCACTGGAGTCATGCTAATGAAAGGAGAAGTGAGGCCAGGTGTCAGTGACGTCATCAGCCTTAGTTAAAGTGATGTCTTGCTGTGGGACAACACTGATTTCCTGTGTTTCTCTGTGGCCTGAGCTACAATTTATTGTTGTCCCCTTTCCTATAGGCTGGAACTATTGATGGACCTTTGAACTCACTGGAAACTGGAAAAGGCATCTCTGACTGACCGAGCAGAGACTGCTCGCCCGTTATCTCCCCTCCCTCTTGAACCCATACAGCCTCTATGCTCATCAATCTGACGGTGGCCATCAAGGAATCTCGGGCCTTTCATGGAACACAGCCTGCCCTCCCTGCCGATGCTCCTGACACTGTGGGAGTGACAGCCATGGAGTCGCGTCCGCTGCTGGTCGCCCCTCCACCGCCTCCCCAAACACCTCCACCTCCACCACCTCCGCCTCCACCCCCTCCGCCGCCACCACCACCAGAGTCCCTCTCGCCTTTCAATCGGTCCGACAGCGCCCGTCGGAGCCGGCTGAGGAAGCTGAACTGGGAGAGCATCCCCAAGGAGAAGGTGGAGGGCAGGAAGAGTGTGTGGAACGGGGCGGCTCCGGGCGAGGATGAGTTCCCCATCGACCTCCATTCTCTGGATGAGCTGTTTGGTCAGAAGGACAGTAAGCATCAGGACAGGACCAGCACCCTGAGGCGCCGGTCTGCTCTGCTGCGCTGCAGATCCCCTCAGAACAGCTCGGAAGAGGTCAGATCATGAAGATGGCGGCGATATTGTTCAGCTCTTTATAAAGACAGGGAGATTTCTTGCACTTTTCTTCCCCTTAATTGTGCCCTTTTCCTTTTTACAGATTTCCTTGTTGGACTCCAAACGCAGTATGAACATTGGAATATTTCTACGGCAGTTTAAGATGTAAGCTTCCTTTTATTAACTTGGCCGAAATAATGAGGAATACCACAATTTGCTGACTCAAATATGATGACTTGCTGTTTTGTATCATCGTAAATTGAATAACTTTGACATCGGGCTTGGAGAAATTGTGAAGGACATACTTTTTTGCAACTTCTCAATCCAATGCCCAGGTATTGGTATTGGCATTAGGACTGAAAAGGTTAAATCGGTGTGCCATTAGTCACCGCCAGTCAAAATGAAAGGGAAGGAAACAGAAGTATGTACAACTGTGCCCGGGTGAACAGTCTGTCCCTTGAGTTAAATGAGAGTGTGTGGCCATAGATCAAAGATGGTGTGTGTGTGTGTCAGAAGTGTGAAGTCTCAGGATGTCTGGTGTCGGAGAGTGGACACAAGTATATTGCAGGGCACAGCCAGGTGCAGGGGTGCACACTCCCCACTGAGCAGCAGGACTGGGGGACTAGCCCGAGGGGTCAGGGTTGACACCTGCTGATGCCCTTAAAGAGTGTCTAATGTTAAAGCAATCCTTTACAGAAAGAGACCCCACTGGTGTCTTGTGATATTCACCCATGGCCTGCTTAATATGCCGGCATGGCTCAAACAGTGCTTCCCCTTTTGTCACGTATAGGGCTGTTTTAAGACTCGTGAAGCACACTTACATGTAGTTTAATGTCTGAAACTTTGGAATTAACGTTGACGATTTAGAAAATCTGCCGGCAGCAATGATGATACAAAGACATGGAAAAGAAGTGCTTGTGTTGCGATCGTGTCACGCCTCCATGTGTTTGCAGAGACTCAACGGAAGAGCAGTTCTTCTTTTGTCCAGATTTGTCGAGACTTGTAGCGAAAGCCATTATGTGAAAAGAGTTTCTTGTGCACACAAACACTCGTCTTGTTGGGAGCTTATTTGCCCCGCTGTTCGAAACACAGACAGAGCTGCTGCTGAATTGTGAGCGTAGTTCAAACAAAATACGGTTTTGTATTGTGATACAAAGTAATAGTTTTTTTATAGGCTATTTCCTTACACATTTTGTTTTCAGCAGAAAACGAGTTGGGACAGATCACAAAGTTGTGTTCCAGTTTTGAAAAAGAGTTCTTGTTTGAATAATTTATTTAGATCTGTCTCGATAGAGAGAGCTATCAGGAAATCTATTTAAGTGTTGGTGTCAAAGCATTGAATGAATATGGATGTGACCGCCATAAATGGAGAGAGAGACAGATGTGTCACTCAGAGGAAGTAAGTCAGAGGTCAAACAGTCAGTTCTGTTTCCGCTCTTTCACCTTGACATCCCAAAGGCCTTGCAGACATGTTCCCTGCGTGTCTGCCTTGTATTTGCCCAGTGGATAGGCCACTTTATGTCGCCAGTGTGGCGTCAACCTACCCTTTCTCCCCAACACTTTGACTGATAAGAATGGGATAAGCCTAAACAGTGTGTGATCAAGGCGAACCAAAGAGCAGATAATGTGCATAACATGAGTTTTCTTAAGGGGTGTCAGGCTGAAACCCCCATTGCATCTTAACAATGATGTCATACAAAAAACATGTCTGTTGTAATTTTTCCACAGGCCTGCTAAGGAGATAGTTGAGGACATCAGGCAGGGTGCTGGGGACCGTTATGGAGCAGAGAAGCTCACAGAGCTTTGCAAATTGCTGCCTGACAATGAGGAGGTAAACTGCTTTTTTTGCATACAAATACAGCGTGACAACCCCCCTCCCTTTCCCTCCACTTCTCTCACTCATCATCTGGCTCTGGTTAGGATGATCAAAAGTTTGCCATTACACCATGTTGTATGATGTGGTCTTTTTCCGGAGAAGGATCACACTGAAAGATATTGGAATTGACTGTTAAGGGCAGTTTTTTCTCTCTTTTCTTTTGACAAATGAAGCTGTTTTTTTTTTTGTTTTGACTTAGCATCTGTTCTCTCTTTTAGGAGTCCCGCCTGAAGAGGTTCAGTGGGGAGCGCAGTTGGCTTGGAGAACCTGATCTTTTCCTGCTGCTTTTGGTAGAAGTCCCCAGGTACACCTTTGGTCCTGGATTGGATAAAGTGAACCAGAAATATACCCATTAATTTCCAAAGACTCCTTTTAGCATTAAGCATTAGTTTATTTTCATGTGATACTTGTCCTGCTCACATGCTTTACTTTGTGATGACGTGTGCTTGTTTAACTGATGATTGATGATGAGTGCCTTTTTGTGGCCACCATCACTCACTCCTGTCTAAGTATCCACCCATCTATCCGTCCGTCCCCATCTTTCCTCTTCCATTAGTTTTCGGTTTCGTCTGGATGCCATGATCCTGCAACAAGAGTTTGACCCCGCTGTGACCTCTCTGTGTGTGGCAGCCAGATGTCTGAGGGAGGCGGCCAGAGGTAAAGTTAACAGCAGGGAGTTGTGTACACCACCACTATAAAGACCAAGTGTCCCTCTTAAATGCTCCTATTTAGGATTAGCCTCGAGTGGTAAAGTTTGGAGTCTGAATACAAATGTAATTTGCATTTAGAATAGTTGTATACTGATTAAGGAGAAACCTGCAATCAGTTTTATATTGTTTGGTCTAAAAGTCTTTATTTCACCGATGAGCTTTAGTGTCAGTTCTTCAAAACAAAGTTGCTGACTCATCTTCAGGCCTTGATGCCAGTGGCAGGCACGTTGATCCTCATTATGCTTTAACCTTGAGGCACATGCACAATATTGAATCTCTGTCTTCTCTCCTAGAACTGCTGAGCTGTCCTGAATTACACTCCATCCTTCGTTTGGTGCTGAAAGCTGGGAACTACATGAACGCTGTGAGCGCTTCTTTATTATTTTTCTTTTCTTTTCTTGGGTCAGACAAAGCGGACTCAGTCCTTTATTGTCGGTGTACAATGCAGGTCTGGGTGTGTGTTCAGGGGCGTCACTCTGACTGTGCACCTGGGTTTTGTATCATTGTTTGTTTAAAGTTGTCATATACATTGTGTGTTTGTGTGTGTGTGTGTTATTCTGACCTTGTATGTGACCTCTCAGGGTGGATATGCGGGGAATGCTGCTGGTTTCCGAATTTCATCGCTGCTCAAACTGGCCGACACCAAAGCCAACAAGCCGGGGATGAATCTGCTGCATTTTGTTGCAATGGTAAGATCTGAAAAAAGAACAGATAGTATCCAATCAGAGAGAAGTATTTATTTGTCAACTACCTCCTTTTCTTTATCAAATTCTTCATCAAATTCAAAACATAAAAAGGATCCATCTTGTGTGTAAAAGTATTTGTCAAAAGCTTTAGAGTAAAAAGGTGTGAATATTTCTGGTTAAAAACATTTGAGGGGGATTTCATTTTAGCACAGTTTTTGTAAGAAACAATTTGTTTTTGAGAACACTAGTCTCTCAAGCCTGTTCCGCCAACAAATTAACAAATGACGTGCTGCTTCTTTTGAAACAATAGCTGGATAATCATTTGTGTTTGTCTCCACAGGAAGCTGTGAAAAAGGACCAGAGTTTACTGTCATTTCCCAGCCAAATAGGCCATGTTGGCTCCGCCTCCAGGTCAGTCTCTCCCAAAACTCAGATCCTACAGTGACTGTGTCTAAAGGAATATAGAAGTCCAGCTTAAAAACCTCAGTACAGCCCAAATAAATATACACAACGTAAATCTATAGCATTCTTATATCAGAACAAGGCGACCAGCTGTTGGCAATAGCTAGCTGCCTGAGAGAAAGTGGGTCATGACAATATTGATACTCCAAGCCAATATTTAAGCTGTGCTGGAAGGTTTATCTACAGGGTGCTCAGGAAAGACCATCCTATTTTGCTTTATAAAGTAAATAATTTCTTGCATGCCACTGCAATCATGTTTTGAGAGCATCGAGTCCATTTTAAAGTACTACATTTCTGGACACTTTGAATAATTCGTATGTATTTATTAACTGTATTTGGTAATGAGACCTCTATCATGATATGTTGAAGAGCCATTTCTCTACAGTCCTTTCAAATTCAAATTGCTTATTATATGTCTTCTGTCTCTCTGCAGGCTGAGTGAGGAGTCGGTGCTGGAAGACTTATCCAAGTTGAAAAGCAGGGTGGTGGCCCTCAAAGCCAATGTCCAGACTGAGGCAGAGATTCAGGAGCACACCAAACTTTTTCTGGAGGTATGAAACCTAGTTTGTAGATTAAAACGTTGTCTAATTTCTTGATTTCCAAAGATGACTGTGTAAACTGTGTTCAGGTGGCTGAGGAGCGTCTGAAGGAGGCGGAGGATGAGGTGGAGGGCATGAGGATGTCTAGCCAGGCTCTGGTGGAATTCTTCTGTGAAGATGACAGCACTTTCAAACTGGAGGAGGCGTGCAGGGTCTTCCATTCTTTTTGCCTTCGCTTCCAAAGAGCTGTGCAGGTTAGATGAAGAAAATATCTGTTTATAAAAACTTGCATATTGTCAAAAACAGTAGAGATTTAACTCTGCGCTGACACTTTTCTACAGGAGAATGCGGAGCGGGAGCTGAAGGAGCAGAAACGTCTGGAGCGTCAACGGGAGATGGTGGAAAAGCGTCGCTCACTGGCTGTGTGTACGGGGCTGGACCTGAGCCTCAGCCTCAGCCTCAGCCTCGCCAGAGAGCCTCAGCGCCAGGAGAACCAAGGAGAGCTGGAGAAACTGCTGGAGAAGAACTTGAGCTACTCTTGGAGTCGACGCAGCCTGAGAAGCTCTGAGTCCCGCAGACACTCCCATTACCTCCACAATGACGCCGTGCTCAAGGGCTTCCCCGAGCTGGGCAGCAGCCCCACGTCGACCAGTTATCACTCCAACAGCTCCTCCGACCACGAGACCACCGCTGTGCTTGGTAGTTCCCCAGAGACTGACCGCACATGCTCCCCCATCGGCCAAGAACCTGTTCTGGGTCAGAGGAGCAGGTCTCAGCACAGCCGAGCAACAAACAGGAACATGGATGCCGTTGAGGGCTCGCACACCGCCATGTTTGGTCCCTCTCAGCAAGGACGTGGCTTTAAAGTCAAGCAGCAAGAGGCTGAGAGAATTTCTTATGTGCTGCAAGGCCAATCGAAGACAACAGGATTTGAAAAAGAAGCTGAGATTTCACAAGAGCGCGTGGTTTCGATGACCACTGAATCTTGTTCAAACTCCGCTGCGATACCCACCGATAAACCAGCCATTTGTGTGAAAAACCAGACCCTTATTCAGAGGCAGAGGTTTGGCCTGCCAGGTACAGACAAGACTCAGCCGGTTCAGAGTAAATCGAATGGCTCTCGTATGAATGAGTCAGCACCTCATACAAGTGAAATAGTTTCTCACAGTGACACCAGGACTGGGTCGTTAAGGTACCAGAGATTTGTGAGTCAATCGCAATCATGTGTAAATGATCCAGAGAAGATCCAGTCCCAACCACAGGCGAGAGAGACGCCCGCCGTAACAGCAAGTGCTGTGATACCTTTGCCTGATGGAGGATTAACAAAGCACACAAACACAGAAGTGGTGTCCACACCTGTGGAAGAAAACTGGATGCCCTCCAGCCAACTGGAGTTTAGCCAATCAGAGCAAGAAGAGTACTCTGACTGGCCGTACTCCCGCGTGGGCGAAACAGTGGAGTGCCACACTCTGGTGAAAGGCCTACGATCCTATGATGCCATGTCAACCCCAACCATCCCACTCCCACGACCAGCACCGAGCCTCTGCTCCAAGTGGAGGAAAGAGAGGGAGGGCAACCTCCGAGCGGGGACAACTCCAGGGTCTGCTATATCAAAGGAGGAGACTCGAACCTTGAAGATCCCTGTGCGTAGTGGAATAGGGGCCAAAAGGGGACTTGTATCCCGTACAGGACCTTCCAATAGCACAAGCATTCCCAGGGTGCGCTCCAAAACTGAGCCTTCAAATGGGGACCCAACCCCCACTAACACATCCACTCCCAGCCGGCTGCCTAGTCCTCGCAGCATATCCATGCGCTCGTCAACTATCACACGGCCTACAGCGGTTCAGACAGATGTGAAGCGCAGTAATAGCACACGGGAGAGGACTTTAAGTGAGCCACAGACCACAGGGAAGCCCACCTTAACCCGCAGGACCTCAGACAGATCCGTACCGGAGAAGGTCTCAGGCAGCACCCGGCTGGCCTTCGTCAGAGGAACCCCGCTTCGTGTGTCAAAAAGACTCGCCCCAAACTCTGAGGCGCAGGCGCCCTACCAGCCTCGCACCGCTCACAGCCCGTCATCGGCCACGGCCAAGACCATACGCACAACTGTCAATTCTGCTGCCCAAAATAAAACTGCTAAGACAACAAACACCTCTCCTGCTAGCTCTAAAATCCCTACAGTTTCACGGATACCTGGTCTCAAAATGACGAGGGCTACTGCAGCTTCGCCATCATGGAGGTGATGACGAATAAGTGTTTAGACAGTGTAGGTCTTCATGAAGTGTGTTATGACATGTGTATGTAGTTATGAGTGCTTGCATTCTACATATGTGAGAGGGAACTGCACAGGGGGCATCGGAGACCATTTATCTCGTGTGTTTTACCCAATAGCAGAATAAATCCTACCTCCTTTTTATACCCATGTGTGTCCTTTGCAGGCAATAGGACACCCCAAGACCACCCATCTTACAATAACTGCTCCTATATATATATAGAACAGCAGTGAAACAGGAGCAAATTCGGTCAGTGAAACACAACCAACTGACATTACTCTGCCTAGTCCATTCACATGTGCATTGAAAAAAATGATATTTGGGAAACTGTTTTTCAATCTCTTGCAAAAAAAAGTAGTTTTATCCAAATGTTATGAATACTGTGACCCCTTTCCGAAGTGTTCTTACTGAACTCAACAAGGAACTCGGTACAATATTGACTGTTTATCCTCTTGTTGAGAGGCCTCATTGTTCTGATGCACTTTAAAAAACGGCGAGGAGATATTACTGTTATGTTTGTCATTTTATTTTGTATCAAAAGATTATATAACTTAATTGAATAGCATTGGTTGTTATTCATTGTATTATGTGGATTTATACAAAATAAAAAAGAGAAGATGAATAAAGATGGTAATCAAAGGTTAAATTAAAAAGTACCTGTGTGTTTTTCATATATATTGGCATCTATTCTTTTGTTTTTTTTCATTCAAACGAGTGCTTGCGATGAGTGCTTTCTCTTTCAAGGTTTCCGCTCTTCCTCATCAGTTGCTGCTCTTGCATCTTGCTGTCCTGTATTCCAGTCAACCTCATTCCTCTCTCTCTCTCTCTCTCTCTCTCTCTCTCTCTCTCTCTCTCGCTGCATCTGCATCTCTTGACACAGTCACCCCCAACTCTGTCAGTGGCTGTTGTCATGGAAATGCCACAGACGTCCCGGGGAATCTCCTGGCAGAATAGTGGGGTGCAAGGGTTGGGGTGGAGGGTGACTGTGGCTGTAGGGTCCCAGTGGGAATTCTCTCTTTATAAGCTGCAGTGACGCCAGAACCTCTTGGGAAAGGCAATAAACCGGTTCCTCTTTGTGTTTTTGAGTGTCCGGTTGTCGGTCAGCATTGGCCTCTTAACCTGCCCAAGTGTATAGAGGTGACATCATCAACGGGTCTCCAGGGATGCAGGACAGAGTAGTCCGAAGTGGTCCCTCTTTTAGCTGCCTTTATGTATTTGAAAGCACTGGCTTTGTGAGAATAATGACTTGTCTGAAGGTGAATAAGTAATTTATAGGCCTTAAGACCAATGCTCACCAAAGAGAGGATGAGGTCCAAGAGACAAGATTGGTTTACGATCTTTGTATATGAGACACAAAGGGACACGCTGGCAGAGAAGGTCTTTAGGCATCCATGCAGAAAGGTTTAGGGATGTACTTTTCTTTTTTTGGCACTTTTGAGAGAGCTTATACAGTCTATGATTTTTACAAGGTGTAAAATAGGTATTTAAAGTCCTAACAATTGTGGTCAATAGTTCACATTTATGGAAACAAAGCCAAACTATACTAATGTATCCACCAGTTATGACCTTGAAGACCTTGAAGGCAAAGGTGTGTGTGTGTGTGTGTGTGTGTGTGTGTGTGTGTGTGTGTGTGTGTGTGTGTGTGTGTGTGTGTGTGTGTGTGAGAGAGAGAGAGAGAGAGAGACTGGGGACAGAGGTGCATAGTAAGTACTCTACTTCACTACAGTTTTGAAGTACATAGAGACTTACTTTTGTTGATTATCTCTATACCTTGCTTCTCTTTACATATAGCGTAGTATTGATTTCAGTATCATATAATGTACTCTTTAACTCACATTTATTTGAAACCTTTTTGCAGATGTATATTCTAAATACAAAATATATGATGTACACACTATGAAGCATTGTTACAACTACTCAAAGCTAGTAATACGAGCTCTACTTCAATCAGCATTAGTTTACACATTTTAATGCATCAAGAAACTTAAATATAACGACCGGAAAGTAGAAGTAAAAATATTTTTCTTAAGTCTCAATACTTCTTCCATCACTACAAAGAAATCACTATTTAAGCTACCAGAAATGTCCTGCTATCCCGATAATATGTCACCACACTTGCAGTGTTTGTACAACAGTGCTTTTAACGCACAGAGTTGTAAAGTACAAAAACAGAACAGTTCAACAACGTCATCTAGCGTCCATGGAGTGTCACAGGAACGTCGGCTGAAAAATAAAACTACAACTCCCAGTTTACACTGCGTCCTAACGGCGATTTTAACGTAATGGACAGCTCCCCGGATGCGGCTGTGATTGACTAGACCAGGCAAAAAGAGATCGAAAGCCAAGTGGCGGTAAGTCACAAAATCCTCTGTTACAGCAAGTAACTACTTCTAAGACTTATATAACAACAACATGTATTTTTTTAGAGTCACTTGTGGGCGGTTATCGGGAGCAGACCTCTTTGAGAAGTGCTTTGCAAATAAACTTTTAACTTGTTTGCTAACTAGCTCGCTTGTTAGCCGCTGAACGCGCTAGTTCCTTAGCTTGACGCTAGCCATCGGAGGTGGGGGGAACGCCTAGTATCATAAGTTGACCGTGCGACATAATACACGCCTCACCTTTTTATTTCACTCGTTGTCCTTGGTTCAAGGACTACAGTTGGCTCTGCTCACTTTCCAGACGGTGTTTGCTTGTGGAAGTGAAGCTCACCTATGTCACGTTAATTACGTCGACAAGCTAACTTTGGCGGCGGTTAGCTCGTCTGCTAATTGGGTAAAAAGTTGTAATACTGTACAAAAACAAAACAAAACAACAAGCAGCTGTCGGTTAAAGTTACAAGCGGGCAATTTTATTGTTGTGTCATTCTCACTGGTCTTGAGAACTTCAGATGAGCATCTCGGTGAATGAATAATATAAGTTACCCAGGTGCTTTTTTTGTTGTCAGGTGCTGCAGCCCCAGTGGTCGTAGGCAGGATGCAGACCATAAAGTGTGTGGTGGTGGGTGACGGGGCGGTCGGTAAAACCTGCCTACTCATCTCGTACACCACCAATGCCTTCCCTGAAGAGTACATTCCCACAGTGTTTGACAACTACAGCGCTCAGATGAGCGTGGACGGCCGCACCGTCAGCCTCAATTTGTGGGACACAGCAGGCCAAGAGGAGTATGACCGACTGCGCACCCTTTCCTATCCTCAGACCAACGTTTTCATCATCTGCTTTTCCATTGGCAGCCCCTCTTCCCACGCCAATGTCAGGCACAAGTGGCACCCTGAGGTGTCTCACCACTGCCCCAATGTGCCCATCCTGCTGGTGGGCACTAAGAGGGACCTGAGGGGCGATGCAGAAACCGTAAAGAAGCTGAAGGAGCAAAGCCTGGCTCCGACCACCCAGCAGCAAGGAAATGCCCTGGCCAAGCAGATTGGGGCTGTCAAATACATGGAGTGTTCGGCTCTGCTGCAGGATGGTGTTAGAGAGGTCTTTGCTGAAGCTGTGAGGGCAGTGTTGTATCCAGTCACGAAAAAGAACCCCAAGAAGTGTGTGCTGTTGTAATAACGGTTGCCAGATTTGGACTGTGGAGAAGGATGCTGGAGATCCACAGATGCAAAGGCTGAGAAATGAACGTCGTCGTCTGGCTGCCTCCATAACTGCAGTTAAGACTTTGATTTCAGCTCCTCTGTTACTTCTCTCTTCCTTATTCATCTCCTGGAGAATTTTTACTCCGTTGCCATCATCACCAAAGTGACTATGCCAAAATTGGGGCAACAGACCGGATCTCCACTATTTTCCTTACATTTTAACTTTTGATATTTACACTTTTCTCCAATTTTACAACTGTTCTAGATTTGTAGCTTCTCTGCTTTGCCTTATAAATGCTGATCATGGTTGTCAATAGCCATAATAACATCGGAACCAAGGACCCTGATTGACTGGAGAGAAGAGATCTGCCTTACTTCAGGTGGAGAAATAATGACTACCTCATACTCTCACCTAGGTTGCATCTCATAAGTATCAAGCAACATCACAGTCAAAATGCTTTGATTTGCCCATTTAGATGTAATAAACAGCCAAGTAGAGGGTGACCAAGTTTTAATTTAAAGCAGCTTGAATACAGACATGATGTGGTGACTCCCGGACAAATGCCAGTACCCCTTAACCAATATGCCCAGATTAGAGGTTAAACTCTCGAGCTGCAGTTCTCCTTGTGCTCAGTCTGGCGTGTTGGAGCTGTCTGGCAGGCTGCCCTTCCAGCCTCTTGCACTGCTCTCTCACTGCCACGCATGGAAGAGCCAGTAGGCCTTTGAAGATAAGCGGGACCCATTGAAAGCAGCTGGCCATTTGCCCTCTTCAGTAATAGAGGAGCAGGTGTCACAAGGCCACGGCCAAATTAACCCACACTTGTACAGGATTTCTGGAGCTGGCATATCAGGAAGTCAGGTTGTAGTACGGCGCTCTTCTGTCTATGTCTTAACTCTTGAGGCTCACACAGAGTGCCATTAAATCATGCCTAAGAATTACTTTTTGACAGGGTGGGGTCAAAAAGACAATGTTGTCTAATTATGTTGAATTGACTCTGTAAATGATTTTTTTTTTTCTCAAATGTTTTTAACCTACGAGTGTGGTTATGGCCAAAGTTGAATATATTTTTTGTAATAGCTTATGTTTATTTGATCAGTAAGATGTTTGTGTGTAATGGTTAATACTCATATTTTATAAATCAGAACTCCATAATGCTCCCCTTGTCATTTACATTATTGCCTTACATTTAAGGTCAACAGACTATGACCACTGCCTAATAAAAATTCAGTATAGCATATAATACCAGAATATGTTTTACCTGACATGTGTTAGGCTGTATAAATACTTTCATCTTGTATACGAGCAGGTTATCTATATCTAAAAAGCCCTTTATTTGGTCGGGTGCCTTATCTAAACCAAAGACCATAGCAGGGCTCTTTTGTTGAACTCAGAAGTTCTTATTATAGTGATGCAAGTGCCACGAGACCATCAATTCTTAAAAAAAATACTGAAGCTTTCTGCCAGTAAACACTTCCACCCTTTGTAAGACACAGGTGTTAAACTGACACGTCTGTGTGCATTTGTAAAACGAAGCACATGAAGCGGCGCGCTCGTGGCCCGCAGCTCTTTCACAGATTGTGGTTTACATCCCTGCATCGGCACAAGCAGAACTTGCACATACAGTTACCAACGTATAGTGGTGGAACGTGCCTTGTCACATCTGAAGATTTTTATACATTTTATAAAATGTTTTTTTTACTGGTTGCTCATTTGTGCTTTCAGCAACCAGTAATAACAGCATCCCTTTTAACAGTTCTATTCATTTACTCATTCGAGCAGGATGTTTGACAAGTAAACCTAGATTGTGGCCTGCGTAAAGTCGAGCATAACCGAGCACGAGCGGGAGATTTTGTGTAACAACGTGTATGTGGTTTGAGATCTGTCAAAGGATGTGTGAAATTTTCCCAGAGCGTTGTGTGGAGGGTTGAATGTAAGTGCACAATATGTCAAACTGTCAACTGTGGTTAGTTTTTTTTTTTTTTTTTTTTTTTGCCATGTCCTGCCTTCACTCAGATAATGCTGTTGAAGTGGAACATACACCTGTGGGCTCTCTGTGTCCTGGAGCCGTATTCTGCCGTGTGCGTGGTACTACGCTTTTACACTGGGAACTTGATTTGTAGAAATCTGTTTGTAATTGTTTTATATATAACAAAAGCATATTTGTATAAATGAACTAACAGTGAGATGATTTTAAATTATGCCAAATAAAAAGGTGGTTTAAACCAGACACTATTTGTATTTTCTTGCTGTTTTTTGACTTGACAAAATAGCTTTAAGATTATACATAATTAATAAAACATCACTTTACTGCTTTATGATAACAATAGAAGAATAAAGTCATGCTATGAACTCAGTCATACATTACACACAGCAACTTGTATTTTTAGCAAAGCAAACCACACTGCGTGCACATTGTAACTTGGTTGTAACGTAGCTTAATTTTCCCTCCTGTATGTTATTTCAATACCATGACCGACCACTAGATGGACACAGCTCCATATTATCCAGAACAAGTGTCATTTTTCAGGGTTTTTGTCTTTTTTTCCATGAATTTGGAGTTAATGGCCTATACCCATTCCTGTTTTCAGGGCCATCATTCAACTCCCGACACCCACAAGTCCAATCAGTTGCAGGAGCTTAAAGAGCCAGCGTGCTGCATACTCTGAACAATTCCCTTGACCTTTATGGGTGGTGGCTGTGACAAATGACAGATGTGTTGAACTCCACCAAGGGCTCATTACAAAACCACTGCAGCAACATTGTGAGCCCATTTATTTTGCGATTTGTCTAAATGTTTTACAACCAAGACAACGCTAAACGTATATTTACAGCCTGTAAAAGTTTCGCTACTGCCTGTGTGGGGGCTTGATGTATGGTTTCAGTGAACTCTGCCCAGTATGAAGTGATTGTAAAAGACGTCCAGGAGGCACAACTGAGTATAGAGTGATGGTTAAATAAGATGAGAGAGGATGAGTTACTGGTGCAGTCTGCAATGTGCTTAACTCAGGCAGGCGGATTAATGAGACTCGGGCCGGTTAAGGTGATCCATTGTTCAATGAGTGAACTGCCAAAGGAGTTTCCTCCTTCCTTTTTCCTCATCCTGGTTCAAAGAGACCTGAGCCTCATTCTTTTTATGTGGATATTTTTAGTCAGCTTGATTGTTGATAATTTGGCACATGTCTGGATTTTCCAGTTCTTAAAAAATGGCAATGGAAACAATTATCTGAAGCTGTTGTCGTAGCAACAAGACCATTAGCCCAAACCATATTCAGCTAGGTGGATCATGACCAAGATGGTTTAGGGTGAAGCCCAAACATCAACCCCCCCCCTTCAGTAGAAATGGAAATCTATTTGGTGTAGTTATTCTTTATTTAATTGTATTTACAATACAGATTTAAATTACTACATGACAATTACATGACAATATATACATTTAGTTTTGGATACTCTGAGAAAAAAAAAAGAATACATTACCCAGCAACCTCACCATAACAAGACAAGAAAGAAATGGCTTGTAACCATAGCATTATAATGTGATTTGGTCAAATCAATACGAAACTGCATTAAATGTTCATTCGCTTGCAGCTGTATGTTGTTGGACTTAATAATCAATCAATCAATTCCTTTTTATATAATTATAACCATAAACAATAGACTTATCTTGTTAGGAATACACAAAGGGGATCAAATACAGCTGTATACCTAAAGGTGTGTTAGCTGAGCTAAGTTTTATTATAAGTAATGCTGCTTTATTATTTAATGAGAGTTAAGCTCGCCTATTTAGCACAAACATCGCTCACGTCTGACGCCATTGGCGCATAATAAAATCATCATATATCCGTAATGAACGTTTTGGAAATTATGGAAACATTACGGGGCGCATTGAATACTGTGGGGATGTACATAAAATTAGACTTAAGTCCATGCGGTATTTGCCCTAGAGCATTCTGGGAGGCTTCGCTCCACGCACACCTCCTATACATGCTGTTAATAGCTTTACGCTACTACTCCGACATGCTTTTATACTCTTAAGACTGCACTGTTAAAGATGAAGTCATCTCAGATCTTTAGAGTCACCAAACTGAATGTGCGTTTAGTTTGCGGGGTGCTATTTACGATGAATGTGGATGTTTTTCATGCCGCATAGTCACACAGTGAACCTTGTGACTTTGAACGTATCAGAAGGTGAGATTTTCCTCAATGCTCCATCTCCTCCTGGTTGATAGAAGTATACAGCTCAGAGTAAGACAACCAGCAGATATGCTTTCTGTGAGTCATCAGCGTGGAGTGAGTGGGAGTGCTGGGCTCCGTCGGGACCTTGATCTCAGCTCCGTCTCTTGCTCCTCAATCTCCCTTTATCTCTCCTCCCTCTTACTGTCCGTTTGATGATGTGCTGGGTAAAGCCAAAAGGATGGGCAGCTCTCGGCACTATTCAGTCAAGGAACTGTGGAGATTCCTCTTCTTGTGCTTGTCTAAAGACGAAAAAGCAAAAGGCCTTGATCTAGTAGACGGCCTGCAGCCAGACGGAGACTGAGAAAGTTGCAGTTCTGCATGAAAATCAAACTGTTCCAGCGGTAGGAGAGGGAAAATGTGATTGCAAAAGAACACACAGAGGCGGGTAAAAGCCTTTAGCTGTGTTTGCAACAAAATAGGACTCAGTGGAGAAGAAACAGTGTTGAGCTGAGACACAAATGGAAAGACAGCAAATGGACCACAGTAATGATTGAGTAGAGAATACTCTGGTCTTCAGATGTAAATGCAAAGAGAAGGTTGGTGGGAGGGAAAGATTGGTGGATAAAGAAAAAAAGCAATGGTGATTTGACACTTTTCTTCATCCTGAGGGCTCATGGGCTGAGTGGTTGGTTTCACAGAATAGTTTGACATTTTAGGAGATAGTTTTGTTCAGTTCGCTAACCCGGTTTTTTTTATTATCTTAGCACAAAGACTGGGAACAGGGGGAACCAGCTAGCTTAGCTCTGTCCACAGGTAGACAAATGAAAACCAGTAGTTGATTTCCCGGCAACCTCATTGTGAAGACAAGACTCCAGAAAGTCACTGTAACCGGCATAGGACCACAAATAAAAGCAAAATTTGTTGTTTTCACGCCTCAGCTTTTGATTGGATTGAAAACAAACATTACAATGTGCTCATTTGTGAGCTTTGGAAGTGCTCATTGGTGGAGTCTGTGAGAGAGCCAGACAAGCTGTTGCCCCTGTTTTCCATAATGCTAGCTAAGCGTGGCTTAGCATGGTTAGCTAAATTCAAATTGAACGCACAGTGTAATCCATCTTCCAATCTAATTCTCAGCAAGAAAATGGATTAGCCTATTTCCAAAAATATCAAACAAGTTATTTAACTTTAATTTAATTGGGCAGTTTATTTGAACGTTTGCCACCAGCTGTGGGGACACCAACCCAAATGAAGACCTGCAGGCGCTGAACTATAACAAGTGCGTAAAAAGAGACGCGAACAGAGGAGCAGAAAAGGACTGACAGGTCTACTGAAGAAATAATGATGTCGGTTTGCAGCTCGGAGGCGGGAAACTGCTGTCTGCGAATTACTGAAGGAACAGCGTCGGGAACAGAAAGTCCTCAAGTGCCCCCGTCGCATTCTGGTTGCTCAAACCCGTTTTCTGAAACGCAGAATGAAACCGGGCTGATTAGATGTCCTGTGTGTGGCCATTGTGGATGTGCGATCCCTTTAAACACACAAGAGGCTGTTCACACGCTGTCATTCAGCGATGTCTCTATTGCCACAGTGAGGAGAGGCCAGATGGCACAGGGTGCCGGAGCAAGTCAACTCTGGCACTTTTCAGAGGCACGCTCACACTACCGCGGGGTCAGAGGGATGACGTGAGAAATGAGGGGGAAAAAGGGAAGAGAAAGAAAAGGTGAGATCTTTGTGGGACAAGCCGTGGTTAGATGTCAGTAAAAGCAATTGATTAGCTGAGAATGAGCTTCGCGGTTCTTTATTAAGATCGGAGGAGACATATGACAGACCACACACTGACAGCCTTTTGCCCTTCACTATTACCAGCTCTGGTTTTATGCTTTGTCGGAGATGACGTAACTCGAGACGGTGTGAAACCAAACACTGTTAAATCCAAACAAGCCACATTTCCACAATCTTCTTCTTTCCTTTCACCCTCTCTCTCTGTTCTCTTTGTTTTGCTTTCTGGTGTGCGTCAGTGTCTTCTATCCCTGGGATCTGTCAGTAACCGAGCAGAACCTTTTCAGAAAACTTGCCAATTCAGGCAGCGAGCAAAAGGTCACTCAGCAATTTAGGCTGCCCTGTACTGAACCGACCCATAAAAGGTCGCCAACTTTCAACACATCTGCAAACGCTCCGTCAGATGCACCTGCAACCTGATGGACGGACGGACGGCGCAATCAGACACTGTTCCTCTGGAGTCTTGATGCTTCATTGTTACGACACACACTTCAGCCATTCAGCCATCAGGAGAGAGAGAGCCTTGGTGTTTCTGAGACTGCGGCCTCAGTGTGTGTCGAGGCAGAACATCCTGTGCTGCCTTGATTACCGCTCTCCTGTGCAGTGCCGGCTTTGATCCTACCCGTCTTGTCTTTGAGGAGCAGATTTTACCGTTCTGCTCACATCGGAGTGTGGTTAAACCAGGTGGAAAATGCTTTCTCCAGAAGAAGGGGAGCTATTTTTCTTCTTAGCTGGGCTTGGAGTTTTTCCGAGGCAATCTCTTTTCACTACGGGTCTCTGCTCTTTGAAATGCTCATTTGTATCTCTCATTGGCGGGGTTTCATTTGTGAGGGTTTTGTTGTCATTGAAGATGACACTGTCACGGCACTTCCAGGTGCTTTAAGCTGTGGAGGAAAGAGCCCTCGCTCTCCAAGTGTTAATCCAATTGTCTATAGTCCCATGTGAGGAGAAGGGGATTGGGTTCTCTGTGGTCATGTGAGTGTGTTTGTGTTCCCGAAATGTTTATGGATTACTTAGAGGTCAGCCTCTGCAGTTGAGCCTCTTCTGGACAGGCCACACGTCATTGCCTTGGAGGCTGTTGTATTTAGCTCTCAATACCTCATCTCCTCCTGTCGGTTAAGTGGTGAAGCTGCATTTCATCAAAAGACGAAATGAAATATGCTGTGCTGCTTCAAAAAGCTGTTTTACCCTCGAGGAGCAATATCTGACGTTGGTCTTATTGTGTTGAGAAAAAGAAGCTAGTGCTTCAACTGTGACTTTCATTAGTGTTAAGCTGCAATTAGGTAGCCAGTGAGGACTAAATCTGATCAAGGGAAAATGCAACTCTCCCTGGGGTAGCAGCTTCTCTTAAGTAAGCATTGAGACGTTCTTTATTCGCATCCCTTTATCCTATCTCCCCTCGTCCTCTTTGTTTCTGTCTTCAGTGGATCCTCAGAGAAGTGTTTGCATTTACATCTGGCTCTGTTCATTGTGTTTGTCTCTTGTCCTGATTTTAACTTGGAAACCCAAAAGGACCCAGACATGAATGGATGGATATTTTTATCCTCCTTGGTAGAAGAGGGATTCATATTTTCAAAAGTTTGGGGGATACAAACTATTGTTGGGCCAAAAATGAGTCGGAGTAGGGCTTACAGAAAGATCAGGAATTAACTTAAAAACTCAACTTTGAAGTCAACATGCAGTCCCTCAAGCACTCAGGAATGAAATCAATGAAAGTCTTCAGTTCCATGAAAACGGAACAAAATCCATCTGCTGACATTTATCATGTTATATGATTACTATAAATAGAGCCTTTAGCTGGGATTGTTTCCCCAAAAAGTAACATAACGCTGGAGCGTCAAGTCTTGGCCTTGGACTCTTTATGAAGAGGCAGACCAGACAATTGTGCAATTTGCTAATAAAGACTTTGACTTGACTTTGACTCATCTGAAATTACGTTTGAACAGCTTTAAATGGTAAAAGCTATAGAGTACAGTATGCACACCAACAATCGCACAGTCACAAACTGCCTGCAGTGATTCACACTCACTGCTTTCTGACATCAGGGTTCAGTGTCAATTTCTAGCGCAGGAAAAAGAGAAAAAAGAAACATTTCTGTCAGAGCTTTATGAATGTTTTTACACCCTGTTAGAAAAAATGGTCTACATGCATTGAATGAAGCACATGAACACGTAATAAAAAAAGGTGATGTCTTTTGAGAGAGAATTATTCTGCAAATACCCATACTTTACCTTTCAGTGGTTTCATTACAAAAGTCCTGATGTACCTACCTCATATCCTTCTCATATCGGGTTTAGCTGTCTTCAAAAAAATAGTAAAATATCATGCAAAATTGCAATGCTTACTAGAAATATGTACTACATATTACACACACACACACACACACACACACACACACACACACACACACACACACACACACACACACACACACACACACACACACACCAGAAGTTGGGGTCGGAAGAATAACTCAACTCAAATACAAGAAGACATAATTGATAATGATACATGGCACATCTGTTGAAACATTGACTCCCAATCTGTAAACAGGAAACATTAAGGAGCCCAACTTTTCCAGCGTCATACTCGTTGCAAAAGACTGTCTGAGATGCACTCAACGTGTGTGTTCTCAGTGTTGATGTCTGCCCGTGAAGCCGTGTGTCGACAGTGCATGTTCGAGTGCTCTAATAGATGGTTTGCTTTTATAACGTATGCCATATTGAGAGTGACAGCTCTTTCTGTGGCTATGGAAACGGGAAATTAGCGTGTTCACAGGCTACGGTAATCTGCAGGCTGACACTTAGACACTCGCTTCCTGAAGAGCGTAACTGAGAAGAGGAGAGGAGAGTGGAGATGAGAGAAAAACTCTAAAATGAGAGATAACGCTTCACGTGTTGACATTTCTATGTGCATTTCCCAGTTCCCTCAGAAACAAGTCTGAGCTTAACCCTTTACTTTAAATCACAGCTAATTGAGCTCTACTGAAGTCTACCAGAGGTCTGGTTGGCTCCACGAGAGAGAGATGTCTCCTTCCAGATGTGGTATCTGCAGATTAGTAGTGTGCGGTGAAGCTCCCTCGATGGCTTGGGAAGCAAGCTGTGTGCAGTAATTGAAGCTGGCTTCCCCTGGGGCTCTGCACTAATCACTAATGAAGTCTACCTCCTCCCCACCACTGCTACCGCCACCCGGCACAGTGCGTTTGACCCCTGCCTGCCTTCTCAGTTTGTTCCCGTAATGAAGGTCAGGATGACTATAAACACTCAATCACACACACAGCGTTCACTTAGAAAACAAGAGGTCTCACAGAAAGGAATACTTGGTGCCACAGGACGCGCTGCACACTGTATTTATAGTACGTAGAATTATCCTGCATTAAACATTTGTTCAGACACAGACATGCAGTTTGTGCTTGCATCACTTCACACAGATGTGCTTGCACTCGGAAGGTCAGCCACACATTTCCCCTCAAAGTGTTTCTGCGACCCCCTCCAGGGTTTTTTTTTCTTTTTTTTCTCCACTTTTAATTTCACAGCTGAAGAGATGAGACGACACTGTCTTTTGGCACAAAGCACATTGGTAAATGAACAAGATTTGTACTGAATAAAACATTGAGTGAGAATCTCTAGTGCCCACAGTGCTGAGTTGTGTGCAAGCTTTAGAAGTAAAATGAGGATGAAGAAAGAAATCTATTAGGATGGTTTAAGTCGGTTTCATACCCGTCAAGACATTGGCACCCTCTGCTGCCATGTGTTCATTAAAAGGTATTATTCGATTTATTTACAATTACATTTTAGAAATATTATTTCATTATATATATTATGCTTTTTATTGTATTATCTGGAAGTTTTGTGACAGCAGTGAGATGCAATAAGGAGAGACAGCGGAGGAATATTATGCCACAAAGGCTAACTCGAAAAAGGACTGTTGCCTTTAAAACTCGAGGACCAGAAGGACACAGTGGGTTTTTATTGATATTATATATTTTTTAGAATGTATTACATATCATAATGACAATATAACATCACACATAACAGCACAGTAGAAATACAAAATATAGCGACAAGTCTGGACCAGAGCTGTGGACCTCAGAGAGACTTGGACAAAAATAAGGACTTGCAACTATGACTCTCAAGTCCAAGTTACAATACTCATGACCCATGAGTACAACTTTAATATTGTGTAACATAACCAGGATACATGCAAAGTCACCATAACCTAATAAATACTTCCAGATGCAGGTGATCAGAATGAAATGGGGGGCGGGGGGGAAAATAAATTCAGACGTAAGAAACACATTTTTTATTATAAAAAACAATTGACAAGCTGCTTGCACGGCTAAAGAAAAAAAGTATCCTCTCCCATATAAGTCCCATCCTACATTATGCATCATATACTGCCTGGTGCTAGGTTATCCCCGTGAAGAAGCTCCGACACTTCGAATCAGGGTTTTCAAGGTGAATAATCTAAAGAAAGAAACCACAAAAACAATCTTCCTTCCCATGTGAAGTAGCCTGTATTCTCACAGTCTCTTTTCGCCGAGGATTAATAATGGGCAAGGCATCTTTGAACCTATTGTGTAAAATGCACTTCAAAAACTGAGGAGGAATTCATCATGAAGCCTCTGGTGTGATGAGGGGAGATATCGTTCCCTGGAGGGCGAGCCTTTAAGAAGAAGCCGGGATCTTGTTTAATTCTCACCTCATATATCCCACTGGATTCCCTGGTAACAGAATCTGAAAATGAGTTTGCTCTCCCAGAGTCTTATTCTCTATGTGATTGTACACCTGTAGGCCCGTGTTAGAGTTCAGGTGTAAGTAATTGCTCAGTGTGTTTAAATCAACCTGCAGGGCCCATCGTGCCCTGGTCTCCGTCAGACTTTCCGTCACTGACAGAGATGACTGTAATTATATGCTCAGCGTTTCTTCTCTCCAATACCAAAATAGATTTATGATTCATCAGCCCACACAGTGTCCACACACACACACACACACACACACACACACACACACACACACACACACACACACACACACACACACACACACATGCGCACACTTAACAAACAAATATGCACACACCTCCATAGTAATCAACTCTGATGGAACGCAATTAATATCCAATTCCACCAGCCTTTGTTTTTCGGCAGTGGATTTAAAAAGAAATGAGGAGCTCCGGGGGGAATTGACTCATGAAAACCAATATTTAATGTTGTGACATTGTCTGCTTGAGGTCAGGGTTAAATGACTCGAGAGCTCAGGTCTAAATTGCCTTTGAAAGTAAAATGAGTGTAAAAAAACAACAACTAGCCCAGTGGTGTTTTTTATGAAGACGTGAGAGGTCTTTAGTATGCCGGAGGCCTCAGGTGTTTGGACAAACACAAGATTCCAATCTTAAGCTTCCCGTCTGGCTCTTGCTGACACACCAACGGATAGCCAGCCGATTCATTCCCCCTGCTAGTCTTCAATCAATAGCAGAAGCAGCAGGGGAGGGAGAGGTATCTTGGCTTCTCTCCGTTTCCTCTTTAAATCATACTTACTATGCAGGGAATAAGACAACCCCTTCTCCTTTATCTTGCTGGAAAGACAAGACCAAGGAATGCCTCAAGGCAAATGGTGTGCTGTACACTGTCCTACCAGGCTGCCTCAGCAATAAACTGTATCCATGTAGCCTGCGGTGGAGTGATGTGTGTGTCCATATTTCTGTCCGCTTTGGTCAGACGTCCCGATAGACCGGTTGACGAGGGAGGACGTCGAGAACGGAGAGGCTGTGGCTGTTGTTGTGGTTTGACCTTGAGGGTTGTTGATGTGTCAGGTCATCTTTCTTTAATGAGAGCACTGTCATGCCTGCTGCAGAAAAAGGAATCAAAATTGTGTATAGAAGTCAAAGCCGAGTTGCTCATGTTGGCACACTAACATACAGAACTAAAATGACAGCTAAGCACTTAAATATGTTTCGGGAAACGTTTGAATGAGAAACATATTTATATGCAGTGACAACATTTTGAGTCTCATTTGATCGGCTTCACGAGGAGTGATTGACAGCAGTGTTTGGAGACTTCTTGGCTGTTATTGATTGTTATTCGTCAGCCACTAAAAGAATATAGTGAGAGTTTGAGCAAATATGACAACATTGTTATTGTAATATTTGTATTTAAGTTACCAGCTCTAGCTTTAAGTACGACCTCACAGAGCCTCTATGCTGCTTGAGACTAATCTTGTTCCAGCAGGTGCAGATATTTTAATAATGCATATTCTAAAGCAAATACCTAATGTAGGCAGCACAGAAATGTTGCAACACAGACGTTTACTCTTGCAGCTTACAGGCATTACATTTTGAGTGGAATTTTTGGTGGTTCAGTACTCCAAAGGGAAATATAGGAAACGCATAAATAGTTTGTCACAGAAAAAGGCAAAGATACTCTATTCCACCATCCATTTAACAAGACAGACTTAACAAGACTTTGTCTAGCTTTAAGGTCCACACTTCAGCTCTTCTTCAATATATCTGTCTACCTCAACACCCTCTTTTTACTTTATCGTCTTCCTCCTTCCTCTCCCTTTTACCAGAGAGATGGATGGCCCCAGATCAGGATGGAGGCGTCTGCCTCGGACAGCCTGATGGGGAGCGTGAGTGAGCCATCACTCTTGTGATGAGTTGTTGGGACACAAACTAGGGTGAGTGGGTAGTGGGGAGGAGGAGGAGGGATCAGCTCATCAGAGGTCAGCCTGGAGGTCAGAACGGAGAGGTATGACGAGACGAGGAAGAGCATAAACACTGTGGTATTAGTGGGAGACAGAAATAGCTGCTACAGGGGGCTTGGTAACAGATCGAGGTCAGGTTGTGTGAGTGTGCTTCTGTGTGTGTTTAACACAGAGGGGGTGGGGGTGGCGGTAAGGGCATCAGTTGAGGCGGGTTACCAGTTAAGGGCGAAAGCGTTTGGTGTTATTGTGTGGATGTGTCAAACTCTTCAGGACCTGCTGCGAGGAGAAGGGTAATGAGAACAGTTGTGTGGAGATGTTTGTTTAGGGGGCACCAGGAAGTATCTAATTAATGCCATCCCAGAGGCCCAGGTGAGACCTGACCTTCTGTTCAAAGCCCGAGCTGCCTCCACCGCTTCACCCTGCCTGTGCCGCCATGAGTGGGGTTTGAATTATTGATAAGACTGAGAGGAGAATAGGGAAAACTGGGGAGACGGCTCAGTAGTTCTCTATTGCATGTGTGCAAGCAAATGAGCTCACAGGAAGTTTAACAATCTATAAACGGCGGGTTAGAGGAGACTAAGGGCAGGCGTCTCTCGGGCCTAAGGGGAGAGCGGCATCCTAAATAGCATGTATTCCTAAGAGAGGGTGAAAGGTGCTGGGAGAGAAGAGGATGGCAGTGGAAGAGCATGACGAGTGAGGTCAGAGGATGCATCAAGGAAGCAGGAAATAAGAGAGGGAAAACAAGACAAAGAAAGAAAAAGAGACATAATTTGTCCTAAACAGGAGCGTGCCCATGTGAAATGCAGCACAGGGAGCCTCAGTATGAAGAGTGGAAACGGGAACAGTGGAGGGAGTGCTGCGACTACTAAATCAGGCTGCTGCTTTTCCCAAATGCACTGCTGTTATTTTGCCACAGCTGGAGTTCGCTCACAGGAAACAGATGGAGGTAATAAAGCCCGGAGCTGGGTGGACGCTGTTTTCCCACTTGGCTGTCTGTCTGCGAGCAGGCACACTCCATCCTAGCCTTGACACACATAAAGCTGCTGAGGATTGAGTAGGGCACGCATGTCTGGCGGGCAAGGTGACCAGCGGGGTAGGGATTCAATCCGGTGGAAACAGGCCGTGTTGAAAGCAAAAGGTTTTGAGAATGATTCACAAATAGAGTCCAGAAGCAACACAAGGCCCGGGTCTTAAATATCAGCTGTGAAGTCGTTGAGAACAGAGGCTGGAAATGTGCCGCAGAGCGGGTTTTAAGTTACAAACATATTGATAAATCAATACACAGTACCTGAAGAATAGCTATATGTAAAGAAAAAAAATGTATATTCCTTCTAAGGCTCCTAAGGACTCCTCAGTCAAGAAACAGTCTGGCACATAACCCCTCATCTTGAGCACAAACATGTCGCCATCTTTTGCTGCCTTTAGGAAAAGCTGTTTCCCCCTGTTTCCAGTCTTCATGCCCAGCGAAGCTAACAGACTGCTGGCCTCCAGCTCCATACATAATTGAACGAACAGACATGGTTGTGGTATCAATCCATCAAACTCTTGATAAGAAAGCAAATCAGTTTATTTCCCAAAATTCCTTGAATTAATTAAACCGATGCCTCAAGCATCATTTCACACGTTAAATTAAAATAGTCTCCAGGAATCAGATGCAAAAATAATTTGACAGTATTAAGCCAAACTGTCATTGGCTGAGTTACCTTGAAATTACACAGATTGCATTAAAATCTTTCCAGACTACAAACCTGAACACTTTTGCATACATTTGAAAGACTAATTAGCCTTTGGTGATTAGCCTCTGCTTGTGCTTTTATTCCCTTCTCCTTTAATTCCAACCCACCTCAACGCCTACGCTCTTTCTCGGGCTAAGTCATTAACGGCAAACCTCTCGTGGGAACTGGAGCTACCTGCATCGAACAAAAACAAATACTAGCTTGTTTCATGCATCAGTCGCCGGAGCCCCTGAGACTGGCAGGGTATGAAGTCAGAAGACGACGGCTCCCACTAATGTATTTTTAATCACTTGTGTACACTTTTTATTTTCCTTTTCAGACAGGAGACAGATACAGTCCTCGTGTCACCTTCCTATTACCTCATATTTTTGAAAGGTATATTTTGGAGGGGGCTTTTCTGTGGTCTGTATGAACATTTTATGCAGAAAAAGAAAAGTGGAGGAATGCATGTCGCTGCCAAAGTGCTGTTGTATGTTTCTACAGCCCCACTGCTCCTTTTGAGTCATCGAGCATAGCCAAAGAAAGAAAGAGGGACGGACAGTTGTCAGCTGTTCGTCCACATGCACTGAGCAAAGAAAAATGAACTTGGCTTGAAGGGAGAAACTCTGCCACCTCAGTGAGATCAGGAGCAATCAAATCTCATCAGTATTACATGCGACACATTCCCTGCAAACACGCTGTCATCAAAGTGCCGGAGGATGCCGTCTTTCTTTTAATTCAATAAACAGAGCCCTTGTGTTTACATATAGAAGCTTGTGCTCTGTCCAAAGCAATACTTTTATGTCTCAGGCAGCCGCTCTTATTTAGTTTGGTCAGGCAAAGGCGATTTCTGTATAAATTCACATCCCTGAATATGTAAACACTCACAAACATGAGACACCGACATCCTGTTCTCGACTTACCTTCGTCCACCCTGTGGGGCTACAAGCACGACTGTTCTCTTAGTCGAGGTTCACCCTGCAGCTTGTGGTGGAAGAGAGACAGAAAGAGACATAGAGATGCGAGGAGCAGCAGAGAAGCACATAAAGGCAATAATGTATGATAACTGCGATAACAAAGACGTCGGAGTAGGTTTGAGCTTTTACAGCAGCGGCAGCCAGCGAGCCAGATGTGACTGCTTGCATTTTGTCTTCGCTGACAGAGTGGCAGTGATGGCTGCTTTGATCCAGCGCAGGATCTGACATATTCTCAGCTCACATCTGAGCACTCAACACATCCCCACTGGCACGCGAAAGCCCCGAAACACACTGGTGTTCGTGAGCGAAGATAGAACGGCAGAGTGTTTGAAACAAAGTCCCACAAACCCACCTGTCATGGGACGGATGTGATGCCATGTGACTACAAATTGTTCCATTAACTCTCAACCTGAGTTTCCTCTTTTTTTTTTCCCTTCCGCACAGCATGTTCACGTCAAACTGAGTTGTGCTTACACCACACCTGCAGCAGAGTAAATGTTATCATTGTAGAAAATGTGCTGCTCCCATGCGGAAATCCAGAGTTAAACAGTGAATAGGCCCTCTAAGTTTCTGTAAACAGTGGACAGGTGCTCTGGCATGTGGTTAAATTTAAGCGCTGCTTTCACCTGATGCTTGTCCGCTGCTCAACAGGAAGTTTGAACTCTGAGAGTAAGAATTAGTCCACTCTTTACAGCGAGGTCTGCCCATGAAGTGACACCCTAATCCACAATCTGTGATATGGAGGTAAGAAGAGTTGAACACAGGCTCTGAGGGATTTACCCTCAGACACTCTGCTGTATCCCCATATAATAATATGCATGTCTGTGCATATATATGAGCATTCCTGTAAGTGTCCGTGGTCTGCAGATTTTTTTTTACTTATGACAATCGAGTAGTCCACTGAGTACAGTGTTCATTCGGGGTCTTTTCATACTTGACAATATTTGGGAAATTGTTTTAAAGCGTAAAACAGATGTTCTGTATTTTTGAACCAGTCAATAAAAATCCTGGAAATGGTAAAGCTGTCCGTTTCACTACTTTATTTTCATGGAATAATTATGCGAATTTCATTGAGATGAGAATCTAGAAAAAAATATTGTTTTTCGGGGGGTAGGTTATAATGATCATTTGCTGACAGTGATCAATTAGACTCAGGCCGCTGTGAACACTGTAAATCAAATAACTGGCAGTTTGTGGTGTAGATTGTATTGTCAGCACAGCCAGTTGCAACTAAAATTCAGATTTTATGACATGGCATCAGTTGTACCAAATCAATAATATGATATGAACATCATAATAAACAAGTTGTATATTAAGGTTCAAAGTTCATAGTTTTACCTGAAGTTTTATGACATAACTGATCGTGTGCTTTCAATCTGATCACATGATCTTCCTCAGCATTTGTGTGGATGGCAACATGGATGAGAAGTCGTCAAAGGGCTTCGACATCTACGATCCATATCAACCGAGCAACATTGTGCCGATAATCTAAATTTATTATTCAATATATTTTGAAGGCAGGACATCGTGATATTGATACTTTTACTTCAGTAAAAGATCTAAAAGCTCGCTTCATCACTGGAACTGTCACTTTTTTTAATTTATTTTTTTACAAAAAGCTAAACAAAAACACAACGCTGGAAAGCTGTGACACAAAGCTCAAAGATACTTTGTAGAAAACACAGGTAGTGAATACATGAATATGTATAATATATGCACTGCGGCACTAATAGAGAATGAGAACCAGGTGAGTGTGGTAAATCATGTGAGGTGATTATATTGGCAGCGCGTGGCTGTGTCTGAGACGACAGCTGATGATAAACAGATGACAAGTTAATGAATAAACCCCCAAATAACGACAAATAAATCTATGATTTGATGTTGCTGCACCGTTAATCAGACAATTTTAAACTTTAATCTTTTTTTTTCTTACATTCTGCTCATGTCGATGCACTTAACCACAACGACGGCAATTTCAATTTAACAGCATCTGAGAGTCTTGTTTTATGCACGTTTGATGGACTGAAGATTTAAAGCTGTTTTGACACTAAAAGTCCCTCGTTTTTATAACAAACCATCTCTTCTATTCATTTCCCTGCATACATGTGATACTGTGACAGTGGAATACTGAGACATACAACCTGTGGGCATCTTAAGTGCCTCTTATCAGCGGCATCTGCCTCATAACGAAATAAATTGGGCAGCTGATGCACACACAGCTGATCCCTCACCCATGGGGCTTGAACTGAAGAAAATGTTGCAATCGTGAGCCAGGGATTTAGTCTGGGTAGTGTTTATCCGCCAATCTGTTTGGATTACCGAATAGCACAGAGGATATTGTTCAGATACGGTTCCCTGTTGTGTACAACAGAGCTCAGAATAAGATGGGTCTCTCTGCTCAGCCCATGTCAGCACACAGAGGAAGACAGGAATCCAGACGTAGCCCAATCCATCTATACACGAAGCAGCAAGGAGCGAGTTCCATCATGGAGCCATTGTTGTCTGAGGGCATGCATGTTCAAATGTGTAAGAAGGGCCATGGGGTGAGAGTCACATCATTCGGTAGTTTTTATAATTTAAATTAAGAGTGGTTATTTACCAATCTCCAATGTAGTGGTGGGAGAGATGCTCTACTTGTAATTTAACTAATGTGGTGTGAAAGTGTGGGACAAGAATAGTCATATTACATGAAAATATAATATTATATATATATATATATATATATATATATATATATATATATATATATATATATATGATATAAATATAATATTTTTCACAGATTACAAGTTGCTAACAGAGTTGTAAGGATCATAATCAGGTTTTTCCCAGTGATAGAACTATCAAACATGCTTCATATAATCACAAAATAAAAAGTCTGAATCAAATGTAATCCTATACACGGTCTCACAGTCGTCTGCAGAGCAGTGCCGTATAGTGTCAAAAGCTTTGTCATATTTCCAATTTCTTTTTCCCCCATCACTAAATTCATGAATAAACCAAATAATGTTGTGACACCAGAAGAGGAAGTGCCTTGTTCCCACCCGTCCATCCTGTTTCCAAAGCAAACAGCCCCTCCCCCCTGTTACTTTCCCCAGAATGTATCCAGCCTGTCAGGCGTGGAAGCACACAGATCTCTTCTGTTTGGACTTTTTCTGTCTCTGCTCTTTCCTGTAGAGCACTACTCAACGGCTGTGTTTGTCTAAAACGTCTCGGTGTGAGATGTTACTTTTGCAGGAGTTGGCAAGTGTTGCCTGGAGACAGGAACAGGTGGGGTTGCCATTGATTTCTTTCCATGAGCTGGCGCACGTGCATACAAAATTAAAGAAGAGAGCGATTCAGCAGAATGGCCAGATGTGTTCATTGCAGCTCATTGGAGCAGAAGCTCTTGTCCTGGAGTTCATCAGTTTCTCTGAGGCTGCTGCTCTAACCTCCAACCCCATCCAACCAGCCCGAGGCCATCCTCTTTAATTCTCCATCTCATGAAGACGTCTGTTGCTGTTTGAATTTAAGATCAATTTTACTCTGCAGCGGCCAAACGCAGTCCCTAATAAAACTGGTGTTTACAAATAGTTTCCTCATCTCTTTTTATAGTGGGATCTAGATGACGTGCTTGCAAGACACCGGATGAAGGCTGTTAACATATGTTAGCTAACACTCAAGGATTGTAAAGTTTATTGTTGGAAATTTGAAAAGCCGCTTCACCAAGATGCTTCACTACTGTTGGCAGCTTGTGTTTGTGGGTCTGTGGATTTTCTGGTGTGAGATCGAAAACTTGTGAATGTCTTCATTCAAGCTGTGCCTGTGTTAATTTCTGGCTGAAATAGTCTTGATGAAACACCTGCTTTCAAAAGACAATCTCTCAGCGAACTCTCCACCAGGATACAGAGCGCTAGATAGCAGCTAACGTAGGAGCAACAGCAACGTGACAGCGTGTGTGTACAGTATTCAGCGTAGCTGGCAGTGCAGTGCGGTGATGAATCACTGTAATTTGCACAGCCTGCAAAGGAGGCAATACCACAGACTATTAAAGACAGCAGGTCTGCATTGATTACCATAAGAGGTAATTGCTTGGCGGAGATAAAAATCAGCGCTAATCCTCTGATGTTGTCAGGTTTTGAAACAAGAACAACTTTTGATCTTCCCAGTGGGTTTGTAAAAGCATGGTCACTCCAAAACAGATAAGCCGAAGTGGACCAAATCAATTCCTGCAGTGGGTTAATTGCTTTTCTGTGCATGTCTAGCACATTTTAAGAGTGAGTAGGGATTGTTTTTATATTGATTCACTGCACAGGGAAGATTTTAATTTCCCTAAACATCTCTGGTAGTGTCAACAGGCTGAGGTTGGAAAATCCAATTATCTGGGCTCGCCCCAAAAGCTCAACTGAATCCACAGGAGAACCATGATATTGAAATGACTGACATGATTCAATGGGTCTTTTGAAATTTTGAATGACTCCAGATAAGGATCAACAGATCAAGGTTGCATTCACTGAGATAATGAACAGCTTCAGGAAGACTTGTGTCCTCTGTGAAAGACCTTGTCCTCGGAAAAATGTGGTGAGAAAAGCCTGGAACACGGTGTGACGCACTGCACAGGCGCTGAGCAGAGACGCGTTGCAGCAGAATGTCATTTCAAGCAATTTTTTTAGCTATGTTGACAGCTGAAGGATAAAATGAAAAAAAACTGTTAATAATGCAAGCATAATAATATCGCTCTGTTTTTGAGCGGAGTGTTGATAAACACTATTTTGCTACAATACCATGATAAACAGATACTGAGAAATGAAATATGACAGGGCTCAGGCAACGGCTCAATATCTTGGTCCTGGCACATCTGCATAAAAAATACTGACAGTGCAAGTATGTTTCCTACTCAGCGACAAATTAATGAAGTCTTTAAAAAAAAGTGTCTTTCTTGGAAAAGTTTACAATGTAAAAATTATAATGTTCCAGCATCACAGTTTGTTTGATGTATATTGGGGCATATCTGTCAACAGTAGTACAAGTATGTATACTTGTACTACTGTTGACAGATATGCCCCATTTACATATTTACACATCGTATGTATAACTAGGACAAAGGACTGATAAATAAATTAAGGAGATATTATATGAAAATGAATAAAACTCTCAATATTTTGCTCTTTGCCTCTTTGTTTCATGATCTCAGTGTGAAACATTTTACAGCAGACATGATTTGCCATCATGGCCAGATTAGGGAGCTCCATGTGCCCTGTGTTAACCTAAAAACAAGCAATGAATAGCCTAAAAAAGTAATGAACCTGGCGTTTTTGGGGCCACCTAATTCGGTTGAGATGTGTACATAAAAACGCTTGAAACCCACTTTTGGACTTTTACTTGTACTCATTATCTCGAGAACTCAGGATGTGTGTGTTAAAGTGTTATTTAATGGGTGTAGCTGAAAAGCTAAATCTCAAATGCATTCCTATTTAGAGATTTACAACAATACAAAAATCGAAAAATTCAGTCCTGAGAATATGTGTAACAGGCAGAAATTAGCATTTAGCTCTTTCAGGCCTCCATTAATCCATTAATTCTTCCTTCCATTAATTGGTTGCATTCAGCAAGAGCTTTTCAGTGCGACAGACTGATTAAATCTCAATAACTCCAACGTTTTCAGTTCGTGGTGTTTTTTAATTGAATTCTGTCTGTACATTGTAATAGCTGTGGCTGCAGGGAAGAGCTCTCGCTCTGCTCACCTTGATGTGTTGGAGACAGAGACACACAGCCACAGGCCATAATAGAGACTTCAGAAAACTCTGGGAGAAGAATACGGCAGTGTGATGATCACTTCAAAGCCGTCGGAGGGCCTATACATAATGGATGACACAAGAGCAGTCCGCTCTGAAGTGCATTGTTCTTCCCTCCCAATTAATTTAGAGGTAATTATTCCTTAGGCACCTTAATAAGATGAGAGCCCCCCCTTGGAGAGGCTGCTGCTACTGCTTGATTTAGTAGAGACGTTCACCAGCAAAACTGTGATCACATGCCAGTCACTGTGACGCTCTGCCACACTGTCAGTCTCACTTCTCTTGCCTACACTGTTACCAAGCACAGACATATTTGGCATGTTTAGAGGAAAAAAACGAAATTACTTAGGGCGTGTTCAAGCAATTTAGCATTGCACTACAAGTAAGTGAGCTTCCTTTAAAGAGAGACCCCCCCCCTCACCCTCCCCCCTAGCGCTATAAACACTGGACACCACACTGCAACCGGTCATGTTGTGAATGACCAAATGTCTTGGGATCCATGTTCTTATCACAGGCTTTCTGTATTAAAATTAATCCAAGATAATCCTGATGACACCACTGACATCAGCAAACAGTTGCTTCGTCCTGAGGAGAGCTGCAGTATAGTGATAATTCCCATTGTATGATACGACACGATTTAACTGGCCTCGCTTGTAGACAGGTTTTTTTCTAAAGTGATGGATAGCGCCTGGTACCTGCTACTCTTATGGGATCACCTTGGTCGGCTTTCCAAGCGAGCTGAGACGATACTAGAGGCCGTAGTTAAAACACAGAACACTGATTGGTCCGAGAGAATCGCCTAATAAATGAACAGTGGTGCAACACAACTTGACATTTTTCAACAGCCAAGATTTCAAAAGCGACCGCAATTTTTTGGACGGAGCACAAACGTTGCTGTGTTTGATTGCCGATGAAAGAGTCCATGGAGAGAACAAAGTGAGCTTGTGCGCTTGTGTCGTGTTAAAGATGTTTAACGTAATGTTGCAACGACCATCTGCTAAGAACCTTACAAATTTGGATTCAGCACTATTTTCAGTGGAAAATGAAATTGAGAAAAGTAGACCTTACCGAGTCATACTATGAAATTCAACATATGAATGAAAAGAAGTAATTGGATCCTTTGTTAATGTATATATATATATATATATATATATATATATATATATATATATATATATGTATATATACATATATATATATATATATATATATATATATATATATATATATATATATATATATATATATATGTATATATACATATATATATATATATATATATATATGTATATATATATATATATATATATATATATAATGTACATTAATGTATATATATGTATATATACATACATATACATATATATATATATATATATATATGTATATATACATATATATATACATATATATATATATATATATATATATATATATACATATATATATATATATATATATATATATATATATATGTTACAAAGGCTACGTTTATATATTTGTTAATGTATATATATATATATATATATATATATATATATATATATATATATATATATATATATATTTGTTGTAACATTTCAACAAAGCACTCAGTAAAGTCTATTTTGTGAGCGGTGGTTGTACTTTTTCTACGATATGTTTTGAGGTGGGAACTCGTGGTGTATTGTGTGTAGACAGTGAGCAGCATCCCTAATGCGTAACGCCCGTATGGATGCAAAGAGAAAGAAAGCCAATGATGTTCCTGCTTTATTCAGGAACAGCGGGGGGACTTGAGCAGCCTCTGTTGTTGCTGCAGTGTGTTTGTTTGTTTGTTGCTCGGGAGTTTGCGGAGTCTCAAGAGAGACTCGCAGACAAGGCACACACACACATAATGTACGTAGGGACTGATGATGATGTACAGCCTCGGTGTGTTGAGGAGCCTCCTCAGCAATACACAATGCCAGGAGAGCGCAGTGACTCAGGCTGACACAGCGGGAGTGTTGGGCCAAGGAAACGTCTATCTACTCCCTGTGCACCTCAACTCTTCCTCAGCCAGAAACAATGTCGCTCTGCAGCTTTCACACCCCATTCAAAGCCTCCCTGGCCTCATTGTTAATGGTAATATTGTTTAATGTCGTCTGCTGCCTGAGTCCCTGAATGTTGATCATTTGCAATTCTGAGTTTTTCCCTCTTTGTTCCCCTTAGAGGTTAATAGTCTCTTTGTTTTTCCATGCTGTGCTGAAGGAGTCAAAAAGCACATTTGGTCCTGCAGAACTTTTTGGTAAAATAATGTTCACTAAACAATAATACCAAAAGAAATATTTTGTTTAAAGCTTGCTAATGACAGCGACATGTAGTGCAAGTCCCAGAGCTCCAAAGCCTCTGACATTTTGATGGAAACTATTTTACTTTAGTTTTTAATAATGTCACCGTTACACACTTGGGATTTTCAGACAATATGGGCAGTGTCCTCTGAGAACACTGGAGCAATAGGCCATCTTTTCTCTCTGTCGCTCTTACAGTTGTTTGTCGACAAAATATTTGGGCTGAGCTGTCCAACGCCACATAAAGAATGCATGAATTTGGGGCTTGGGTATACTTAATGTTCACTTAAACAATTGACACAGCATGAGACACACTACAATATTTCCATATGTAATGATTCACTCTTAGCATAGGGATGATGATTTGTGTGGTATGCTATAGTTTAGGTGACAGCACTGTGTTTCATGTTCGTAACAGATGGAACTTGTTGGCAAAGCTCAGAAGGAAATATTTCTCACATAAAGTCAATTTGAGGCCTCAAATTAAAACTCATGATGAGAACTCATGAAAATGTCTTCCTCAAGTTAGAGTTATGTATTTTGTTATGTTGGCCGAATATTCGAAAGGCAAGTAAAACTGCATCAGGGGAATATTCTTATTTTGCAGTGGTGAAACAGCAATGTTTGTGTTGTTGCTGAATGAGAGATAAGACTGCAGCTAACGAGGGATATGCAGGTGAGGTTTAACGGTCTTGAAAATGCCATTAAAGGTGAAGTCGGGTCAAATAGGATTAAGAGCTAATTGGTGTTTAAAAGACAGCTTTCTCGCTGTCTGATGTCAATAGTCTTGCCCCCTGCTAGTATTGTGTGCTATAGCTGTGGTTTGAGCACAATTAAGCACTTCAAAGTTTGCAAGCCGAGGCTTCACATTTGATTGTAAGTGGGTTAACAGTCACCATTATTTGTATTCATAACAAATACACTTGGCCAGTACAGGAATATAGTGCATCTTGTTTTTACAGACATCTTCTACAAACGCCTTTGTACATCATTATCATCAGCAGAATTCCCGCTGCTCACAACACTCTCAGTGAGGCATGCGTCTGTCTCCTACAGTCAGATATATTCTGTATTTTTAACACTGTTTCGACTTCACCTAAAATAATCCAGTCGTTGGATGCCTCGCCTCATTTGTGCGCACACAGCGCTCTGACATCTCCGCAGCGCGACACGATTCCAGTGAGTAACCATCCCGTGGTTCATAAAACACGGAGAGACAGCACCAGTCAGAGGACAGCCCGAGCCAGACGGCTCTGATGCTGTAGAATAAACTCACGTCAAGCTGCGTTCCCGGGCCCGCTCCTTTGCACGTTGACAGCAGATGGCCTGCAGGGACGTGTCAGCAGGGCACCCATTGCTATGAATAAAAATGCAACTATCTGCACAATGGAACAGAATAATACGGAATAATGAATGATTTGTAGCAAGAACGCTCGGGTCGAATGACTTGGCTGAATTTTAATCAAAGCTGTGAAGAACATCACATCTCGACCGTGTGGTTGTCCAATTATTACAAGTACTTATAAATATACTGCTCTCCTGCAGGAGGCTTAGGCTGTTGGATATTTGTTTCTATATTTGGTTATAATTCCCATGTAGAGAGGCTGTTCCAATGACGCAGCACTCTCTGCAAAACAGCAACAAGGCAATGTGCCTCGCATTAAGATGGGCCATGTCATATTTTCCACGGAGAAAAGTAGCGGGCCAAGCACTTGGCTCACAGATCGGACTGTCAAGCCATCTGCCGCGCCATCCCACTTGTTCACTCTTTTCTGTGAACGATTGGTTATCAAGTCATCTAATGTTTCCATCTACTTCATGCTGCTCCATCTCCACATGCCTGCTACCCCACCATTACCAGCACTACCCATGATGCTGCTGTATATCCTCTTACGAACCATTCATCACATTCAGGGGTTCACAATGACGGCAGAGAGGAAAACTCTCTACGCTCGCTCATCACACAGAGGCGAATGCATGTAGGGGATAAAAGCAAGTAAAGTGACTAAACTGAAATACTGGGACTGTGTGTGTGTGTGTGTGTGTGTGTGTGTGTGTGTGTGTGTGTGTGTGTGTGTGTGTGTGTGTGTGTGTGCCGGAGCTTCACTTCATTCTGAATCTATGGAAACACATGATTTTAAATCAGTGAGGGAGAGAGAGAGAGAAGGAGAGGAAGACAGAGAGAGATGGAATAAAGAGAAAAGGGTGCGGAATTAGGAGATTAAAGTAGCTGCAGGATTAGGCCCCAGGTTTTAATGATGGAAATGGAAAGGCTGTTAACGGAGTCTGACACATTCTCTCTGGCCCGCGTCTCCTCCCCACTGCCTCTTTCCAGAGCATGTGTCTCCTGCTGATTGCGTGGACGGCCTCCGGGGAGAGCCAGCACTGCTCTCCATTAAACAGCATACAATTGTTTAAAGAACATTTATGGGCAAGCACATGTTTCCGAAAGCAACCAGCTGCCCTGCGGATTGCATATTTTGCATGTGCACGTTGCACTTTCACATCCTTTGCATGTGCATGTTGCACTTTCACATCCTTTGACTGTGCACTTTCATATGCACACACACATGCACACGCTTGGAAATATCACGTTTGCATTCGAAAGCATAACTTAAACACTGCAAATAACAGGATTAAGGTAATGGCATTTCTGTGATTTACAGGAATCAGATGTCTGGAGACATCTTTTTAATGAACTTACAGAACATCTTAAAATGTTCTATGCAAGGTGAACGCTGGTTTTCTGTCTGACAAACAATTTCCCCATGTGATACATTTTTACATTCAAAAAAGGAACCTTACTTTTGAGGAGCATCCACAACATCAAATCAGACACAGCTTAGTTTTTATTACTTAGATTTAACTTGAATTAGGTTTTTTTTAAAAATAATATTGGAGTAAATTAAGTATTTAATCAATTATCATTTTTAAACAGACAAATGGATGTAATGTACTTTTTTTATCCTTTGTGATCTTTATTTAGAATACGTTCTATGCATGCCCACTAAGAATCATTATAACAAAGCAATCGGTCACACCAATGAGAAATGAGAAGCTACAGTTTTGAAACCAATGCAAACCTGTGAGTGTGTTAGCTTGACGGCCCGCTCTTCACTCCCTATTCAGGCGTAACAATTAGGCCTCAGTTCTCTTATCTCTTCCAAAGCCACGTTCCATTAACACATACACACTGCCTGCATACAAAGTTAATCTTTAAATGTGGAACCCTTCCTGACTACAGAAATACTAAAGTATCCCGAGACTCCAACTGCAGCACTGTATTTTACAAGGATCACTTTCAGCTGAGCTTTAATTGTCAGGAGGGCTGACAGTACTGAAGATAACTCCTGCTCTGAAGAAATGAGATGCTAATGTATTGCTGGCCATTCGAAATAAATCTACAAGGTGCTCTTTCATGCAAATGTAAGGCACTCTGTGTGTCAGCAAAAAGGCAAAAGGAGGAGGCTGTGCCCAGGAAGCATTTTGGCAGGTTTGCTTTGACATCCCGTTCTCTCTCAAGGCTAGCGTGGTCAATAGGGCATTATCGAGAAATAAAGAAGAAAAGTCAGTCTCTGTCAGTCTTCCCTTTTTCTCCTTAGAGTTATGCATCTAATCAGATCAGATTTCAACGGGTGACACCATAGAAAAGGCTTCAGATGCAGCAGTTTGTATAAGGGAAGGGCTCGATTTAGAATTCATCGTCTGGGCCCTGGGTGCCAATCGAGTAAAAACTTTCGGAAGTGACTTTAAAGGGGGACCCCATGGTTAGCTCCACCTCTGTCCAGTGATAATGCCCACAGCTACAACTCAGAGATTTGATCTCTCACGGTTATATATTCTGTCAAAGAATGTCTTTCTGTCCGCCCTGTTCCCACTAGTCGGCTTTACCTCTTCATTTCAAAGCATACGTATTCCCTTTGTCGAGTGGCTGAGCCTATCAAATTCAAATTCTCCTAGTGCATCCATAATAAGTCAAAAGGCCAGCTTCAGAGGGTTATAGCAGGAAAGAAAGACAAAGGGTGAAAGAGCATTGCAAATGAAGAGGCACAAATGAAAGTCAAACACTGGTTTTAGCCAGGGATGTCTGTTTTGTCTAACAGGACTCCAACACAACAGACTGCGCTGCTTCTGCCACAGTAAACAAGAATTTTAAGTCGGGAAGACTTGTTTCAATCCTCTGCATGCGTCCTGACTCAGACGCGCTCTGAAGACTCTCCTGTGAGCCTGGGAGTCCGGCCAGCGCTCTGTCGCTGTCCAAGCCAATGCTGAAAGATGAGAAATACGAGAAAAGGAGCTGATGAGGCAATACTCTCTAATGAGCTGCAAAGTAGAATCTTTTCTATGGATTTCTCAGCCATCGGCAGCCAGTTGGAGACGGGCTGAGTGTTAGTGACGTTGTGGAATGTTTCAGCGAAGACTGATTGGATGGTGTAAATTATCACTATTGTGTAGTTTGAGAGAGGAATAGCCTGCTGTTTGGAGACTCTTAAGGATTGTGACAAACCCTAATCTGTTGTTAATCCTCTTCTCAGAGCAGGAGGATCTCTCCATTGCTTCTTAGAGGTTACCAGCGTGCCTGATAACACCATTCTATTTATCTGATGTTGAACGAGATGCAACTTCCGACTCAGCCAACACCTTGTGATTCATGTCTTAACCTCAATATTAACCCGCGGCAACGCAGAGCTGAATCGCATTAGGCTGCAGGCATGGTGCTGACAGGAAGTTCCACAATAAGACAACATCATTAGGACTTCTAGACGGAGTGGACGACCACTGGGCAGTGGCAGGTTGATCTTTGGTTCTGCTCAGTTCAATTGAGACAGATAGAGAAAAAAAACTGACCAAAAACAGACAAGATGATACAAAGGCTGCATTCAATAAGTCATCTTAGAATCGATCAAGGGCAGGGGTATTCAACTCAAACTCAGCGAGGTCCAATTAGAGAGAATGTCATCATGCAAAGGTCTGGAACATCACAATAATGTCCAATGATGTTGTGCCATATGTATTGAAGTAGCCAACGGTTGTATTAACGTCTGCATGTAATCAACAACTGACTATCAAATTAAATAAAGAAAGTTCAATTGAATAACATCTAAACAATATTTTTTATTACAGATTTCTAATTGAACTGGATTCATTATAAATAATACATACTCTTATAACACATACATTATCTTAAAATAAAGGCTGGATTAAAAAAAAAGAAGCCTTTGAAAAATGTGATTCTTAAAATAAAGTTCTTAATTAATTTAACTGAATTGTTCTGCAGCTTCAAATTCAGTTTATTTGGGCGTCAAGCGTTGTGGGTTCAGGGACTTTATATGTGTTTTAAACCACTTGTTCAACCAATGTGATGTTCTCTTGCTTCAGTTATTATTTAAAATAGAAACAGGATGCTGCTGGTCGGGACATGAAGGAAAAAAATGATTTATAGTGTTCTAAAGTTCAAACTATTTGTTGTAGTGTCTTGTTTTGTCATTAACTGTCAATGCTTGAATTGAAGAAAGATGATTAGGACAATGTCTCTGCAGCAAATAACCTTTGACAATATGGTGGATTCAATTATTTGGGGTACACACGATAGGTTGTTACTGGAAACCTGCTAAGCTAGGAAGAAACTTGTGAAACTACTGTATTGAGATTAGTCGGGTGAGAAGATTGACAGAACTATCATGTGTATTTAGTCGTCTATGGCGCTAGAGCCAGGAGACTATTATCTTAGCTTAGCATATAGACTTGAAGTAGGGAGCATAGCAAGCCAGGCTCTCTCCAATGTAAAGAAAATACGCTTCTTCCCATCATGAGGACTCTGTGCCCAAAGAGAAATGTACAAACAATAACTTGTGGTTTTAGTGGGAGCTATGTTTGACTGTTGTTCGCCAAAAAACAGTTACAAAACATGACTCCAACCGCAAATACTTTTGAGATTTTCTTTTAGATATAACTTGTATTAGTATAGCGCTTCAGAGGTGCTGGTAGGCAGAGTTTCGGGTTTTCTCTTTGCCTGTTTCCAGTTTTTATGCTAGGCTAAGGCTAGGCTAACCTGCTCCCTCGTCAGTCGTGAGTGCAACGGCAATCTTTGTTTTGAAGAAAAAGAGCCGACGAAACTATTTTCAGAAATGTGAAACGAGTGTTTTAAGTGGGGGAATACTATATAATTAGTTCACAAGGTGACTAATAATCCCATGTATCCAATGATGACAATAGAACAAGGTACACATACACACACCTGTAGTTCATTAGTGTAGCTGGATGAGCAGTTTATGCAGAGCAGCTAGAGGAACAAATGGCACTGTGCTGGTTCATGTAGTCATTATCGTCATTATTATTCCACAAAGCTTGCCGTCTGTAATTACACTTCACTTCCCAGTACATGGCATTCTCCCTCTGAATTTTTTCCATTGCTGGCTTGGAGATAATGTAATCACAAAATGAACCAAACTGCGGAGCTTTGGAATCACAGGCGGAGAGGAGAAAAAAGGCTTTGAAGTCGTACAGTTAATATTGATGAGGTGAGATATTTTAGATGACTAGCAACAGAGATTTCACTTCTTCTTTTTATTTTTGCATCAGCAAGGTCAAATGCCTAAAATTTGCACACTTAAATTTTTCAGTAGCATGGTGAGTGGATACAGTACGGAGAGCAGGGCAGAAATCTCTTATTAACAACATTACCTATATTATCCTTTGCCTGAGCAAAACATTTAATCATTTTAATATTATTTTAAAGTCTCCAAATAGAAATGTGGAACAAAGAAGTGTCACTAACAATCTAGGATGGAGAAAAAACAAATCTCAGTGTTTTTAGCGTGGATGTGTGATTGCTAGACCAGCTCTGCCTAAGTAAGCACTACACTTAATCAAACATGTTAGCTCTGTTGACATGCAAAAGCTACTACATTAGAACTTAAAGTAAACTTGCTGACTGAATATATATCTGGAGTCCCCTGCTCAACACATGGTTATGAATCCCGGCAGTAAAGCGCTCTACGCGTTGTACTTCTTGAGCAAGTTACTTTGCCAGTGTCTCTTACGATCTGGAAACTCTCTGGGCAAGCGAATCTTTTTGAAGTCCTCAATGCATTTCTTTAGATCCTCCTCAAGCATCTTCTTCTCCTCTTCCTCCTCATCCAACCCCGGCGGCGGGCCACCGTTCTCCCTCACGGTTGGCCGCGGCAGCGTCTTTAGGGTGAGGGTGGTCGGACGCAGGGGGCTCTCAGCGGGAGGCGGTGTTGAGGGGCTGGAGGTAGAAAAAGGTTTGGATGATGGTAGAGGTGGAAGAAGGACTGGAGGTGACAGAGGTGGGAGATCGGTGCTGTCTGCAGCAGGAAAAGGTGGAGGAGGAAGAGGAGGAGTTAGAAGAGGAGGAGAGTTCTGGGGCAGCGGTTGTCGTATGTCCAGTGTTGTGATGCAGTTGGTTTTTGGAAGACTTTTGGTTCGACCAGTGCTGTCAGGCACCACTGTCGGTGATTGAGTGTGAGCAGCATCAGGTTTAGAGGTCACCGCTTCAGTGAGGGCTGGGGTGTCAGAGGTTGTTGCCTTGGAAACCCCTGATGAACCACCTGCAGCAGGAGAAAATTGGGACATATTAAAGTGTGTAAATACAGTTAACGGGAGAATATCAATGCCACTTAAATGTGCGGCAGCAAATATGAAGCTAGAGATAGCCATTGATTAGTTTAGCTTAACATAAGACAAAGAGGGGAAAGAGGGCTGAACAACAAGCCTGTCCAAAGTTCACAATGGATCTATTTCTTTACCGGACAACATCCTGTCGCAGCAACTTCCTGCAGTTTTGTCATCACTCACAGAAGTGCTGGGCTGACAGATAAAGTGTTTGTTTTTTTAAATTGTGCACAGATGTGTACATAATGTGTTATTGTGTCTGTCGGTCTGCATATTTTTTCAACTTCATTCAAGCTAAAAGTAATTCTCTGCTTCCAGGCTTTGTGCAATGCTAAGCTAACTGGCTACCATCTCTGTTTTCTATTTTCCATTACAAACGTTTGTTCTAATGGTCAATAAACATAACACCAACATGTTAAATAATTCTTTAAAAAATGTATAACTGAGAGGATACATATAGAATATGCACACTCAGGTGGCTGGTCTGGCAGTGGAGCGTGGCACAGAAATTGATTACATTTTGCTTTTTTGTTTGCCTTATCAAAGTATGTCAGTCGTGTGAGGCTGGCACAGAAACAAGAACCTCAGCTTTGAGCAGCACAGATTTGTCTCCAAGAGAACAAAAGTAAACACAAGCAGAGGGTCTCGGAGCTTTATGGAAATAAATTAGCAGAGAAAAAGGAGCTCAGCAAGAGAGGAACGGAAATGAGAGATAAAGAGAGTGGAGGACAGTGTCATTTAATTTCAGAATTACCTTTGCTTGAATGTACACTATCCCAAAAGGAATACTACGACTGCACTGGAAGCGTGAAAGCCTCCTGACTGAAAGTTTGACAGGCCATTTTTCCATGATGTTGATTTTCAATCTCATCTCTGTGTGAAGGCAGAGCAGGTTTCTCTGGTGCGACTTCTGAGAATAGTTGGAGTGGCACATGCACATTCTGCACCTCTTGGTATTTGAAAACCCTTCAGCAATTTTGAATTGGCCTCTCTCTCTCTTTACAAACAGCCCACTTGTTTCTCTTTCCTGTGATTTTCACAGCCTCAGATTCGCTGAGCACAACCAATCCAACCCATGTCCACGCTAAAATGAATACAGCACAATTAGAAATTGCCTCTTTATGTGTTGTGGAGTGGATTTTAAAAAGACAGCCAATCCAAAATCTGACCATAACATCCATGATTGTTGTTCTCATGCTCTCGTTTCATGCGATCCATTCATCAGAATATGCTGACTTCCTCTGGTCATGCCTGCTATGGAAACAATAAACAGCATTCCAAGGAAAGCCTTGGGTGGAATCAGTGAAAGCTTTATGGCTGCAAATGTCAAACAGAAGAGATCCTGGCCCTTTTTTTGTTGTTGTGATATTTCAATCCAGGCGATGAACTTTCAGAAAACAATCAGAAAACGCTCTGCACAGAAACATCTTAAAATGTATCCACATGAGTTTGGTCTTACACCAAGTCACATGCACAGCATCCTCTCATGCAGTACGTGCCGCTACAGCATATGAAAATGCACATGCCGCGATATGCAGGCTAAATATGCCACACACAACCAAAACACACACACACACACACATGTGCACAGACATGCGAAGACGCACAAGGGCCATGCGTTTTTTTTTTTTTTTGCTCATCGTCACAGTAAACCTTCTTATATAACTGGAAAAGCTACTTGTGTCAAACGGAGGCGGCATAGAATATTCTCCCACTGCCTTGGCTTTTTGAATACCTGAATACAAGTGTGTGTGTGTGTGTGTGCGTGTGCGTGTGCGTGTGTGTGTGTGTGTGTGTGTGTGTGTGTGTGTGTGTGTGTGTGTGTGTGTGTGACAGAAAGGGCACCAGCCTGCTGTACGTGAGACTAAGTGAGTGTCGTCTAGTGTGTTTGTGCATGCATGCGTGAAGACGTGTGTGTACTGTATGTTTAGGTGTGGGTGTTTGCGCGTGTGTTTAGGTGTGTGTGTGTGTGTGTGTGTGTGTGTGTGTGTGTGTGTGTGTGTGTGTGTGTGTGTGCGTGCAAGTATGTGTGTGTGTGTGTGTGTGTCTGTCTGTCGTTATATTCCGGGCATGTACTGGCATTTGAAAGAAGGGCAGATAAAGACATTGAGAAAGAAAGAAGATGGGGGATTGGCATTCATGTTCACCACTGTGTGTGTTTGTGTGCTCCATGCATTCAATGTCTCTCATAATGAATACATGTGTTTGAGGGCCGCCTGGACGTGGGAGTATGGGGGCTTAGCAGTGTCGTAGGAATAATCCACTGGGGGATGGGCTCCATGTTTTCCTCCACCACTAAGCCTTGTGAAGGAGAACAGCGAAAGAGAGCACTCAACCCGTTTCCCCTGGCCACTTCTCCAGGGATATATGCAAAAGCCAAAGCACTTTCTCACACAACCTCTTCCCTCTCTCGGTCTCTCCCATCTGCTCAATGTGACACATCCCTTCGTTGTCATCATTACTGCTATTAGCACTAATGTGTCACTGTTGCCAGGGTTTAGCACCTCTCTGTCACAAAATGTCTCCTCGACGGTAACCTTCTCGTTACCTTCTGTGTACCTTTTTGGGGAAAATTGTTATTGCCAACAAGAAGAAATTTGCATTTAACTTACATATGTACAGTATTTGCACCGTCTACATTATTTTGATCCAGACTGACAACATTGGTACCGGTAATTTGCAACATCTGTGTGAAAGGACACGAAACAACTTTGTTAGCTTTTGCACATGAAATGTTACTCTGTGACTCCACCTTGATTACTCTTTGTCGTGGTTATCATTGTGTGAGATGGCGCTCAAGTCAGCGTTAAATTAATTTCATCCTCTCACATCCCTTTTGAGTTCCCCCTCCTGTTTACTCTATTTATCGACCATAGGGCCATGACCATGCCAGCTGGTTCCCACTGTGGGAAAATAGTTGCATTCTCATTGTAGTTTAAATTTCCTTACTGGAACTATGTAATCTCAGTAGACTTTATGACTGAACAATGTATACATGTCCGATAAAGCCGTGTACAAATAAGCACATCAGCTGCTTCTCTGTTACCTTGAGTATGACCGTTCAGCCTGTGGGCACTTTTCAAAATTCATTGTGGCCACTGACAGGTGTTGTGACCTGGGGATGGGGGATGGGGGATGGGGGACAAGAGGACAGCATCATCTCCATGGTAACGCCACAGTGTTGTGCAGGAGCCAGAGCGACACGAATGCATAGTAATGTCTCTCAGGCTGAGAGCAGCCTTTTATCTAGAGTCTGAAGTTGTACACATGTCTCTATCCTACTGCTCCAGAGGGAGCTCACGCTCTAAAGTTTCAGCAATTACTGCTTGTTTTATATCTAATGACCTAGTATTCAGCTGAAATATTCAACATCTGCTTTGTGAAATGGCACCTAATGGCAGAGTGGGCCTCACCACCTACTGCCTTCTCAGTCATTGTCTTAAGAGCAGACAGGGCTGTAATCAGACAAACCAAAGCGACATTCTTCTGACTAAAAGCAGAATCACAGTCAAAATCACTGGAGTGTGCACACAAGTCTCTGAGCAATTACATATCTGTCAATCTACATAATGTAGAGGAAATGCGTGACTTAAAAAGCTGAAGACTCAGGGGAGCCGCTGCAAAATGTGAAAAGCAAAGAAAAGGGGAAAGAGGTTAGAGGAGGAGAAAAAAAGGACGAAACCAAGTCATCGACAAACCAGAAAACATGTTTAGGGATTATTTTGGGAGTGGAAAACTCTATTATATGACTTAGATTTTAGCTGATTTGCACAAATCTACAATCTACTTGTCCTGCTGATTTGGCTGCTCCACTTGCCTCCTCTTTATCTTTCCCTGCTTTACACACCCCGAGCTTCAACCACAACACATAACCAGCCTGACTAAGCACCCTAAAGCCCATCCTGGCACCCCTCAGCCCGGCAGAGCGCGCAGCCCCCCTGCCACCTGCTTCTCCTCTCCTGCAGGGTTTCAGCCAGGGTCCAACCCTGCTCAGGACTGCAGCACTCAGGACAAGCCTGCCGGTCCAGATTACTGATAATTAGAGGGGTAGATTAGAGCCCAAGTCTCCAGATGGCCGACGTGAATGCTGTCCTATAAACGGAGTTGACAGACACGCTGACAACTCCCTGCTAAAAGCAAGACACATTCGATCAACAGAGACGTAGTGACTGCTCGCGGCTCCGTCACATTGATTCCCCCACACTGATTTACTGTGTACTTGCCATGAGTAACTTTATCATTAAACATACGAAGTGTTCGGCTTTGTTGATTTGTTGTAACTAGAAGCTAAACCTTGCTAGGCGAAATAATATCTAAAATCTCTTCAGCATATCAAGATTATCAGTGATTGGTGCCACGCAATTCAAACTCATCAGATTGGAGTAATGTGTCTCATTTGTCAAGGAAGAAACTTTAGCACACGCTATGAACAGATTATGAGCCAATAGGCTCTGGGCACAAATACATGAAAGCACCAATTATTAAAGCTAAATGTATTTATACATTTTCAGATAGAGTGCTCTGCTGATTACTGATTACCAAGACATAATAAAACCCATAAAATAAAACCACAGATTAAAACAACATGAAAATGGCGACGGACAAAATGATGAAACTGTTGAACTCAAGGTTTCAGAACAGCAATGCATAAACAAACGGGGACGCCACGGAGACTGCATCGACTCCCTTATGTGCAGTTTATTGTCGCTTCACATGGAGCCCGTGGCTTTAGGGCACCCCCTGACCTAGAGGAAACCCGTGGTGAATAAAACGGTTCCCCAGGAACATAAAAAGCCCTTCAGTCGGTTATTGACAGCACCCCCGCAGGGTAGGTGCAGATAGAACCTCTTGAGAGGGTTCTGAGTGGAACCAATAAACCTTAAAAAGATTGTGGAATCTTTACAAACGGCTCTATCGGGAACCAAAACGGGCTGTTATGGGGACTAGCAGAAGAACCCTTTACGGTTCTAGTAAGCGCTTTTATTTCTATGAGTGTCACTCAGGAAGTTCAACTGTCTTTCTCTTGTTTCCAAAGTCAGTTATTGTCACAACTTCCACCCCACGTTGCTCAATTGGGCATTCCTCTTTTTCTCTGTCCTCTTACCCTCTTTTCTTTTTAAACCGCTCCGGACTCTCTTCTTGAGCTCACAAATGTACAGTCTCTATGGTACTGCCTGTGAGGAACATCGCTTGTCTTCTCCTCGTTTAGTTGCTTTCCCTTTTAATTCTACAACTTGTTTCTTAAACTCTGGCTCACTCCCTTCAACTAATTTCATGCTCCCTCATTCCCTCATTGTATTTCCACGCGTCCCTCATGCTTTCCTCTGTCACTTATTCTTTCTGTCTTGGAGCTTAAAAGAGAAAAGAAACAATTGTGAAGTCAAAGTGAATAATACAGAGGCAACATGAAGAGAGACAGAGAGAGAGAGTTACAGCTGCAGAGACAAGTAACCTGATCTGCTCCTTTTCAGCTACGAGATCGTGTCCCTCGTAAACTCCCAGCTCCGTCTCTCCCCTCGAGCATGGCCACCCCCTGACCTTGCATGATGGAGTTTGTGGGACAATATGTTTAGTGATAGCTTCTCTCCACAGGAGACGTGTGAAGAGGTGGAGGAGATGGGGCAGTGCAGCGTGTGTTCCCGTGCTGGAGGATAGAGCAGTGCAGTGACGGTACACATCTGACTCCATAGCTGGCTCACTATAAATAACCCAACACACAATGAGATAAAGATGCCCTGAGCCAGCGCCAGCGTTCTGTGTGCGTCGTGGGCGAAGCGTGTTGTCGTCAAGGACAAACACAAACACAGTAGGGCTCGAACTTCCATATGTGTACATGTAAACGAACAAAAAGCATGCAAAGCTCTGCTTACTTTAACACGTAACATGCACACAAACATTGTGTCACATACTGATGGAGGAAGCTGAGGCCTCAGGCAGTTACCCATTACACGCTCTTATTGGCCGACACTACTCCCAGGTAATTAGCAGCAATGATGCTTTTCTACACAATCGTGGACTTCTCTTGTTTACTGCTGTCGAGAGAGCATGCGGGATGCAAAAGGCTTGTTTTCCTGCTAATGCCTTTTTAACTGATCACAAAGAAGAGTGAAAAGAAGGCAGCCAATTAAATCTAAAACCTCACGGCTCCGAGTCATTAGCCTGGCGCAGGAAGGCTGGTGCGCATCTCCGAGCCACTTCCCTCCCTCTGTGCGTGTACATGTTTGTGTTTGGAGAGGCCTACTGCCTGCTCAGCATATTTGGGAGACGGAGAGAGCATCTAGTTCATTGCCCTCGCTCGGCCCCCACACCAACTCAGCTCTGACCAACCTAACACTCACCCAAGCCAAAAATCGACGCAAGCACAAACACCAGGACAACAAGAACACCGAGGCCAAAATATACTGACGCGCTGATTTAAAAAGTCGACAAGGAATCGGGGCAGCGACGACATAAACAAGCGCGGAGCCACAGATGGTTGCAGCTGAATGAACAGAAACAGCAGCATCTGATAGTACACCCGGTCTCTGATGTTGAGAAAATGACTCATTGGGGCGCCGTGTGCTGTCACTCTAACTCATACTGTTTAAGAGGCTGCAGTCTGGGAACCTGGGCTGGTTGTACACAATTTAAAAGCACAACTCATGCTTCACCTCAATATGAGGAGGATATAGATTTCCCCCCCTTTCTTTTGATGTAATCATACTCAATGTTAATCCCCACCACACTGAGTAATCCTATGGATCTACATCCGTCTGGTTGAACTGAATCTCTCTGCGTGTGTTGCCACAGCACACAGGCCACAGAGGAACCCATTACAGCACGGCCCAGTGAGGGCTTTGTTTGTCAGGCGGGGCCAGCACCTCTCTGAATAACAGAACATTTCATGTTGCCCAGGAAGAGAGATAAGATGGGAACACTAAATCCATCCCAGTGAAATACTCTCCCACTGTTATCTAACTTCTACCTGGTTATCTGTCTCACTCGGCTTCCTCGCCCCATTTTCCCGATGCTCCCTTTATTTCTTTGACATACATCCGTTGCAGTTGCTCCTCTGCTCTCCTTCTTTCTTTTTCCAAAGAGGGAAAGTGATGACCCAGCTGGCTATAAGACAAAGGGATCATCCCAAGAGAGGAAAGAAGATCGTGCAAAGGCATGAAATCTAGAGTGACAATAGCACCACAGGAGCACGACGTGGGTCAAATCACTGCCTCAAGGTAGAGAGAACAGCCTTGTACTCTTGGGGCGCATTTCCTTTTGCCTTGCTCTTTCATGGCAAGATTTGAATAATGTATTGCACAAGCTCACTGAGACATATTACCTTCAAACCTTGTGGTAGAAACACAAAAGCAGAAACACAACTTACTGCATTAAGTCGAATGTGTGCTGTGTGGTTAGCGAGCAATGCAATCTGCTATTTGGATTTTTCTCCAAAAGACAGAGAAGCAAAGTTTCATGGTAAAATATCTTTATTGTAAGACTCTGGATAGAACAGGGACACAACTAGAACCTGCTTCTTGTTTGGCACACAAGGGAGGCGTGGTACACTTTGCAGCCACAGGTTTCACACAACATTTTTTTTTTTTTTTTAAAGGAGGACAAAAAAAGAAAAAAAAACAGCAGTATTTAATCACAGCCTGGCCCGTGAACCTCGTTGCTGCTTGTCACACACCTACTGTGAATGTCGAGTCTCTTGGCGACTCATGGAGGTAAAGAGTGAGAGTGGTTTAGGACACCGATGGCTGAAATTTCACACATGAGACGTGTCTCTCCATGCCTGTGCTGACTGACCTTTGCGCTCCCGAGTTGCATCGGCGTGCTGAAGGACAGTGACTTTGTCTGCGACTGTGTTTGTTTGGACTGAAGAGACACTGCAGACGCGATATTGTCTCCGGGGATTCGTCATGCATTCCAGACCGCAACAGAAATTATCTGTTTTCCAGGAAGGAAGCCACATAAATCTTTCAACAGTTTTTGTGAAGCTCATCAGCTCTGCTTTTATTCAGGCCAGTCTGAGATCAGGTTTAGAGGGCTCATACTAGCTAATGACCATGTAATAATCCCTTGGTTGAAAACTGCCTCACCTAGATAAACATAACCCTGGTTGTTGTTGTTGAGGTGTAAATTATGCCCACCTTTGTGTCTGTCAATGTGTGTCTGTTTTTTTTTCAGATAAACAAATGTTGTGTTTTACAGTCCTGGTTTTAAGGCCTCATCTTATTAAGATTTGTTACTGTAAATAATAATTAGGTCAATTATTGGCAACATAATACATGTTTCGTAAGCTGCTTTAAAATAGGCTGTTATCTTGCATATGCATGTCCTCAATTCCATGCCAGCTTGGTTTTTCTACGAGAAAAATAAAAGACCAGGCTAAGAGGAAAGAAAAGGGGGAAAAATTAGAAAAAGTACAAAAAGCAGATGGAATGGAGAGAGAGTGGGAAAGGGCGAGGGAGAGAGAGAGAGAGAGAGAGAGAGAGAGAGAGAGAGAGAGAGAGAGAGAGAGAACTTGTGCCTGAGGGTGGAGTGTTGAACACTTAATATAACTAGAGTTTGTGTCCAAGGATATTTCCTTGAATGGGAAATGGTGAGATTTAAATTTGAATTGATTTACTTGTGATTGAGTAGTGTCATTGCTAAAAAAAAATTAAAAAAGAAGAGAAAAAAAAGAACTGAAGCATGATGAAGACATATGTGTCACTTTCTTCCTGGTTTGCACTGAATGTCATTCAATACTGAGAATTTTTTTTGTCATGAATGGAAAATACAACCCGAATAGAAAGAAAACATCTTTTATTTGACAAATCAATTTTGTTTTTTTTCGCTGAACACTTTTCATTGCAGTGGTCTACGGCTGCAGCGACACTGCAGCAGGTCTAACATATGGACTCAGATGTCAACAGCACTTCATCACACTGAAACACAACATTGCCGTTTCTAAACATTTCAGAATACATTTCTTGTCACTGCCAGGACAACAACCTGACAGCCGAGGAGAAATCCTGCACCGTGCTGCCTCGACGGCTGTTTCTCAAATTCAACCTCTTCTTCATAATCTTGTCACAGCATCTACGTTTGGGATATTTTCCTAACTCCGTCTGCATTTCCACGTCATCAGCTGGATTTTGTGTGCCTTCGGTTTGTATTTTAGTCTGAGGTAGGCTATATGATGCGCAGGCCTGTCCTGGGGCTGTATCTAGAAACGACCCTCGATTATAACGCACTCCTTTATCACTAAACTCATACATGCTATAAGCTGCCCTCACAGGGCCGTTGCTACAGTAGAGAGAACACATTGGGCTTGGCTGGCTACAGCGTAATCCTACCCGTTCTTGTGATTACTCACTCACAGTAAGTGAGAGCTATCATCAAATATGCAACAGCTTAAACTAATACCAAACTGAGTATTAAGAATAACATTATTGTTGTTTACAGAACACTCAAAACGTGATCCGCTAAGGTGACGACCACATGTTACTGGGAACGAGGGGAAACGACATGTCGTCAGCATAAAAAGCTCTTAAATATTTAATTTAAGCAAAGAAATGTCAAAGAAGGACAACAAGCGAAACAAATAGAGCAGTACGGGGCTGTGAATGACGTAACAGCATCTCTTCGGCCCTCCCAGAAAGAGTTATTAAAATACTGAAAGCTCTATTGCACAATCAATACACACACACCTCATCCGGCAACCTTTTTTTTCTTCTTCTTTTCTTTCCGTCCCCAACATCTTGTGACATTTTAGATTCCTTCGTTGTTTACCAAAGCCTGCTGCTTGTTCATTTCCAATCAGCGTATTTTGGAGAAGGAAACTCCACACACCTACAATCTACTTATCCTTTTCAAAATAATAAGCGCAATGCATTTTCCTCCCTGTCCATGTGGCTGTATTATCCTAGACCTTGTTCACTCACAGCAACAGCTGAACAGATCACTACTGTCCTGTAGAAACTACTGTATGGCACAACCGCATGGTACTAGACACATTTAAGAAAAACTAAAGGAAATTAGATTTTTGTGTTACATTTCTTTCTTGTGCTTGGGCTGATCGCGTCCCTCAAGGCTGATAAGATGTCCAATTATTTGGTAATTTAGTTCAGAGAAGCAGGAGAGAGTCCGATCTGCTCGGGTGAGCAGGCAAAGTATACTGTACATCACGGCCACTCTTTAAAGCCCTTTACCTCATGCCCTTATGACTGCTTTAATAGTCATGTAGACACACCAGGGTGCTTATTTAACAAAATTAGCTCTTGGATACAGTATTGTGCTTCACCAAGGCAGATGCAATATATAGAGTACAAAAGGGGGAAAGTACATAGAAGGTATCAGTCTCTGCAGGAAAGGCTGTGGAGTCACTGTGGTCGAGGACCGGGAACTACAAGTAGATGGAGCGGTGGTTTAAGCAGGGGCAAAAGCTGGACCTGAGGATGAGGGGGAAAGGATCTGGGGTTGAGAGGGGCGGGGCTGCAGATTCGACCTGCAGAGATGGCATGAAGCGTCAGAGCGGCAGCTGGATACTGTCTATACAAGCTGGAGAGGCTGCAGAGAGAGATGGAGGGGCACAACATCTACGGTACATCTACTGGTGCAGGAGCCATCAGAGAGAGAAGGGCAGGTTGGCTGGAGTCTGGAGGGTGGGGGGTGGGGGGCAGGGGAACCAGGGGAACAAAGCCGATAGTCTCACTCACGGTAGAACACATATTCAGTGTAGCTGGTCCAGATCTTGTCGTCCGTCTGCTCATGGGCAAAGGCGCAGGTCCCTGTGGAATTACAGGCCACCATGTGGAAGCCTGCGTCCGCCAGCTTGTCAAAAGCCTGCTCCAGAAAGGTGAACTTGAGATAGTAGCGGGACGTGTAGCGCTCAGGGGGGCGGTCTGGGTCACGGCTCTCGTTCAGGGTCTCCCCAAACACCTCTTTGGCCAGAGAGGTCTTCCCACAGACCATAATCCGGGCCACTCGGCGGAATTTGGCATCGGTCTGGCTGTCACGACCCAGGGTGTATGAACCTCGGTAGCCAATGGTGATGAATCCGGACCGCTTGCCGTCCATGGCACCGGGCACCAGGCTGGCACAGGCAGCGGCCGCGGCCCCTAGGGAGCCGAGGTTGCGGGCCACGTCAATCCCAGGTGAGGAGTCCTCTGGGTCGCTCTGACATCCCTCGTCGCCAAGGGAGTTCTGCTTGCTCATTTTGGGCGCCAGTAGCTTGACAAGCTCTGGCAGGTTGAAGAACTCAGCCTCCCTTTGCAGTCGCCCGCGCTCAGGGAAGTGGTCGGGTAGAACCAGCTGCTGGTCCCGCATGTAGTCCAGGATGTAACGGAACAGGAAACCATCACGGTCCACAAAGAAGCGACCCTTGGTGTCTCTGGCCAGTCCTTTGGCTGACTTCCTACTGAACATCTCCCACAGCAGGGAGTCTGGCACACTTGTGAGGGTAGAAAAGCGGGTTATGTACACCTGACCCCCAACATTGAGCTCTATGATCTCTGGGAAGGGTACCTCCTCCCTAGATATGCCACTGTCTGGTAAAGCCATGGTTTACTCCTGCCTCACAGGTGCACTTGAATGCAGCTTTTAAAAAATAATGATAATAATAATAAAAACTCTCGGTTGTAGTGAAAGTTCAAATAGCAGGGGATTAAAATCGGATTTCCAGTGGAACCCTTCACAGTGGTTGGTGAGGCCTGTTGCTCAGAGATTGTAGGTCTCGCTGCGGTGATCGCCCGTGGTAACAGAGCGGCTAATCTGCAGCGCACAATTGGTATGCGGGCAATAAAAGCTGGCCGCCAGTCTCACTTCAAAGCAGGCACAAATAACACAGTCTCACTAACACACTCTCTATTCTAACTACGGAGGGTTCCAAAAATGACTAAAACATAGCGCAGAGTATTTCAGGCAGCGTTGAATGGAGCGGTTATGTCCACGTCCTTTACGCGCAAATTGACGGGATTACCTGAGATCGAAATTCTGCTTTTGACACCAGTTCTCTCAGCAGGAAATACACGATTTGCACAAATGACCATAACGACTTCGCTTGCTCTAATTTCGTTCGGTTGTCCTGGCGCAAACAGGATCAGGTGGCCCAACTTCAATTAAGCAATCCATAGTTGGAGATATCTGTCGGGGTCCCGGATAGGAAGATCCACGAGATGAAGAGGACGGTGCCAAAGTAGTGAGTGGAGAGCATGCAGAACAACATTCTCTCGGAGATTTCCATCACTCGAATTCAAATTTGCGCGAGGTGGTCAGCTGTTCAGTCCCTCTGCTCCCCTCTCTCTCTCTCCCAACTCTGCTGCAACGTAACGGAGGACAGCGATATTCACTCCGGTTAGCCACGCCCACGCGCGGTGACGCGCCTCTGCTGTGATCCAGGTCAGAGCCTCCTATCTTCAGACAGGTATAAACGGTCAGGCGAGGTTTTTACTGTACTTTTACTGTATTGTAGGCTGCATGGGTTATACATTCGGACTATTTTCCTGAAAGTTTAAATGTAGTATATATACTGTAATAAATGCATAAGTCCATTGATTCCATTTGAATCATTTGTGGAGTGTTTTCCAATAATTTATTTATTCACACATTCCTTAAATAAGCCTTGCATATATAGGGAGATGACATCAAGCAAACCTGTGGTGTCAACCTCCATGTATACTTTTTTTATTTGACAATGTGCTCCCAATTGTTTCTTTCACTTAATAAACAGTGAACTAAGAACAAAATGATCACACTGCCCAAAATCTTATAATGCGAGAGTCTCATTAAAACCAAGCCGCTGACGTCGAACTGGGTTTGCATTTCATTTTGATGTGTTTATATTTGGCAACACATTTAGAAATCAGTGCAGTTTGTTATCCCATCTGAATGAAGGATGGGATAACAGTGACATCTAGTGAATACTCTAAAGGAGATTGTTTTTGTCTTCCAGAGCAGTAACGATGGATTCTGATCAGATATTTAACGAGCTTGTTGATATTATACATTAGTTGTTATTATTTGAGTTAAAGCCACCGCTCCACTGACAATGTGCTGCTTCACTGGATGTTTGACCGTCACTGGGCAGAATTATGCATGTGCAGAGTTTGATGCCAAAGGGCTGTTGTTTTCACACTCATCTGCTGAAGGGAAGAAGTTTATCTGTTTTAAATCAGAGTTAAACACGTGTCTGTAGGAGCATGATACGTGTCATTACAAGTGGTTTGGAGGCAAATTGTGTTACATTAGGCCCTTTTCACAGCTGCCATATGACATGTCATAACAGGGTAAACGCAGGTGTGACCCACTCTGTGTTGTCTGCCACACCAATTCCAGTGAGCCGTGAAGGCACCATACCAATATCCGAACAGGGGCATCATTGATGATGGTGACTGTGGCTCAGTGGTGAGCGGGATTGTCTTTCAATCAGAGGATTGGTGGTTCGATCCCCGTTGCCGCTAGCCCATGTCAATGTGTCCTTGAGCAAGACACTTAACCCTAAATTGCTCCCGTAGCTGCACCTCCGGTGTGTGAATGGTTGATGACACTGATGTGATACCTTGCATGGTGGCTCCTCCCATCAGGGTGTGAGTGATGTCATGTAGCGTTAAAGCGAGTTTGAGTGGTCAGAAGACTAGAAAAGCGCTATACAGGTCCATTTATCCATTACTCCTGTGTTGGAGCAGGCATATTCAAGTGTGATTTTTTCTCGAGAAAAATCAATCCGAAGTGTAATTCTAATATTTTTATATATTTTGTATTGTTTTTCACGGGGTTACCACTGAGAACATCTTTAACAAGTACTTATTTAACAGAAATTACTTTTAGCTGAAATAACTTTTGGTCAAACAGTTGAAACGCAATGGCGTACTGGCCATCGCTGGCTTTTGGAAATAACTTATGACATGTCCTAAAGTCAAAGTGCAAACACACCAATAAAGGTCATTGAGGAGTCAGAGAGGCCTGAACAAGCGGTTTGCCATATCTGCTCCAGTACCTCTCCCCCTTTTTCTCTCTTTAGGCATGTGTAGTCCACCACACAGTCCTTTCCGTGACTAATTGGGCAATTTTGCCCATCTCCAAGCATTCTGGCACTGATTTCCCTGAAGACCTTGCAGTCTCCAGCTGGCTTGCAGCACTTACAGCCTTGTCGTCAACAATCTGGCTCGGACCACTCTGGTTATGTGGGCCACTGCAGGATCTGGAGGTGATATGGTGGTGGTGTTTGCCAATGAGTACAGTCATTGACACAGTCTCATGCTCCATTTCACAGTTCCTTTCCCTCGAATGTGCACGCAAAATAAGCTTTGTAATGCCAGCATCCTGCACAGTTCAAAACAAAAGAGCCAAAATATAATCAGATTTAAAACCGTAACTAAATTATTGTCAACTATTAACTCATGCCAGCGATTGAAGATGATTAAATTACTGAAATATTTTTTGGAGGAATCATCAACCTCTCACACGGCGACCTTTAAAATCCCAGCACATCAGCGTGTGACCCTGGGTTTATGCTGTCAGTTTCATCATTATAATCGCATCCAGACAATAGCTCATTGATCTTAAAAAAATAGACAAAATGACTACATCAAATAAATTAGTTTGACCTTCTGCAGCGGCTGGATTAACTTTGTACATTTGTCAATTTTCATCACAGAGATGGCCTTCAAAGGCTGGTAGGTGTGTGTATGTGTGTGCTTGATGCTCCACTGATCCAGAATAGCCGGAGAAGAGGCTTGGGAGAGAGATAGTGGTTCGGCATACTCAGGCAGGAAATGGGAAAATGAACCGGCTGCTGTTGCTAAATCGCATGTATTCAGAGAAAGACAACCAGACACACTCATGCTGAATTCTTGGATAAGCGCAGTGCAAATAAAGAGTTACTTTGGGAGGATTTCATGGGTATGTCTGCATATTGATCTCTGCGGTTCCTGCTGACAACTGCGCCAGTTAGTGATTTATGAGATATTCTGTGGGATCAACAAAAAATGAACAGGCGGTTGCATATATCAGGTGTTTGCGGTGCCGGTCTGATCCCATCTGCACAGCCTCATTTCCCTCAGTGTGAGGCATCATACATCTTTCAAAACGGGTGACACGGAGGCGAAACGAGACATGACTGCAACACATCTCAGCGCGGTGTAGGTGTGTTGGAGGAGTCAAATCCCCCGCGAGCCTCGGCGTAGAGGAAAAAAGATGAAGTGTTTATTTAATCATGAGGCTGAGTCAGAGTAGACAGAAGTCACACTGACAGATGAACAACACACGTTGAAATTAAAGTGGACATTCAACCTGGAAGGCCGCCTCGTCTCGGCAGACCCCCACACACACTCGTATTGCCGCTGCAAACATTTTAATAAAATCTACTCCACCGACTTTTCTTAGCCAGGCCCTTTCCACACCCAAACTATTTAATAAATCAGTTTGTTTCCTCCTCCTCCAAGGCCACTCCCAAACCAATCTTATCCTCCCAATAAAACACAACATATAGACGACTTTGACAAATGTGGTTCCACATTTATCACCATCTCTCTTACTGACCTTTTTCTTCACTATTACCAGTCCTGGAATTAGTCTTTGTAGTCATTTGAAGAGAGAACATTACTGACACTGACCACCACACAAAACCCAATCAGATTGCAATCAGGGATTTGACATTTTGTCCTTTTAAATAAATGTGTGGTTTGGTCCTGTTTTCATCAATGATGTTTTGCATTTTCCAATGATTATTTTTTACTGAAGACATTTTCTCATTTCACATTAGGGAAAAGTGTAAATGGTTAAATCAATTAATGATAATCAAGTAACGACTGCTCTTACTGTCACCAATCAATTATTTTTCTAATTAAACAAGACAAAAGCAAACATTGCCCAACGTCCCACACGTGACCGAGACGTCAACAACCAGACAGAAGCAGAGCTATG